>NC_041393.1:452338425-452436373 GCF_002162155.2 Triticum dicoccoides
GGGGGGGCGAAGGGGAGGGGGGAGCCAAGCTTAGGGACGCGCTTGTCCGAAATGTAGGGTAAGTTACCAGCATACCCCCACCGGTTTTGACACCGTGACGTGGAGCTTCATTTTCGGCTGAGGGGTAGAAGGGGGATTTCACGTGTCTGGGCTGCGGGACCGATTTCGGGTGAGGAGGGAGTTTTCGCGCGCGTCGAAATTTCGGGATAACAAGGAGCGGCATGGGTTGAAGAGGTGGGAGTTTCAAAGCAGGTGAGACAAAAGATACTCGGGCTTGAAAATTTCGAGATAACAAGGTGGGGATTCCTTGTTCGACAGAACAAACTTAACGTGTAAAAAACACAATTCATACAAGACACAAGAGAGTCATGTCCCCTTTTACTATATTTCTATAGATGCCATTGATAAAACTACAAGAAATATGTAGAAAAAATCGGTAGAACAAGATTACCCTGCACAGTACCAAATCGATTCACACTTCCCTCAACAACAACAAAAAACAAATCAATTCCCACCAAAAGAAAGAGCAATGTCCCTTTTTATATGATTACAAATGCCAGGATCTCAAATTTCAATTTTTGAATCCACGTTATGTTGAATTCGAATATATCGTTAGGTGACCTTGCGGTTTACTATTGATGTAGACGTACATTTTGATCTTCCATCATATATATTGTCGTCTACCATATGGACGGAATTTGAATCAATTTTCCTTATTTGAATACGATTGTTGTCAAGTTATACAATAATTTAAATATTATCTTGATAACAAAAAACATGCATATAGCAGTAATCATATTTCACTATGAACAACATGTACCATACGCTCTCAAATTCAAATATTTGTATCCATTTTATGTTGAATTCAAATCATAGTACATTATTGGTCTAGGTAGCGAGATGTTCGGGACAATCTAAACCCTGTTTTCATATGTATAATTTTTTGGCTGAATTGGGACAAGTTTTGGTATAAGCTTCTTGCAAAACCGGAGATTCTCTCAACAAGCCTCGTGGTTCC
Organism: Triticum dicoccoides; assembly: GCF_002162155.2. Classification (NCBI taxonomy): domain Eukaryota; kingdom Viridiplantae; phylum Streptophyta; class Magnoliopsida; order Poales; family Poaceae; genus Triticum; species Triticum dicoccoides. The sequence continues at coordinate 452,339,444 of NC_041393.1, forward strand.
GAGAGGGAACGTGTCACCATTGTGTGCGAAATGATATATGCTGCCTCCCCCTAATTTTCTTTACAGAGGCAACATAGAACTATATGAGTGCCCTGTTAAATTTTGGAATTATTCCGGGTTCGTTTGGCCTTTTTATGCATTAATTGAGTTTATGGACTTTTAATGTGCATAATCTAAATACGAACTGCATGCACATGCTCCGGTGCAGCAAAGTTGGTTGAAAAATCACATGTGTGTCCTTGGTTGAATTTCTAGGTCCCATGGAAGAAATGAGAATGAAATTCAAACATCTGGGCATCGTGACTTGGCCGAGAACATTGAGAAATTTAGATTTTAAATTCATGTAAATCCAAAACTCGCCTCGAAATCATGAAACTTGGCATGGTGTCATGTCATGGCACTAACATGTTGTGGTAAAAAATTGGGCCGATTTGGAAGCTCGTGGTTCTAAGAGGGAACGTGCCACCTTTGAGTGTGAAACGATATACGCTGCCCCCCTTGAGTTTCTTAACAAAGGCAACATAGAACTACATGAGTGCCCTATTAAATTTTGGAATTATTCTGGGTTCGTTTGTCGTTTTATACATTAATTGAGTTTCTGATCATTTAATATGCATAAGTCAAATTTGAACTACAAGCACATGATGTCGTGCACCAAATTTGGTTGAAAAATCACATCTGTGTCCTCGGGTGAATTTCTAGGTCCCATGGAAGAAATGAGAATAAAATTCAAACATCTGGGCATCGTGGCTCGGCCGAGAACATTGAGAAACTTGGTTTTAAAATTCTTGTAAATCCAAAACACGTCTGAAAATCATGAAACTTGGCATGGTGTCATGTCATGGTACTACCATGCCGTGGTAAAAAATTGGCCGAATAGGAACAAATTTTGGTATAAGCTTCTTGCAAACCGAAGCTTCTCTCAAGAAGGCTCGTGGTTCTGAGAGGGAAGATGCCACCTTTGAGTGCGAAATGATATACGCTATCCCCCTTGAGTTTATTTACAAAGGCAACATAGAACTACATGAGTGCCCTGTTAAATTTTGGAATTATTCTGGGTTCGTTTGGCCCTTTTTGCACATTAATTGAGTTTTTGGTAATTTAATGTGCATAATTCAAATTTGAACTACAAGCACATGCTCCCGTGCACCAAAGTTGGTTGAAAAATCATATCTGTGTCCTCGGGTGCATTTCTAGGTCCCATGCAAAAAATGAGAATAACATTCAAACATCTGGGCATCGTGGCTCGGTCGAGAACATTGAGAAACTTGGTTTTAAAATCATGAAACTTGGCATGGTGTCATGTCATGGTAGTACCATGCCGTGGTAAAAAAAATTGGCCGAATAGGAACAAATTTTGGTATAAGCTTCTTGCAAATCGGAGCTTCTCTCAAGAAGGCTCGTGGTTCTGAGAGGGAACGTGTCACCTTTGTGTGCATAATTAAAATTTGAAATACAAGCACATGTTCCAGTGCACCAAAGTTGGTTGAAAAATCACATGCGTGTCCTCGGGTAAATTTCTAGGTTCCATGCAAGAAATGGGAATGAAATTCAAAATTCTAGGCGTTGTGGCTGGGCTGACATTGAGAAACTTAGTTTTTTAATTCCTGTAAATCCAAAACACGCATGAAAATAATGAAACTTGGCTTGGTGCCATGACATGGCACCAACATGTTGTGGTAATTTTGCAGTCTGATTTGCGAAGGCGCACACAATAACAATCAACAAAGTCATTTTGGAACAAGTGCTGTCACGTTACAATCGGAAACACAAGTATTATTGAAACCGTGGGCGTTCTGTTTAGTACCATTTATGTGCCGCCACGCGTCCCCATTTTTTATTAGCTAGGAGGCGCCATGCAGGGTAGCTATTTGAGTACGAGAGGCATGCGATCAGACCCCTGCGCGTGCTTATCGGGAGGAGAGCCCTTTGACCTCCATCTGCCATCCACCTATCTCCCAAGGTCTCCATTAATGGCGCCCTAGCCTCTGTTTAATGGTGTGGCTATGTCTCACTCAACTGATATTTAAGAGAGAAAAAGAAAATCTGAAAGCATGGATCTTGATGTAAGATCCGACAGACCTATATAGCATCTACTGCGACTTATAGCAAGACTGATGAATATATAAGGATGATTAATTGTTTTACATAATTAGAAAGATAATTAAAAAAGCCATATGCGGCTACGCCCGAAATACACAAGGGCAAAAGAAGAAGGAAGACAAGGATCTGGCTCACTGATCTCTACTTTCTTGATGCGTTGCTGCAGGCCGCAGGAACTAGTCGCCGCGGCGAGCGGTGATGAGCTCTTTCATGTCCTCAAGACGCTGCTTGAGAACATCCACGGATTCCTCCACCAGCCTTTGGCGCTCGACGCGGAGCATGTCATTCTCGTCCATAAGTTTCTTTACGATGACGCCGGTCCTCTTCAACAAGGTACTGGTCTCCTCCTTTTGGTCTGCACTTCAGACGATCTTCGCCCTCAGCAGGTCGCGCTCAACCCGGAGCCTCTCATTGCCCTCCCTTAGTTGCCGGATGACGCCGGTAGCCTGTTCAAACGAGGCTTTCATGTCGTCCTGCAACCTCGCCCATCCGGAGATCTGATCCATCTGGCTATGGACGATCGCATGCATGCGCCTGTAAGAGTCGTCGCCTGCCCGCGAGAAATTTTCCTAGGCCGCCGCGGCGCGGCGGGACATCTCTGCTGCATTCGCGACATGGCGGGACATCTCTGCTGCTTCCGCGGTGCGGCCGGACCAGTCTACTGCATTAACGGCACGGCGGGACCTCCCTGCTGCTTCAGCGGCGCGGCAGGACCTCTGTGCTGCCACTTCCGCACGGCAGGACATGTCTGCTGCTTTTGCAGCGAGGCAGGACATCTCTTATGCTTCCGCTTCCATGCTCGCCTCTCCTTGGTGGAAATCTCTCAACCCAGAACTCAAGCTGGCCATGGCAGACGCAAGGGAAGGATGTTGAATGACTTGTTTGTTTTTGTGGATGAGGAGTTGAGGAGGAATGTGCATTCATCTTGGCATACTAGTATTTATAACCGAGTACTAATACACTCCTAAGTGGAAACCGTTTAGGTTGTGATCGGTGTGAACATGTTTGCAATTCAATATAGCGTGGTACTAATACGCTCCTAAGTGGGAAACCGTTTAGGTTGTGATCGGTGTGAACAGGTTTGCAATTCAATATACGTGGAGTAATTTGGAATGTGACGAGACGCAAGCTCAAAATTTATTGACGGTTCTAGTTTCTAAGTGCAGCACTATTCCCGGATGGCATTATGTGGGCACGTGTTCTCGTCCGTGGTGTAGCATATGCCATGGTAGTTCTTTTTCTACTGCTGTGTACGTGCAATAACTGGCTCCATCGTATACATATATTATGGTTAATGGGGCGTTCGACAGGAATAGCCGCATGGCGAGCTATAGGTTAGTCTTTTTTTCAGACGGATTAAACCTATCTCTCGGGACTTCTCGCACGCACCATCATGCCACCCACAAAAACTTGTACTCTGAGTTTAGTACGTTATACACGAAGAGAAGAGGTGCACGCATGCACTCGTCCTCTCACACACGCGTCTGTTTTTTCTCAAAAAGGTGGATGATAACCCCCGGCCTCTGCATCTGGGAGTCACACACGCATCTGTAGCTATGAATTGTAGTGTGCTCAACCATCCGATTGGCTCTATCATGGATGTACCTATATACTAAAACATGTCTAGATACATCTATATTTTGACAAATGGAAGGCATGTATTGTGTAACGGAGGGAGTGCTTGTCATCAAAATGGATAAAAAGGGACGTATCTAGAACTAAAATACGTCTACATACATCTCCTTTTATCCATTTTGATGACAAGTAGTACTTCTTACCCAAAGGAACTTTATATCCAACAGACACAAAATATCCGTTCGACTGTTGGAAATTACTGATCTGATGTCGAAGTAATTGCTGCATCACCACCAAAACCCACCATTTCTTAAGCTAAAGTAGACCGAGGTAATCCCTATATTAGCATATTACTAAGATGAACAGAAGGCAGTGTAGAAACATTTAGGACGTGAGCTTGTCAATCTGAATGTGGAGGGACACCGGCTTGGCCCCGGCCAGCAGCTTGGGCGGAACTGTGAAGAAGGTCAGCTCCTGCACGGCGACGTCACTGGGATCCTTGCTGCTTGTCACCTCCATTTCCACCTTGACGGTGTCGGTCGTGCATTTGGGCTCCCCCGGCGGGTCGTTCTCCCACAGCTTGGCCACGTAGTGCGGCAGTGGGGATGCCCCCTCTCTGATGCAGACGACCGACATGGCGATAGGCGCGCCGATGTCGAGCACAACGCCGACCAAGAAAAACGCACGACCGTCCTCCTCCGCGAATAGCAAGAGCCATGGCTCCGACAGTGGCACTTCCAGCTGGAGCACCTTGCCGTACTGGATGCTGTGCATGGGCATGGGATGCGCGGTGCTGATGTGGTGGTAGAGCGCCGGCGGTGGGCCTTCGTAGCCGCAGACGGGCACGGGGCATTTGCAGGGCACGGGCGGACACACGCTCTGGTGATCGACGAGCTTGTGGTAAGTGACGTAGAGCCCACAGCCTTCGTGTGAGCACTCCACCCTCACCGACGAAAGGACGGCGTCCACCGCCGTGTTCCACACATCGAAGCCACCGCCGCGCTCGCACTTCTAGCATCGCTGCTGGTTCCCGGGGCGCTCGACGCGGCAGTCCATGCAGGCCAGGTGCCCTCCCTTGCACTACAGAAATCAATCAAACATCACATCAATCAAGAAACCTGCACCTTGCTCAATCAGCCGAACGGACGAGGTGTATTCGAACCTCATACACTGGAGGCGTCAAGGGGCGAAGGCACAAGGGGCAGTGGAGCACGATGAGGTCCATCAAGACCTTAGAGAGCTCCATCGCCGGGTCCTGTTCTATCTGCATGATCTCGCCCTCCTCGTGCAAAACCATCTCTCGCTTGGGCCGGGGCATTACAAAGCTTTACCGTCACATATTTTATACTACTTCAAGGTGCATTAAATCAACACATGCAAGTATCAAAAGGAGAGTCACGGCATGCATGCATGCATTGTAATTAATGCACTGGTAAATGCAAATTATTGAAATATATCGAGTGCAGTGCTTTGATGTGTCGCGTCAACTCGTACATCAACGAGAAGTTTGATTATCCTCTCCCTCGCGGACTTAACTACACTTGGCTTTGGCTGTATGACAGGTAGGCCACCCACCTGTCGGGCCCCCCTGTCATACATGCAAAGGCAGGAGCGTCCCTCCCTCGCCCATGAGCGTGGTGGCTGGCAAGACTAGGAGAAGCTTTTGCTACATGCTCTCCCTCCCGCACACGATGGACATGCAGCAGTTCAATCGGTGTCAGATGGCCAGAAGCGTACTTTAGTACTCCTCCATTGCAGTAGTACTCCATCATTGTTCGACTTCCCGAAGAGGCGAAGAGCCAAGCGCAGCCCGGACGCTTGTGTGGCAGTTTCATGTGTAGAGTAGTCTAGAATAGCGTGTAATGTGCCTGTAAGCTTAAAATCATTGGGGTCGGCTCCATGCTATGTGGCCGTCTCGAAGTTTAAAAAAAATTAAAATAGTCTTCTGGTCCTACCTGTCACCCTGGTGATTGTAGTTTGCACGCTCATCTGGTCAAGACAGGAATATATATTTTAATTTGTGGTGGGTAACTGTTAGAGGTTTCAGCAAATATATTGTACACTGCGGGTCTTTCAGCCAAGTTTAGAGGCAAGCATGTGGGGCCAGTGCTATGATGTGTCGTGTCAACTCGTACAACAAGGAGAAGCTTGATTTTACTACTACACACCTTCTCCCTCGCCCATGCGCATGGTTGCTCGCAAACGAGGACAGGCTTTTGCTTATAGTAGTACTTCTACAACAAGCTATCCCTCCCGCTCGCGGTGAACGGACATGCAACAGTGGATTCGACACTGTAGAAGTAGTAGTAGTAACATCATTGTTCGTCTTCTCGAAGAGGCGAAGAGCCTAGCGCAACCCGAACATGGCAGTTGCGAACATTGGAGCATGCATATAGCCAGGCTCTTGCATGAGACAAAATTGCTATGTGAGCCCACTATTGTACTAGTACGTACAACTACTTGCTAGTATAGCCCTGTAAACCAGAAATGAGTATTTGCCTTTCTAGAGATTTCAAAAAGTGACTAGACTACACCGAGACGGAGTACATATGGAGCTAAATGAGTGAATTTGCACTGCAAATAAATACGTAGTTCTATCGTTTTCCTCTCCGAGGTGCACAATATTGAGTATACTGACTAGTCCCTTTTTGATACGCATTTATGTTTTTTTGACACAGTACAGACGCAAGCGCTCATATACACGCGCATACACTCACCCCTATGAACGCACACACACACACACGACACTATCATCTTGAAATTTATGAAGTCACCATAGGCACCTCGTCGTCGACGGAAACGTCTCCTGACACGTGATAGACGCGAGTGGCAGTCGCCTCCATAGGTGCTTGAATGCCAAGGAGGGAGAGGGTAGTGGTTCCCGAAACATTGAACGGTCAATGATGCATCCTCAATTACATGCAGAGGGAATTAATTGGAGAAGCAGAATAGAGCCAGCACGATGTAAATGCAACAGAGTTTGGACTCTCATATAAGACTAGCCACAATGAAGACTAACATACACTAGTAACATACACATATCCCTAGACTATGTTACTACCTCAATATTGGGTACTAACATAAGTGTAGTAACATGCAAAGCTTTATTTATTAGGTTATAGACTCATATTGCATCGAGACATGTGATGTTACAGTAACTAGCTAAGTTACTAGTACTACATCTCTCCTCATTAACTCATTGCCACATAAGCAAATTTGCTGAGTTGGACTCGATGTTACTATCGAAGTTACTCCCACTGTGGCTAGTCTAAAGGCGCCCCACCACTCCAATCCATGGACGACATGATGGTCAATTCCATCCGCAAGTTCACCGTCGTCAAGAAGCGCGCGGACGACCTTGCCGTACTGCTCCAGCCCGCGCACCCAGGCTCCTCATTGCCTGCCACCCTCATCGGCCTCCATGGTGATGAACTCTTTCAACCCTTGGTGGCCCTGCAGGTGCCGGAGGTCGCGACAAAGAATGTGCACCTTGAGGGCGTGCTTGCCGCACATCACCTCGCCATGCAAGAAACCGTCGACCTACACATCCACGTCTACGAGGAAATCGTCTACATAGGCCACTACAAGGCATGCGAGGACAGAAAGACATTGGCCTTCTTCTAGTGGCTGGAATCTTTGGACGCCATTGTTCAGAAGCACGTCGACCTAGCCATGAAAGCCGCTGCTACTTAGGCGCCGTTCGGTGGGCCGGCGCCCTGAGTCGAGGAGGTGGACATCGTCGATGGATGCATCTCTTCTTCTTGCCTCCTGTAACCAGCACCGCATCGCCTCGTGGCCTTAATGTTTTATTAGTATAGTACTCCCTCCGTTCCCAAATATAAGTCTTTCTAAAGATTCCAACAAGTGACTACTACATACGGAGCAAAATGAGTGAATCTACACTCTAAACTATGTCTACATACATCTATATGCTATATTCCATTTGAAATAGTATCTAAAAATGCTTATATTTAGGAACGGAGGGAGTATATGGCATTTTTATTCCAGTCGTAACGTTTTTACTGTGAGGTGGGGCCGCAGTTGAGCAAACCCACCCCGCCCACCAGGCGCCGGCCGAGTTTAGAATTAGAAGAGAGAAACGAGGGGGGAGAGCTAGCTGTAGCACGGACGCTGTTGTCAGATGGGACTTGTGTTGATAGAATAGGAGTACTGAGCACTCGTGCCTCTTTTTTTTGAGGGAAAAATTAGTCGTATGTCTAGTACCACTAGTAGGGTGCGTGCGACCTATAGCTATCATCACTTTAGGTCTCCTTTTCGAACCGCAGCTACGCTTCACAGTTCATATTTTTTCATGCATTTATCCTCCTATATGTACTCCTAGGCTATTTCCACGTGCTCCCATTCGCCGACATGTGGGACATAGAGCACCTGGGTCGTAGTGCATGCACGACTCGGAGCATATGCCGAGGTACTTTACATTTCAGACCTCACGAATTACATGCAAACCCCGCACAGAAGAATAAATAAATGAATGAATTACTACATGAAACCGGATTATTTTCATAGAAACTGGAGCACGTTCATTAAATTTTGGACATAACACGTTTATAAAAAATGACCAGACCTAAACCAGTCTAAGGGCCTCTTTGATTTTTCCCGCAAAAAAAGGACCTCTTTGATTCGCAGGATACTAATAACACAGGAATGGGGAAAGTATGATGGCGATGATCCGAGACGAGGAGAACTCTAACTCAATTAGAGGTTAGAGTTAGATTCTAACCCTGAACTTACTCTAAACCAAAGAGGTGTATGGATGGCAGGGTTAGATTGACAATAAATGCTCTTTCTCAATCATTTGACTACTTTGGACCCTATTTCCCGCCGGATTTGGTGTTGCCGGCTCTTCTGTGGCCTCCTCCTGCTCACAATTGACATAAGCGAACCATCTTTGCAAATCAAGCATGCAAAACATGATAATTTTTACTTTGTCCATACAAATGAGATATCCCACTTAAACATACAGGTCGCCAATGAAGCTTCACAAAAAAAAACACTCCATGAAACAAAGCATGAGCTAACTCATCACAGAAGTCATTCACGATAGGGAGGGAGCCCGGAGCCCCTCATGCACTGAGGGAGGCCGGAAGGAGAGGGCGGCTGGAGGAGAGAGAGGGCGAGCGGCGCTTGGGCGGGCGGCCCTACGAGGAACAGAGAGGAGTCGTGCGAGAGGTTGGGGGAGTGATCTGGTGCGGGCAGGGGAGATTTTTTTAGTTCTCCTTTAGTGAGACCGAGGATACCTAACCCAATTAGAACCTCTCCATCAGGCTAGTTTTTTTAGCTGGGTTAGAGAAAACTAGCTCAAACTAACCCCTCATGTTTCGATAATTTGAGGTTATTTCAACCCAAACTAGCTCTAACTTAAGGATCCAAACAAAGAGGAGTGTTACTGTACATGCTACTGTGTGGACCGTAGCACATTGTTTTTATGGCCATATCACCACATTGTTTTCTACTGCTGGTTCACTGGGCTACTGTTGTTCGCACTGCTGGTTCATTGGGCTGCCGTGGTTCGCACTCCTCCGACTTGAGTAGTAGTAGTACTAGTATGTACCGCATCATTCTTTGCTCCTTCTTACTACTCCGACATGTGGGAGAGCCAGCATCCGGGTTGACATGTCATGCACCAGATTAGAGCGCGGAACAGAAGGGGGGCATCATCCCGGTCGGAGCGCCAGTAATTCATGACTATAGTGAGTGGTCATATCACAAGTCTTTCCAGCAGTAACACACCGTCAAATCGCACAGCCCGACCTTTCTAGCAGTATGTTTGAGAATCCGCCACTCGCTCACCCTCCTCGCCTCTCTGTCAAACCGCCTACCCGAAAACTGCCGAGCGTATTGCCCGGGAAAAGCCCCGCCCTCAACTTTTAACTACGCGAAAATAGTTCGAGCTTGTTCATTCTATATAAATACTTATTGTATGTTTATTCACCCATGGGGTTGTTCAATGAATGGAGGGGCGGGGAGCACAAGTGAATAATACTAGTACTACTAGTAGTAAGTAGGAGTCGCACAGTAGTCACCTTAAATAGAGAGTTTCTTTTCTTTAATGCCACGTACACAAATTGAAACGCTTGTTGTGGAGAGAAAAAGATAATCACTCCACTATATATGTACGCAGGGGCCTGAGCACTTGCTTTACTAGGGTTGCTCTCTTCATTCTCTCATCCTCTCCAGATATAAACAAGACAACGGTAGAGACATTTTCTCTCTACTCACCGCTGGTCACAGATCCGGCCGGATCCCTTCGGCTGGTGTGTGTAGAGGACTATGTGCATCGTTCATGCGGTCATCACCGGCGAGGGAGGAAACCCACAGCTGCCGGAGGGGCCCAATCCTCTACCCGTGCCGTTCTCTCCGACATAGCGCCGGCTCGGGAGGTCCTCCGGCCCTTCTTCCTCCCTGCCGTATTGTCCGCAGATCCGACCTGCCGCCGCCGACATCCCGACGACCCTCAGGTATAAGTTCTTCGAAAGCGGCCTTGCTCTACTGCCCCAGCTCCCCACGTGTCTGCATGTGCATCTTTATCTACTCCCATCAGCTCTTCCAAAGCCACCTAAATTTTTAGTATTATTAGAGGTAAAGCTACTTCATGCATTCGAATCTAGGGCTTTGTTCAAACAACGAAGAAAGGGGGAAAAATTGTAGCATGAATCTAGGACTTGATTCAAAGAGGAAATAATATGGTGAAACTAGTAGAGACCGGATACCCAACCGGTCTCTTGGTTGAAAAGGGAAATAATGGGAAAACGCAGTACAAACTGGATAAGGAACATATCTATTATTGGTTGAAAAAAGGATAGAAAGTGGCGGCTGGTGGACAAGTCAACAGAGTATGTCCAGGATTAGATTTGTTGCCCTCACATAGTAAAAGGTCTCCCGGATTAGAATTGCTGCCCTCACATAGTAAAAGGTCTCAGGATTAGATTTGCTGCCGTCACATAGTAAAAGGTCTCTAGGATTAGATTTGATGCCCTCATATAGTAAAAGGTCTCCAGGATTAGATTTGCTGCCCTCACATAGTACAAGGTCTCCAGGATTAGGTTTGATGCCCTCACATAGTAAAAGGTCTCCAGGATTAGATTTGCTGCCCTCACATAGCATGAACAAACTCGGCATCACCACCTTATGCCTCCTTGTAGGTACATTGTGCTGATGCATCCACTGTCGCATGTCCTTATACCAACCTTTTGCTATTGTTAATGTAAGGGCGCATGTAAAATGAAGCGATCACACTGTTACCTTAGGGACATGTCTAACTGGTGTTATTGTTAATCTAATGCCTCCAGTGATAAGATGCAATTAAACTATGTTACAAATGGCACTCCTGCTGCTTTTCCCAGTATGATAAGTAAGTTGCTCCTTTACGCTGCTGAGTGTCCTGGTGTCCTCACGGTCCCATGCCCTTAAACCAACTCTTTAGCTGTTGTTGATTTACTGTGTCTGGTAAACAAGCAATGCCACCATTAAAGTAATCCCATATTTGAGGAATCTCATTGTTGATCGTAATGCTTCTGGTAACATGAAGCATTGCTGATGTTTTAAAATTTCTACTGTCCTTGCGTGATTGCCATGAACATAATAAAGATGCTTCTTTTCATTTTGTATATGTTTCGTATATTCTTATTGACCAGCAACTGTTTACTTTCTATGTTTTTGTGCAGATAGGGATATCCATTTCACCTTGTTGCTATTGTGACCTTTTGGTGAACTGCACAAAACACTTTTTTTTGGAATGAGTGTCTTGTGCAGTTCAACTAAAATGTCACGTGGGCAACATCTCTCAATTTTGGTGGAACTGCACAAAATGGTGATTAGAGTTTCCAAAATCTCCGTCAAGTTCTGCTGGTAATCTCGTGCAACATTTTATTAGCCTTTGCAAGATGAGCCGTCACTGTCACCACAATGGCACTTTATTTTAGTGGAACCGCACAAAAGGATAAGAAAATTATAGTTGCACCTTACATGAGTCGGACAACCAACCTTAATGTTCCTCGATTTTAGTGCAACTACTAAAGAAGAACCAGCCAGCTCACGAGAGCAAGTACTTCTTGCTAGCTGAATGATGCAATCTTTGCTTCATTTCAGGTGAACTGCAGAAAAAGGCGCATGAATTGAATCATGGAGCTGGAGGTTGACCTCATCTGAGTGGAGCTGCATGTTAAGTTCAAGGAGGCCACTATTAAAGTGAAATCATGCTCTTCTTGTTTGTGCTGTGCAAACATCAATACTCAACTACAGATGTTGTGACGGTCAAGAGCATTCGCCAAGTTCTTCGATTGTATGACATGGCTAGCCAAGATGGATTTAATCCCGATATTCACTTTATCAAAAGGCTCTAATGGGTTGGTTCTGAATCTTGCAAGCCGGGAATCAATGAGATGTGTAGGCATCTTTGTTGTACTTATTATTTGAATCTTATTTGCTGGTTCTGAATCTTTCAAGCTGGGAATCAATGAGATGTGTAGGCATCTTTGTTGTACTTATTATTTGGATCTTATTTGTTGGTTCTGAATCTTGCAAGCTGGGATCAATGAGATGTGTAGGCATCTTTGTTGTACTTATTATTTGGATCTTATTTGTTGGTTCTGAATCTTGCAAGCTGGGAAACACGGCATGATGATGCAGAGGACAACAACCATAACAAACAGTTCAAACTTGGTAGTATTATCTTTGTGGAAGTGCGACAAATGTGCTAATCGTGTGCGTCCTGAGAATAATAATTCTAGTTGTTGTGCATGTTGATCCCGTGGCACTGATAGTACGAGCCAATGCATTGATTGTTTTAAGTATAAATTTCTATGAAAGCTAATTAAATTTATGTAAAGTGACCACTAACTCCTGTTATTACAGTGCCAATACAGACTCGCTCGTGAATCAACGTGTGGACGGAGTAGGTTTCTTAATGGAGGCGTTTGAATGTGCCGAGGGTGCATCTTCTGTCGGGTGTGCAGCGGACGAGGGAGGGGTAGTAACTATTGTCGCCCGTACACACTCAGTTTGATGTTGAATCCAGTTCCCCAAGAGCTGAAAAACGAACTGCTGCCGCCGCCTACGCACTTGTTCACTTGAAGAGACTCCAATGGCGATCCGAGGGGTGAGCCTGCTGGATATGGACTTCAGCAAGGAGTTCCCCTTTGAGTACGCCGTTCAGTCCTATGGCTACACCAAGTTGAATGTGATGTACACCGATGATCCGGACTCGGTGAAGCTCTGCCTCGCCGAGTTCAAGCAGTACCTACAGGACGAGAAAGCACAAGGTTGCAGGACTAGACCTTGTTCCCATCCATTCGTCTCCTGACAGGGACCAGCGGATCACCGTCGCCCAGGTATGTGTGCGGGACGAGGTTCTCATCTAACACTTCTGTAGGGCCATCATAGGTTCTGGAGCATTCGCCCGTTTCATCGGCAGCGCCGACTGCACCTTCACTACGGTGGAGAGAAGAACACGACGATTCGGCCATCTGGTGCAACAAGCTTGTCGACATCTAGAAGCAATACAAGATCATCGGCAACGGGCAGGAGAAGGACCCCGTGGTTGACCTTGCTGAGACCATCATCGACCCCTGATACGCAACATGAAAGAAGACAACGATACCAAGGACCTGAACACGTGGGAAATACCTCTGAATCTAGCCTACATAACCTACGCGGCCAAGGACGCACACGCATTGTACGACATGTACAGGAAGATCTGGATATGAGGGCGTGTCTGCTTCCCGTAACCGACGAGTACATGGACAGCCGCAGCGTCATGATCAAGCGTGCCAGGAAGGTCTCGATGTTGTACTTTATCTGTTTATAGCACCTTTATCATCTGAGTGTTTCATGCATTAGCCTTTGTGTCGTAATTATCTGTTTTGTCCGAAATATTTCTTTTAAAAGCCCATTAACCTGTTTGCTTTTTTAGTGGCTATTTGCTTATGTATGTAAGTAGTTCACTTGTTCGTTAAAAAAACTAGTTCACTCGGCTGCCGTGCTTTGAATCTCCTTCCTCCCAACATATTCCCCTCCTTAGGTGGACCCAGCAGGTCTCGTACACAGACATATGGGACCAACCACCTATCCATTTGTATATCTTTATTTTGTTCAAACTTTCGTCCTCTTCCTATACAATGGCTGGCCATCATAGCCTATGGCGTTGGCCAGGCCATCCCTCTACTACCACACATTGTCCGGCGGCGGCAGCTCCACCGGCCCACCCTGCACCCGAACAAGTCAACTCTCGTACTCCCCTCCACCTGCGTCTTTCCTCGCTCTGGTTCGTTTGGTCCGAGGTCTCGACGTCGTCCTCCGCCTTGGTGCTCTAGCCGCGGCGCCGCCATCTGTCCCTCCCAACATTGTCAGCAAAACAAGAGGAATCGGGAGACAACTGTTCATCGAGAGGTTGACAGTCCCAGGCCCACCAGGTCCATGGCCTAGGTTTTGTTGTTTAACATGGGCAGCCCACGACATGTTTCAACATTTTTTGGATCCAACAGGTATCAAGCGGCCTTTGCTCCTATCCTAGCTTGTCTATAACATCAGCAACCCAAGTTATGTTTGTTTTTCAAGATGACGCACAGCTCAGTTCTATTTTTTGTTTTCATTAATCCTATATCTCAATTTTCTCCCACTTTCTTTTTCAATGTAAACTGAGTTTTCTCCCAGTACTTTTCCCTAGAACCAACTCAACTGTCCCATGTCTAGCATAAAAAATAATAATACCCCACGTACTATTAACTCATCAAATTTAAATGATATTTTATTTCGTAAGTTGAAAGTTCTTACAAAATAATAATAATAATTGTTTATATATAACTTGGCAAGTTAAATCCTAGTGATTGCGTACATAAGCTTGCAAAGATTTTACTGACCAATGCAGTAATAGACGTACAATCATGGTTTTTTTGAGGTGACGACGTGCAATCATGTGTTTATGTTTTTATAACATTTCTCCGTCTAGCCCAACATGATATTTTCACCCAGCCCAGCAAGTCCGTGGATTTCGAGAAAAATGCAAATGGGCTTTAAATTCTACCATATATATAAACGGGCTGCATAGATACTACATCATTGTTTCACCCAACCCACCAAATGGACTAAAAAAACAAATGGACTTGCTGACATGTGGGCTAGTAGGCCGAAGCCTAAGAAGGCATTGGATTTACATCCAATGGCCAGCATTCTTATTCAATCTCTCGTCTTCTTCCCCCAGCGCTGCCGGGACCGCCTGCTCCAGCCTTCGGCGTCCAGCGGCGTTGTTTTGCACTCCTCAGCGAAACGCTACCCCGCCGACGGCCAGGCCATGCCTCCACTCCGCACCTCCTGTTATTCTCTGTCGAGTGTAGGCCCACCCCGCACCCGAACCAGACAAGTTTCCCACTCCTCTCTGTCTGCGACTCCACTGCCGCGTCTTCCCCATCTCCGGGTCATTCCAGTCTGGGGCCTCACCGTCGTCCACCGCCTCGGTGCGCTCGGCGCGGCGTGGTCAACATACGAGAGTCATCGGAAGAGGACTGTATGTGGAGAGCCTGACGGCTGGGACCCATGAGGTCCATGGTCGCACGCAAGGAAAGTTCCTCCTTATTACGCACTGTACATGGACTATACGTGGGAAGGGCTTCTGTATTTCGCGAAAAAAATGTTCCCCCTGCTGACAGGTTGGACCCACCAGCTATATCTTCGCACGCAAGTAAGTGCCTCCTTATTACGCACAAAAAAGAATACCCCCTGCTAGCTGGGACCCACCATAGTGGGTGGCTGACTTGTGGGCCTACTACGTTGACAGGGACGGAGGGCTTTGTCAACTTAGTCAATATGAACGATTCTAGCTCCAGTGACCGTACGATGTCCATCCAACGGCCATAGTGCTTCTTCAACCTCTGGTCTTCTTGCTCCAGCCGCCCAAAGCAGCGTCGGTCATGTCGCGTGCTCCTGCCTCTCGTGACCGGATGTGATGCCGCAGAGGCCTCACCGCCCCTACTACTCCCACCGCTGGCCAGGGCATCCCTCTACTCACCCACACCCCCTGTTATTCTGCGGCGACGATAGCCTCACGCCGCAGCCGAACCAGTGAACCCTCATACTCCTCTCCATGTGGGCATCCACTGCCACGTCTTCCCTGGCTCTGTGTTGTCCCCTTCCTAGGCCTCACCGTCGTCCACCGCCTTGGTGCTCTCAGCGTGGCGTGGTCAATGTGGTCAACGACCGACTTCCATCAGAAGAGTACTATACGTGGAGAGGCTGACAGCTGGGTCCATGGCCACAGCTGGGTCCATGGCCACATCCCAGTTTTTTTGTGATTTCCCAAGTAAGTCGCTTTGTTAGGCCTGTTGGGCTGAAAATCTTTCAAGACGAGGAGAGCTTCATTCGGCTCGCCGAGAAAATGGCCTATCAGTAATGAGAAATGGGTTGTACATTTTTAAAACACATCAAACCGGCAATTAGTTTCAAATTTATTTTTTTCATTTCGAGATTTTAAATTGCATTGATTTTTATGCGTGGACAATTTGTTGGATTTTATATTGATACATTTATTTTTAAAATCAGTTTGAATGTGACTCGAAATTTCGGGATTAAAAACAGTTCGGACCGCACCGAAATATGCAAAATTTCTTATAATTTTTTAACTGTGGCCACAATATGGGCTGTAATGCTAACAAAAAGAATATGGGCTCCAAAAAAACCCTTAAGAACTAGCAAATGGGCTGTAAGATATTAGAAATAATGGCAGATGGGATGTATGTTGTTTTCCACAGATTTGAGGCTTTCCTAAAAAAAGGTTGACGCACAAGCAGTGACTGTTGGATTTCCATCCAACGGCCGTCGTGCTTCTTCAATCTCTGCTCTTCCTGCTCTAGCCGCTCAAACAAGCACCGGCGGGACTGCATGCTCCCTCCTCCCCGCGGACGGCTATGCTGCCGCACAGGCCGCACCGCCCCATCGTACTCCCATTGCTGGTATAGCCATCCCTCTACTCACCCACACCTGCTGTTATTCTCCGGCGATGGCAGACGAACTAGTAAACCCTCATATAGTCGTACTCCCCTCCGCGTGAGAAACAACTACCGAGTCTTCCCTGCCTCCATGTCATTCCCTTCCTAGGCCTCGCCATCGTCCACTGCCCTGGTGCTCTCGACGCAGCCTGGTCAACATGGTCAATGACCGACATGCATCTGAAGTGGACTGTACGTGGAGAGGCTGACAGCTGGGTCCCAGACCGCACCCAAGGAAATGCCTCCTTATTACGCACAAAATAATTATTCCTCCACCTGACATCTGGGACCCACTGAAAGGGCCTCTGTATTTCATGAAAAAAACGTTATCGCCGCTGACAGCTTGGACCCACCAGCTATATCTTCACACGCAAGGAAGTGCCTCCTTATTGCGCACAAAAAAATGAATACTTCCCCTGCTAGCTGGGACCCAGTATAGTGGTAGGCTGACTTGTGGGCCTACTAAGTTCACGGGGATGGAGGGCTTTGTCAACTTAGTCATATGCACGATTCTAGCTCCAATGTCCGTACGATGTCCATCCAACGGCCGTAGTGCTTCTTCAACCTCTGGTCTTCTTGCTCCAGCCGCCCAAACCAGCGCCGGTCATGCCTCGTGCTCCTGCCTCCCATGCCCGGCTGCGATGCGGCGGAGGCCTCACCGCCCCCTACTACTCCCACCGCTGGCCAGGCCATCCCTCTAGTCACCCACACCCCCTGTTATTCTGCGGCGACGGCAGCCTCACACCGCAGCGAACCAGTGAACCCTCATACTCCTCTAAGCGTGGGCATCCACTGCCGCGTCTTCCCTGGCTCCGCGTCGTCCCCTTCCTAGGCCTCACCGTCGTCCACCGCCCTGGTGCTCTCGGCGCGGCGTGGTCAACGTGGTCAAGGAACGGCTTCGATTGGACATGGATTGTACGTGGAGAGGCTGACAGCTGGGTCCACGGCCGTAGCAAGGAAGTGCCTCCTTATTACGCGCAAAATAATTATTCCTCCACATGACAGCGGGGACCCACCGGATGGGCCACCGTATTTCGTGAAAAAATGTTTCCCCCGACAGCTGGGACCCACCAGCTACATCTTCGCACGCAAGGAAGTGCATTCGGGCAAAAAACTGATTCGCCCCCCTGACTGCTGGGACCCACCATCTACATATTCGCACGCAAGGAAGTGCCTGACAGTCAGGACCCACCTGGTCGAAGCGTACGTAGCGTTGTCACTCTGGTCGCGAACATGTATGTACATATTGGTCGATGTAGAGGCGCGCACGTGTCGTAGTAGAGGCGTGCACGTAGCATGTACACGTACGTACAGCAGCCAGGGTGCAAGAAAGTAAATACGGCCACATACGTACATACAGGCGGGGTCTCGAACGCCTACTCGCGCGTACGTACGGCCAGGGCTCCTGTACATGGCTGGGTCGGAACGGAGAAACTGCGTCTCCGTCGTGTTCATGGGGAGGCAACGGAATGCGTCGTGTTCATCAGGAGGCAATAGAACGCGTGGGAGCCAACCGGCTTGGACGGAACAACCGATGGAAACGAGGCCTGGCGTACCGCAGAACGGGGAAAATGGCCTTGTGTTCGACCGGCCACGTTCGAAACGGGATCCTGTTCATCGGGAGGGGTCTGACGTACCGCAAAACGGAGGAAACAGACCTCCTACGGTCGAAACGGGGGTCCTATTAATCGAGAGGGGTGTGGCGTACCGCAAAACGGAGGAAACAGACTTGTGTTGGAGTGCTACGGTCGAAACAGGGGTCCTGTTCATTGGGAGGGGTGTGGCGTACCGCAAAACGGGACTCCACGGGATACTGTTCATCTCCACCGTCGACCCCCTCCAGCCTCCACGAGCTACTGTTCATCCACCGTCGACCTCCTCCAGCCTCCACCTATGACTGTTCATCCACGGGCTCCTATTCATCCAGCCTCCATCGCGCGCTACTCCACCGGCTACTATTCAACCAGCCCTCTCCACAGGCTCCTGTTCAACCATCCCTCCACGAGCTACTGTTCATCCAGCCCTCCACCGTCTACTATTCATCCAGCCCTCCACGGGGTGGTCCTGTGCATCCTGCCCTCCACGGGGTCCTGTTCATCTAGCCCCAACCGGCTCGATCAATCGGGGTCCTGTTCATCCAGAGGCAACATCACGAGGTCCTGTTCATCCACCCCCACCAGGAACTGTTCATCCAAACCCCCCTAGCAACACTCACTATTCACCCAGAGGCAGCATCGATCGGCTTTAGTTAGCAGCAGTAGCAAAGGAATCGCTTGATCAGGTTTAGTTAATAGCCATCGATCGATCGCTCGGGTTCAGTAATGCGTAGCCTGCAGTGCAATCGCTCGGGTTCAGTTAGAGCCCAACGCCTTGCTCGGGTTCAGTTAGAGCCCAACGGCTCACACCCACGCGCGTGCGTCTACGACAGAAACGCGCATCGCTCGGCCCCGACCACCCACCGTAACCGGGAACGCCCTGATATTTTCCTCGCCCTCGCTTCTACCATGGTTTGTTTCCGTCATGGACGGCCCAAAGAATGTCATGCAGCTGCGTCTCCAGCCCGCCCAGGACGAAAAGCCCATTTTATGTCATGATTTTTTGTCATAGAAGTAGGACCGCACCACATATATGATGATAGCGGGTTTTGTCACAATTATCGTCATAGAAGTGTCATAAGTATGACAATTTTTTTTTGTTCGGCCCAAAATGTCACGGATGTGTCTTTTTTTGTAGTGCGTGGCATGCGCAGGTGTTGCCGCTTCTCCGTAGTCGCTATTTCGAGGGTTATGTTGATGGCACACTACCGTGCCCTCCTCCATATCATCCGGCGCATCATGCTTGGGTGGCTCAGGATCAAGCCATCCTCTCTGCTATCCAATCCTCTCTCACGAAGGGAGTCTCGTCACTGGTCATCTTCAGCGCTATGTCTCAGGACGCGCGGATGACCCTTCATACCAGTTTTGCTTCGTAGTCCCAGGCGCGTGCTCATGCTATTCGCACTGCGCTAGGGGAGGTGAAGCTTAATGACCTCACCGTCACCGACTAGTTCAACAAGGTGACAGGTATGGCTGACACACTTGCCTCCATTGTCAAGGCTCTTGGTCCAGAGGAGTTCACCTCTTACATGCTCAATGGAATGGGTGACGACTATGACAACTTGGCGGAGAAAATCAATGGTCGTGACACTCCCATCCAACCGCGTGAGTTGTATGCACGCCTTCTTGTCACGGAACAGTGCATCCAAGCTCGCCGCTCTACGTCGAGTTTCCTTCCGCCAGTGGTGCAACGTGTAGGAAGGGCAAGCCCTACAAAGCACCAACTGGTGGCAAACCTCCATCGACCGCGCCTAATTTGCGGAACACCACTACCTCCACGGGAGGTCGAGTCCATGCCTGCTGCCTTTCCTGTGGTGCTCAGGTCCCCTGCCAGCTGTGTGGGCTTTCACCTTGCCTCTCATTTTCAACATCGTTTCAAGCAGGATTTCTTGGGGATCGGGAACAATGGTAAGGGTAATGAGAAGCAGGCTGCCTTGACGAGTCATGAGCAGGGACATACTCCTTCCTATTCAGTTGATGCATCTTGGTACATGGATACGGGAGCTACCAATCACCTGATGAGTGAGATGGCCAAACTATCTACACAGGAGCCGTACCATGGACACGATCAGGTTCGCACTGCTAATCAGGAAGGTATGCACATCTCACATATTGGCCACACATCACTTCTTACCCGTCGATCCAAACAATTACGTCTCCTTAATGTCCTTCGTGTTCCCTCTGTTTCACGTAGTTTCCTTTCAGTTCCTAAACTTACTCGTGATAATAATGTTCTTGCTGAATTTCATCCTTCTCATCTTTTTGTTAAGGACTGGGACACGAGGGACGTACTCCTTAGAGGTCGATTGCACAGTAATGGTCTCTATGCACTTGATGTGCCACCATCTCCTAGTGCTTTCCGCGGTGTTCGTGTGTCTCCATCACATTGGCACGCACGCCTTGGTCATCCTGCCACTCCCATCGTTCGCCATTTACTTCATTGTCATGAGCTTCCAGTCATGTCCAATAAACATGTTGATATAGTTTGTGATGCCCGCCAACAAGGAAAGAGTCATCAGCTCCCTTTTCTGAGTCGAGTCGTGTAGTCAATAAACAACTTGAGCTTGTGTTTTTGGATGTATGGGGCCATGCCCAAACCTCTGTTAGTGGTCATAATTACTATGCCAGTTTCATCGATGCTTATAGTCGGTTCACTTGGCCTTTTCTTCTTAAACACAAGTCTGAAATATTTAATGTTTTCTTGCAATTCCAAGCACTTGTTGAGCGTCTGCTTAGTCATAAAGTCATTCATGTGCAATCCAATTGGGGGGGGTGAGTATCACAACCTCAATGCATTCTTTAATAAGCTTGCAATTACACATCGTGTGTCTTGTCCTCATACACATCAGCAAAACGGTGTAGCTGAGTGTAAGCATCATCATATAGTTGAGACTGGTCTTGCTTTGCTTGCCCATGTCTCCATTCCTTTTTGGTTTTGGAGTGATGCATTTTCCACTGCATGCTTTCTCATTAACAGACTCCCTACACGACTCCGTCAGATGAAAACACCACTTGAGATCTTGCTGAATGAAGTTCCTGATTATATGTTTCTCAAGGTCTTTGGGTGTGCGTGTTGGCCACATCTTCGTCCATATAACCAACGCAACTTGGAGTTTTGGTCTAAAAGTGTGTGTTTCTTGGTTATAGTTCTCTTCATAAAGGGTACAAGTGTCTTCATGTTCCCTCTAACCACGTCTATATCTCACGTGATGTGGTGTTTGATGAGAATGTTTTTCCTTTTTCTGCACTTCCGTTCACCTCCACCACTCCCACTACACCTGAGAAATCTGGTTTACCTTTGCCTGGTCAATTTGTTGATGCATCTAGGGAACGGTATACTTCTTGATCGCCATCATCATTGACCCCGTCTCCGCCGCCACCTCTGCCGCCTCCCGCTATTCCGAAGCTCTTCAGATTCCTCATTGGCACAGTGCCATGGAGCAGGAGTTTCAGGCACTACAGAGGAACGATACTTGGTGCTCGGTTCCTTCTGTGTCTGGTGTCAACATCGTGGACTCCAAGTGGGTATTTAAGGTAAAGAAGCATGCTGATGGTTCTATTGACGATACAAGGAACGGTTGGTGGCTAAAGGGTTTAACAATGGTATGGTCTTGATTATGAGGATACCTTCAGTCCAGTTGTCAAATGTACCACCATTAATCTGCTTCTGTCCTTGGCTGTTGCCAAAGGGTGGTCTCTACGTCAGCTTGATGTTCAGAATGCTTTTCTCCATGGGGTCTCGGAGGAAGAGGTTTACATGCGGCAACCTCCAGGTTTTGTTGATCTTGCTCATCCACATCATTTGTGTTGTCTTGTTAAGGTGCTTTATGGACTTAAGCAGCCTCCTCGTGCATGGCATGCTCGACTTGGCTCGGTTCTTCGATGTCTTGCATTTGCTCCGTCCACTGCTGACACGCCTTGATACGTCTCCAATGTATCTATAATTTTTGATTGTTCTATGCTATTAAATTACCCGTTTTGGATGTTTGTGGGCTTTAATCTACACTTTTATATCATTTTTGGGACTAACCTACTAACCGGAGGCCCAGCCCGAATTGCTGTTTTTTTGCCTATTTCAGTGTTTCAAAGGAAAGGAATAATCAAATGGAGTCCAAACGGAATGAAACCTTCGGGAGCGATCTTTTTGGAACAAACGCAATCCAGGGGACTTGGAGTGGACGTCAAGCAACAAACAAGGCGGCCATGAGGGTGCCCGGCGCGCCCCCACCCTCGTGGGCCCCTCGAGCGTCAACCGACCTACTTCTTCCTCCTACATATATCCACGTACCCCAAAAACATGCAGGAGCACCACGAAAAACTATTTCCACCGCCGCAACCTTCTGTATCCGCGAGATCCCATCTTGGCGCCTTCGCCGGTGCTCCGCTGGAGGGGGAATGGACCATGGAGGGCCTCCACATCATCTCCAAGGCCTCTCCGATGAGTTGTGAGTAGTTTACCACAGACCTTCGGGTCCATAGTTATTAGCTAGATGGCTTCTTCTCTCTCTTTGAATCTCAATACAAAGTTCTCCTCGATCTTCTTGGAGGTCTATTCGATGTAACTCTTTTTGTGGTGTGTTTGTCGAGATCCGATGAATTGTGGGTTTATGATCAAGTTTATCTATGAGAAATATTTGAATCTCCTCTGAATTCTTTTATGTGTGATTAAGTTATCTTTGCAAGGCTCTTCGAATTATCAGTTTGGTTTGGCCTACTAGATTGATCTTTCTTGCAATGGGAGAAGTGCTTAGCTTTGGGTTCAATCTTGCGGTGTCCTTTCCCAGTGACAGCAGGGGCAGCAAGGCACGTATTGTATTGTTGCCATCGAGGATAAAAAGATGGGGTTGATATCATATTGCATGAGTTTATCCCTCTACATCATGTCATCTTTCTTAATGCGTTACTCTGTTCTTCATGAACTTAATACTCTAGATGCAGGCAGGAGTCGGTCATGTGTGGAGTAATAGTAGTAGATGCAGAATCGTTTCAATCTACTTGTCATGGACATGATGCCTATATACATGATCATGCCTAGATAATCTCATAACTATGCGCTTTTCTATCAATTGCTCGACAGTAATTTGTTCACCCACCGTAATACTTATGCTATCTTGAGAGAAGCCACTAGTGAAACCTATGGCCCCCGGGTCTATCTTTTATCATATAAGTTTTCCATCTACTTTTATTTGCATCTTTTATTTTCCAATCTATATCATAAAATACCAAAAATATTTATCTTACCTTATTATCTCTATCAGATCTCACTTTTCACAAGTTACCGTGAAGGGATTGACAACCCCTTTATCGCGTTGGTTGCGAGGTTCTTGTTTGTTTGTGTAGGTGCGTGGGACTTTTGAGGAGCCTCCTACTGGATTGATACCTTGGTTCTCAAAAGCTGAGGGAAATACTTACGCTACTTTGCTGCATCACCCTTTCCTCTTCAAGGGAAAAACCAACGCAAGCTCAAGATGTAGCAAGAAGGATTTCTGGCGCCGTTGCCGGGGAGGTCTTCGCTCAAGTCAAGACATACCAAGTACCCATCACAAACTCATCTCCCTTGCATTACATTATTTGCCAAGTTGCCTCTCATTTTCCTCTCCCCCAATTCACCCTTGCCATTTTATTCGCCCTCTCTTTCCCAATCTCCTCTCTCTTTCGCTTGCCTTTTTGTGTGCTTGTGTGTTGGATTGTTTGTCATGATGGCGCAAGATAATACCAAATTGTGTGACTTTTCCAATACCAATAATAATAATTTCCTTAGCACTCTGATTGCTCCTCTTAATGATGTTGAATCTTGTGAAATCAATGCTGCTTTGTTGAATCTTGTTATGAAAGATCAATTCTTAGGCATTCCTAGTGAAGATGTCGGTACTCATCTAAACAACTTTGTTGATTTGTGTGATATGCAAAAGAAGAAAGATACGGATAATGATATTGTTAAATTGAAGTTATTTCCGTTTTCACTTAGAGATCGTGCTAAAACTTGGTTTTCGTCTTTGCCTAAGAATAGTATTGATTCATGGAATAAGTGCAAAGATGCTTTTATCTCTAAGTATTTTCCTCCCGCTAAGATCATCTCTCTTAGGAACGATATTATGAATTTTAAACAACTTTATCATGAACATGTTGCCCAATCTTGTGAAAGAATGAAATTAATGATTCGCAATTGCCCTACTCATGGTTTGAACTTATGGATGATCATACAAAAAATTTATGCCGGATTGAAATTTTCTTCTAGAAATCTTTTAGATTCGGCCGCGGGAGGCACTTTTATGGAAATCACCTTAGGAGAAGCTACTAAACTCCTTGATAACATTATGGCTAATTATTCTCAATGGCACACCGAAAGATCTACTAGTAAAGAAGTGCATGCTATAGAAGAAATTAAAGTTTTGAGTGGAAAGATGGATGAACTTATGAAATTGTTTGCTACTAAGAGTGGTCCTATTGATCCTAATTATATACCTTTCTCTACTTTGATTGAGAATAATAATGAATCTATGGATGTGAATTTTTTTGGTAGGAATAATTTTGGTAACAATGCTTATAGAGGAAACGTTAATGCTAGACCATTCCCTAGTAATTCCTCTAATAATTATGGTAATTCCTACAACAACTCTTATGGAAATTTAATAAGATGCCCTCTGATTTTGAGAATAGTCTTAAAGAATTTATGATCTCTCAAAAGAATTTTAATGCTTTGCTTGAATAAAAATTGCTTAAAGTTGATGATTTGGCTAGGAACGTTGATAGGCTTTCGCTTGATGTTGATTCTTTGAAACTTAGATCTATTCCACCTAAGCATGATATCAATGAGTCTCTCAAAGCCATGAGAATTTCCATTGATGAGTGCAAAGGAAGAACCGCTAGGTTGCGTGCTAAGAAAGATTGCTTTGTAAAAGCGCATTCTTCTAGTTTCCATGAAAATAATGATGAAGATCTAAAATTTATTGATGTGTCCCCTATTAAATCCTTGTTTTGCAATATGAATCTTTATTGGACTAGAGATGAGTCAACTTTAGTTAAAAGGCGTCCCAATATTCAGAGTTTTTATATCTTGATGCTAAATTTGGTAAAAGTGGGATTGGAGAGGTCAAGACTTTAAATAGCATTGAACTCACTATTATGGATTTCAAGGAATTTAATTATGATAATTGTTCTTTAATAGATTGTATTTCCTTGTTGCAATCCGTGTTGAATTCTCCTCATGCTTATAGTCAAAATAAAGCTTTTACCAAACATATTCTTGATGCCTTGATGCAATCTTATGAGGAAAAACTTAATTTGGAAGTTTCTATACCTAGAGAACTTTATGATGAGTGGGAACCTACTATAAAGATTAAAATTAAAGATCATGAGTGATATGCTTTATGTGATTTGGGTGCTAGTGTTTCCACGATTCTGAAAACTTTATGTGATGTGCTAAGTTTCCATGAATTTGATGATTGCTATTTAAACTTGCACCTTGCGGATTGCACCATTAATAAACCTATGGTAAGGATCAATGATGTTCTTATTTTTGCAAATAGGAATTATGTGCCAGTAGATTTTATCATTCTTTATATAGATTGCAATCTTTCATGTCCTATTATTCTTGGTAGACCTTTTCTTAGAACGATTGGTGCAATTATTGATATGAAGGAAGGGAATATTAGATTCCAATTTCCATTAAGGAAAGGTATGTAACACTTCCCTATAAAGAAGTTTAAATTACCTGATGAATCTATCATGCGAGCTACTTATGAATTGAATGCCAAAGATGGCACTACTTAGATCTTTTCTCGCTTTTATGCCTAGCTAGGGGCGTTAAACAATAGCGCTAGTTGGGAGGCAACCCAATTTTATTTTGTTTCTTGATTTTTGCTTCTGTTTAGTAATAAAATTTTCATCTAGCTTCTGCTTAGATGTGTTTTTATGTTTTAATTAGTGTTTTTGCCAAGTAGAATCTATAGGATAACCTACGGTGATAGTTAATTTGATTCTGCTGAAAAACAGAAACTTTGCGCGCACGAAAATAATTTTAGTAATTCACAGAAACATGCTTTTGCATTGATTCTTATTTATGTAGATCAATAGACAAATTTCCAAGGAATTACTATTTTGGTAGGAGTTTTAGAGTTCCATAAGTATTCAAAAGTTACAGATTGCTACAGACTGTTTTGTTTTTGACAGATTCTGTTTTTCGTGTGTTGTTTGCTTATTTTGATGCATCTATGGCTAGTATCGGGGGGTATGAACCATAGAGAAGTTGGAATACAGTAGGTTTAACACCAATATAAATAAATAATGAGTTCATTACAGTACCTTATGTGGTGGTTTTTATTTCTTGCACTAACGGAGCTTATGAGATTTCCTGTTGAGTTTTGTGTTGTGAAGTTTTCAAG
The DNA here is from genome assembly GCF_002162155.2 of Triticum dicoccoides. Taxonomy (NCBI): domain Eukaryota; kingdom Viridiplantae; phylum Streptophyta; class Magnoliopsida; order Poales; family Poaceae; genus Triticum; species Triticum dicoccoides. The sequence goes on from NC_041393.1 coordinate 452,366,099, forward strand.
TTTTGGGTAAAGATTTGATGGACTATGGAATAAGGAGTGGCAAGAGCCTAAGCTTGGGGATGCCCATGGTACCCCAAGATATTCAAGGATAACCAAAAACCTAAGCTTGGGGATGCCCCAGAAGGCATCCCCTCTTTCGTCTTCGTCTATCGGTAACTTTACTTGGAGCTATATTTTTATTCGCCACATGATATGTGTTTTGCTAGGAGCGTCATGTATGATATGAGTCTTTGATTTTTAGATTTCCACAATCATCCTTGCTGTACACACCTTTTGGGAGAAACCCACATGATTTAGAATTTATTAGAATACTCTATGTGCTTCACTTATATCTTTTGAGCTAGATAGTTTTGCTCTATGTGCTTCACTTATATTTTCTAGAGCACGGCGGTGGCTTTATTTTGAAGAAATTTTTGATCTCTCATGCTTCACTTATATTATTTTGAGAGTCTTTTAGAACATAATAGTATTTGCTATGGTTATAAATTTGGTCCTAGAATGATGAGCATCCAAGTTGGGTATAATAAAAACTATCATAGAAAGTGCATTAAACACTATGATCAATTTGATGCTTGATTATTGTTTTGAGATATAAAGGTGGTAATGTTAGAGTCATGCTAGTTGGGTAATTATGAAATTGAGAAATACTTGTGTTGAAGTTGGCAAGTACCGTAGCATGCACGCATGGTAAAAGTTGTGTGACAAATTTGTTGCATGGGGTGCTCTTTTAATTGTCTTTCTTATGAGTGGAGGTCGGGATCGCGCGATGGTTAACTCCTACCAACCCTTCCCTAGGAGCATGCGTAGTAGTACTTTGCTTCGAGGGCAAGTAGACTTTTGAAATAAGTATATGAGTTCTTTATGACTAATGTGAGTCCATAAATATACGCACAATCACCATTCGACTTTGCTAGCCTTTATAATGCAGCGCAACCTTCACCGGTATCATGCACCCATTATTTACCTTCCTCAAAACAGCCACCATACCTACCTATTATGGCATTTCCATAGCCATTCCGAGATATATTGCCATGCAACTCTCCACCGTTCCTTTTATTATGACACGCTCCATCATTGTCATATTGCTCTTTGCATGATCATGTAGTTGACATCGTATTTGTGGCAAGGCCACCTTCATAATTTTTCATACATGTCACTCTTGATTCATTGCATATCCCGGTACATTGCCGGAGGCATTCACATAGAGTCATATTTTGTTCTATGTATTGAGTTGTAATTTTTGAGTTGTAAATCAATAAAAGTGTGATGATCTTCACTATTAGAGCATTGTCCCAAGTGAGGGAAGGATGATGAAGACTGTGATTCCCCCACAAGTCAAGATGGGACTTCAGACTTTATAAAAAAAAGAGGCCAAAGAAGCCCATACAAAAAAGAGAGGCCAAAGAAGCCCACCAAATAAAAAAAGAGAAAAGAGAGAAGGGACAATGCTACTATCTCTTTTCCACACTTGTGCTTCAAAATAGCACCATGATCTTCATGATAGAGAGTCTCCTATGTTGTCACTTTCATATACTAGTGGGAATTTTTCATTATAGAACTTGGCTTGTATATTCCAATATTGGGCTTCCTCAAAATGCCCTATGTCTTCGTGAGCAAGCAAGTTGGATGCACACCCACTTAGTTTCTTTTGTTGAGCTTTCATACATTTATAGCTCTAGTGCATCCGTTGCATGGCAATCCCTACTCACTCTCATTGATATCTATTAATGGGCATCTCCATAGCCCGTTGATACGCCTAGTTTCTGTGAGACTATCTTCTCCCTTTTTGTCTTCACAACCACCACCATATACCACATATAGTGCTATGTCCATGGCTTGCGCTCATGTATTGCGTAAGAGTTGAAAAAGCTGAAGCGCGTTAAAAAGTATGAACCAATTGCTTGGCTGAAACCGGGGTTGTGCATTATGGGAGTATTTTGTGTGATGAAAATGAAGCATGGCCTAACTATATGATTTTGTAGGGATGAAGCTTTCTTTGGCTATGATATTTTGATAAGACATGATTATTAGTTAGTATGCTTCAAGTATTATTATTTTTATGTTTTATAAGCTTTTATCTTGAATCATTTGGATCTGAACAATCATGCCACAATAAAGAAAATTACATTGAGAATTATGCTAGGTAGCATTCCACATCAAAAATTCTGTTTTTATCATTTACCAACTCGAGGACAAGCAGGAATTAAGCTTGGGGATGCTTGATACGTCTCCAACGTATCTATAATTTTTGATTGTTCCATGCTACTATATTACCCGTTTTGGATGTTTATGGGCTTTACTCTACACTTTTATATCATTTTTGGGACTAACCTACTAACCGGATGCCCAGCCCGAATTGCTGATTTTTGTGCCTATTTCAGTGTTTCGAAGGAAAGGAATATCAAACGGAGTCCAAACGGAACGAAACCTTCGGGAGTGATCTTTTTGGAACAAACGCAATCCAGGGGACTTGGAGTGGACATCAAGCAACAAACAAGGCAGCCACGAGGGTGCCCGGCGCGCCCCCCCACCCTCGTGGGCCCCTCGAGCATCAACCTACCTACTTCTTCCTCCTACATATATCCATGTACCCCGAAAACATCCAGGAGCACCACGAAAAACTATTTCCACCGCTGCAACCTTCTGTATCCGCAAGATCCCATCTTGGAGCTTTCGTCGGTGCTCCGCCGGAGGGGGAATCGACCATGGAAGGCCTCTAAATCATCTCCAAGGCCTCTCCGATGAGTTGTGAGTAGTTTACCACAGACCTTTGAGTCCATAGTTATTAGCTAGATGGCTTCTTCTCTCTATTTGAATCTCAATACAAAGTTCTCCTCGATCTTCTTGGAGGTCTATTCGATGTAACTCTTTTTGCGGTGTGTTTGTCGAGATCCGATGAATTGTGGGTTTATGATCAAGTTTACCTATGAGAAATATTTGAATCTCCTCTGAATTCTTTTACGTGTGATTAAGTTATCTTTGCAAGTCCCTTCGAATTATCAGTTTGGTTTGGCCTACTAGATTGATCTTTCTTGCAATGGGAGAAGTGCTTAGCTTTGGGTTCAATCTTGCGGTGTCCTTTCCCAGTGACAGCAGGGGCAGCAATGCACGTACTGTATTGTTGCCATCGAGGATAAAAAGATGGGGTTTATATCATATTTCATGAGTTTATCCCTCTACATCATGTCATCTTTCTTAATGCGTTACTTTGTTCTTCATGAACTTAATACTCTAGATGCAGGCATGAATCGGTTGATGTGTGGAGTAATAGTAGTAGATGCAGAATCGTTTCGATCTACTTGTCACGGACGTGATGCCTATATACATGATCATGCCTAGATAATCTCATAACTCTGCGCTTTTCTATCAATTGCTCGACAGTAATTTGTTCACCCACCGTAATACTTATGCTATCTACTTTTATTAGCATCTTTTATTTTCCAATATATATCATAAAAATACCAAAAATATTTATCTTATGTTATTATCTCTAACAGATCTCACTTTCGCAAGTTACCGTGAATGGATTGACAACACCTTTATCGCGTTGGTTGCGTGGTTCTTGTTTGTTTGTATAGGTGCGTGGGACTTTTGAGGAGCCTCCTACTGGATTGATACCTTGGTTCTCAAAAAGTGAGGGAAATACTTATGCACCTTTGCTACATCACCCTTTCCTCTTCAAGGGAAAAACCAATGCAAGCTCAAGATGTAGCACGCCTCTGTTCATGTTCCATCCTCCTGAGGTTACTATGTACCTGCTGGTTTATGTTTGCTATCTCCTCTGAGTGGTCATTTTGCTGTCAAGGATCAAAGTGCTCTCCATTACTTCCTTGGTCTGGAGGTTTCACGGTCCCCTGCTGGCCTGACTCTCACTCAGCATAAGTATTCCTTCGACTTGCTGCGATGTGCTGGTATGTTGCAATGCAAGAATGCTACCACCCATATGTCTGCAACTGATTGGTTATCAGCCTTGGATGGTGCCTTGCTTCCTTCAGATGATGCTACAGAGTATCGTAGTATTCTTGGTGGCTTGTAGTACTTGACTATCACACAGCCAGACATCTCCTATGCGGTAAACCATGTGTGTCAGTATCTTCATGCTCCTCGGACTTCATATTGGTCAGCTGTGAAGCATATACTGCGTTATCTCTCTCATACTGTTTCCTATGCCTTGCATCTTCGGTCTACCTCCTCAAGTGCTCTCTCGGTGTTCTCGGATGCAGATTCGGCTGGGAGTCTCGATGACCCGCGATCAACGGGGGGCTATGCTGTCTTCTTTGGTCGCAACATGATCGCCTGGAGTGTGCACAAGCAGGCCACAATATCTCAGAGTAGCACTGAAGCAGAGTAAAAGGCAGTTGCCAATGCCATGGCTGAGCTCATTTGGGTACAGTCTATTGAGAGAGTTGGGAGTCTCTCAAGAGCAGCTACCGGTTCTTTGGTGTGATAATATTGGTGCGACATATCTTTCATCTAATCCAGTTTTTCATGCTTGTACCAAGCACATCGAAGTTGACTATCACTTTGTGAGGGAACGTGTTGCACAGAAGCTTCTTCATATCAAGTTCATCTCCTCCAAAGATCAACTTGCTGACATCTTCATGAAGCCACTTCCACAACCTCAGTTTGAAGGTTGTAGGCGCAATCTTAACTTGCTTTGTACTTCAGGCCACAGTTAAGATTGAGGAAGGGTGTTAGATCAAGTTTTATATGTAGCTTATGTGTATACTTTGTATATTGTATTTGTACACTTCATGTACCCTTATATATATATGAGATAACCACACTGATATGTCCATTTTGCATCATGATTTTATATCAATATTTATTGTATTATGGGCTATTATTACACATTATATCTCAATACTTATGGCTATTCTCTCTTATTTTACAAGATTTACCATGAAGAGGGCGAATGCCGGCAGCTGGAATTCTGGCTGGAAAAGGAGCAAACATTGGAAACCTATTCTACACAGCTCCAAAAATCCTGAAACTCCACGAAACTTATTTTTGGAATTAATAAGAATTATTGAGCGGAAGAAACACCTCAGGGAGCCCACACCCTGGCCAGGAGGGTGGGGGCGCGCCCCCTATCTCCTGGCCCCCCTGGTGGCCCCTCGGTATCCATCTTCTTCTATATGAAGGCTTTTACCCTCAAAAAAATCGTGGGCAAGCTTACAGGACGAAACTCCGCCGCCACGAGGCGGAACCTTGGCGGAACCAATCTAGGGCTCCAGCGGAGCTGTTCTGCCGGGGAAACTTCCCTCCGGGAGGGGGAAATCATCACCATCGTCATCACCAACGACCCTCTCATCGGGAGGGGGTAAATCTCCATCAACATCTTCACCAGCACCGTCTCCTCTCAAAACCCTAGTTCATCTCTTGTATCCAATCTTGTATCCAAACCACAAATTGGTACCTGTGGGTTGCTAGTAGTGTTGATTACTCCTTGTAGTTGATGCTAATTGGTTTACTTGGTGGAAGATCATATGTTCAGATCCTTAATGCATATTATTACTCCTCTAATTATGAACATGAATATGCTTTGTGAGTAGTTACGTTTGTTCCTGAGGACATGGGTGAAGTCTTGCTATTAGTAGTCATGTGAATTTGGTATTCGTTCGATATTTTGATGAGATGTATGTTGTCTTTCCTCTAGTGGTGTTATGTGAACGTCGACTACATGACACTTCACCATTATTTGGGCCTAGAGGAAGGCATTGGGAAGTAATAAGTAGATGATGGGTTGCTAGAGTGACAGAAGCTTAAACCCTAGATTATGCGTTGCTTCGTTAGGGGCTGATTTGGATCCATATGTTTAATGCTGTGGTTAGGTTTACCTTAATACTTCTTTTGTAGTTGCGGATGCTTGCAATAGGGGTTAATCATAAGTGGTATGCTTGTCCAAGTAAGGGCAGTACCCAAGCACCGGTCCACCCACATATCAAATTATCAAAGTACCGAACGCGAATCATATGAGCGTGATGAAAACTAGCTTGACGATAATTCCCATGTGTCCTCGGGAGCTCTTTTCTCATTATAAGAAGTTGTCCAGGCTTATCCTTTGTTACAAAAAGGATTGTGCCACCTTGCTGCACTTTATTTACTTTCATTTCTTGTTACTCGTTACAATTTATCTTATCACAAAACTATCTATTACCTACAATTTCAGTGCTTGCAGAGAAAACCTTACTGAAAACCGCTTATCATTTCCTTCTGCTCCTCATTGGGTTTGACACTCTTACTTATCGAAAGGACTATGATAGATGCCCTACACTTGTGGGTAATCAAGACTCTTTTCTGGCTCCATTGCTGGGGAGTGTAGCGCTTTTGGTGAGTGGAACTTGGTAAGGAAACATTTATATAGTGTGCTGAAATTTTCTGTTACTTGTCACTATGGAAAGTAATCCTTTGAGGGGCTTGTTCGGGGTATCTTCACCCCGACCAGAAGAGCAAAGAGTTGCTCCTCAACCTACTGAACTTTTTGAAAATATTTACTTTGAGATTCCTTCGGGTATGATAGAGAAACTGCTAGCTAATCCATTTGCAGGAGATGGAACATTGCATCCCTATTTACACCTTATCTTTGTGGATGAAGTTTGTGGATTATTTAAGCTTGCAGGTATTCCCGATGATGTTGTCAAAAGGAAGGTCTTCCCTTTATCTTTGAAGGGATATGCATTGACATGGTATAGGCTATGTGATGATACGAGATCTTGGAATTATAAACGATTGAAGTTGGAATTTTACCAGAAGTTCTATCCTATGCATCTTGTTCATCGTGATTGTAATTACATATATAATTTCTGGCCTCGCAAAGGAGAAAGCATCACTCAATCTTGGGGGAGGCTTAATTCAATGTTATATTCATACCCCAATCATGAGCTCTCCAGAGAAATGATTATTCAAAATTATTATGCTCGTCATTCTCTCAATGATCGCAACATGCTCGATACTTCCTGTGCTGGTTCTTATATGCTAAAGACTATTGAATTCAAATGGGACTTATTGGAAAGAATTAAATGCAACTCGGAAGATTGGGGTTCCGACGATGGTAAGGATTCAGGTATGACACCTAAGTTTGATTGTGTTAAATCTTTTATGGAAACTGATACTTTTCATGGATTTAGCGCTAAATATGGACTTGACTCTGAGATAGTAGCTTCTTTCTATGAATCTTTTGCTACTCACGTTGATCTCCCTAAGGAGAAGTGGTTTAAATATAATCCTCCTGTTGAAGTAAAAGTAGTTGCACCTATTACAGTTGAAGAAAAAACTATCACCTATAGTGATCCTATTGTTCCTACTACTTATGTTGAGAAACCTCCTTTTCCTCACCTCCTCAGCAAATCAAAGTTGAACCTAGTATTGCTATGGTTAAAGATCTCTTGGATGATGATTTAGATGGGCATGTTATTTATTTTTGTGGTGAGACCGCTAATATTGTTAGACCAGATACTGAGATACATAGACCTGTTGTAGGCATGCCTGTTATTTCTATTAAAATAGGAGATCATTGTTATCATGGTTTATGTGATATGGGTGCTAGTGCTAGTGCAATACCCTATGACTTATATAAAGAAATTATGCATGATATTGCACCTGCTGAAATAGAGGATATTGATGTTACTATTAAGCTTGCTAATAGGGATACCATTAAACCAGTTGGGATAGTTAGAGATGTTGAAGTCTTGTGTGGGAAGGTTAAATATCCTGCTGATTTTCTTGTTCTTGGTTCCCCACAAGATGATTTTTGTCCCATTATTTTTGTAGACCCTTCTTGAATACAGTTAATGCTAGGATTGATTGTGAAAAGGATACTGTCACAATTGGCTTAGAGGGTATGTCTCATGAGTTTAATTTTGCTAAGTTTCGTAGACAACCTCGTGATAGAGAATCACCTAGTAAGGATGAGATTATTGGTCTTGCTTCTATTGCCGTGCCTCCTACTGATACGTTAGAACAATATTTGCTAGACCATGAAAATGATATGTTTATGAAGGAAAGAAGGGAAATAGATGAAGTGTTCCTTAAACAGGAACCTATGCTGAAACACAACCTTCCCGTTGAAATTCTTGGGGATCCCCCTCCACCCAAGGGTGATTCTGTGTTTGAACTCAAACCATTACCTGATAATCTTAAGTATGCCTATCCCGATGAAAAGAAAATATATCCTATTATTATTAGTGCTAACCTTTCAGAGCAAGAAGAAGAAAGATTATTGAAAACTCTGAAGAAGCATCGTGCTGCTATTGGATATACTCTGGATGATCTTAAGGGCATTAGTCCCACGTTATGTCAACACAAAATTAATTTGGAGGCTGATGCCAAACCAGTTAGAGATCCTCAACAACGACTGAATCCCAAGATGAAAGAAGTGGTAAGAAAGGAGATACTAAAGCTCCTTGAGGCAGGTATAATCTATCCCGTTGCAGATAGTGATTGGGTAAGCCCTGTCCATTGTGTTCCTAAAAAGGGAGGTATTACTGTCGTACCTAATGATAAAGATGAATTGACCCCGCAAAGAATTATTACAGGTTATAGGATGGTAATTGATTTCCGTAAATTAAATAAAGCTACTAAGAAAGATCATTACCCTTTACCTTTTATTGATCAAATGCTAAAAAGACTATTCAAACACACATATTTCTGCTTTCTAGATGGTTATTCTGGTTTCTCTCAAATACCTGTGTCAGCGAAGGATCAATCTAAAACTACTTTTACTTGCCCTTTTGGCACCTTTGCTTATAGACGTATGCCTTTTGGTTTATGTAATGCACCTGCTACATTTCAAAGATGTATGATGGCTATATTCTCTGACTTCTGTGAAAAGATTTGTGAGGTATTCATGGATGATTTCTCCGTTTATAGATCCTCTTTTGATGATTGCTTGAGCAACCTTGATCGAGTTTTGTAGAGATGCGAAGACACTAGTCTCGTCTTGAATTGGGAAAAGTGCCACTTTATGGTTAATGAAGGCATTGTCTTGGGGCATAAGATTTCCGAGAGAGGTATTGAAGTTGATTAAGCCAAAGTTGATGCTATTGAAAAGATGCCATGTCCCAAGGACATAAAAGGTATAAGAAGTTTCCTTGGTCATGCCGGTTTTTATAGGAGGTTCATTAAGGACTTTTCTAAAATCTCTAGGCCTCTGACTAATTTATTGCAAAAAGATATTCCTTTTGTCTTGGATGATGATTGTGTAGAAGCATTTGAAATACTTAAGAAAGCTTTGGTCACTGCACCTATTGTTCAGCCACCTGATTGGAATTTATCCTTTGGAATTATGTGTGATGCTAGTGATTATGCTGTAGGTGTTGTTCTAGGGCAAAGGGTTGATAAGAAATTGAATGTTATCCAGTATGCTAGTAAGACTCTTGATACTGCCCAGAGAAATTATGCTACTACTGAAAAAGAGTTCTTAGCAGTTGTGTTTGCATGTGATAAGTTTAGAACTTATATAGTTGATTCCAAAGTTACTATTCACACTGATCATGCTGCTATTAAATATCTTATGGAAAATAAAGATGCTAAGCCTAGACTCATTAGATGGGTTCTCTTGCTCCAAGAATTTGATTTTCATATTATTGATAGAAAGGGAGCTGAGAACCCCGTTGCAGACAACTTGTCTAGGTTAGAGAATGTTCTTGATGACCCACTGCCTATTGATGATAGCTTTCCTGATGAACAATTAGCGGCCGTTAATGCTTCTCATACTGCTCCTTGGTATGCTGATTATGCTAATTACATTGTTGCTAAATTTACACCACCTAGTTTCACATACCAGCAAAAGAAAAAGTTCTTTTATGATTTAAGACATTACTTCTGGGATGACCCACACCTTTATAAAGAAGGAGTAGATGGTGTTATTAGACGTTGTGTACCTGAGCACGAATAGGAACAGATCCTACGCAAGTGTCACTCTGAATCATATGGAGGACACCGCGCTGGAGATAGAACTGCACACAAGGTATTGCAATCCGGATTTTATTGGCCTACTCTCTTCAAAGATGCTCATAAGTTTGGCTTATCTTGAGATGAATGTCAAAGAATTGGTAATGTTAGTAGACATCAAGAAATGCCTATGAATTATTCTCTTTTTATTGAACCATTTGATGTTTGGGGCTTTGATTATATGGGACATTTTCCTGCCTCTAATGGTTACACACATATTTTAGTTGATGTTGATTATGTTACTAAGTGGGTAGAAGCTATTCCAACTAGTAGTGCTGATCATAACACTTCTATTAAAATGCTTAATGAAGTTATTTTTCCGAGGTTTGGAGTCCCTAGATATCTTATGACTGATGGTGGTTCACATTTTATTCATGGAGCTTTCCGTAAGATGCTTGCTAAGTATGATGTTAATCATAGAATCGCATCTTCTTATCATCCGCAGTCTAGTGGTCAAGTAGAGTTGAGCAATAGAGAGCTCAAATTAATTTTGCAAAGGACTGTGAATACATCTAGAAAGAATTGGTCCAAGAAACTTGATGATGCATTATGGGCCTATAAAACTGCATACAAAAATCCTATGGGTATGTCTCCATATAAGATGGTTTATGGAAAAGCATGTCACTTACCTCTAGAACTTGAACATAAAGCATATTGGGCTATTAAAGAGCTCAACTATGACTTCAAACTTGCCGGTGAGAAGAGGTTGTTTGATATTAGCTCACTTGATGAATGGAGAACCCAAGCCTATGAGAATGCCAAGCTATTCAAAGAAAAAGTCAAACACTGGCATGACAAAAGGATACAAAAGCGTGAGTTTAACATAGGTGATTATGTGTTATTATTCAACTCTCGTTTAAGATTTTTTGCAGGAAAACTTCTCTCTAAATGGGAAGGTCCTTACGTTATCGAGGAGGTCTATGTTCTGGTGCCATAAAAATCAACAACTTCGAGGGCACAAATCCGAGGGTGGTGAACGGTCAAAGAACTAAACATTATATCTCAGGTAATCCTATCAATGTTGAAACTACTATTATTGAAACCGTAACCTCGGAGGAATACATAAGGGACACTTTCCAGAACGTTCCAGACTCCGAAAAGGAATAGGTATGTGGTACGGTAAGTAAACCGACTACAAAACAATTCTAATTATCAGTTTTGGAATATTTAAGAATTTTAGGAAGAAAGAAGTAGTCCAGGAAGGACACGAGGCCTCCACGAGAGTGGAGGGCGCGCCCACCCTTACTGGGCGCACCCCCTGTCTCGTGGCCACCTCGTGTGCCTCCCGGACTCTGTTTTCTTGCACGTTACGTATTTTGGTCGGTAAAAATTCATTATATAAACTCCCGAAGGTTTTGACCACCGTATCACGCCAATATCCTCTGTTTTTGTTTCAAGCTGTTCTGTTACAGATTTAGAGCAATATGTCATCTCAGGATTCGGAAGGGGAAAGCTATGTGGTTGATTACCTTGCAGACCCTAAGGTCTATGGGGACTTGGAGCATGATGGCTGGACCTCTGAAGAAGAAGAAGACTATGAGCCTAAGGGAAAAGAGGAAATGAGTTCATACGAAGACGAAGCCCCATTACCTCAGCTTGGGGACATGCATGTGGAGTTTAAGAAGTCAAGCCTCCCCGATAGAGCAAAGAAGCCAAAGATTGAGTTTATCCCTTTTCGTCTCTTGCAGGAAAATAAACAGGAATTGTGCAAAAGAGTATTAAGCCTTGAGCAAGGGATCGAGGACCTAAAGGAGCAAAATACTATACTCAAGCATAAATTGAGGAAGAAGCCTACTTCATCAACAACTCCTACTTCACCACCTCCGAGGACATAATCACATGGGTATGGGCACTCCCCTTGGCAACTGCCAAGGTTGGGGGAGGTGCCCCGGTATCGTATCACCATCACACTCTTATCTTTACCATTTTATTTAGTTCGATCCTTTTAGTAATATCTTGATCTAGTAGATTGAAGTTTTAATATCAAGTAGTTCTGAGTTTTGCTTTGTGATCTCTTTATGTAATCGAGTCCGTGAGCTATCTATAATAAAGATTAGTGTTGAGTCAAGGGCTTTGCTATCTTGCTATGATCTTGAGGAAGTAGAGAATAAAAGAGTTCATATTGATATTATGAATAGTAATGACTTCACACATAGAAAGTATGAGGCATAAAAGTTGTTGAGAGTTGATAAACGTAGTTTTGGTCATCGTTGCAATTAATAGGAAGTAATAAGGAAAGAGAGGTTCACATACAAATATATTATCTTGGACATCTTTTATGATTGTGAAGCATTCATTAAGTAGGACATGCTAAAAGAGTTGATGTTGGACAAGGAAGACAACGTAATGGTCTATGTTTTCTCACATCTCAGTTAAAGTATATTGTCATTGACCTTCCAAACATGTTGAGCTTGCCTTTCCCCCTCATGCTAGCCAAATTCCTTGCACCAAGTAGAGATACTACTTGTGCTTCCAAATATCCTTAAACCCAGTTTTTCCATGAGAGTCCACCATACCTACCTATGGATTGAGTAAGATCCTTCAAGTAAGTTGTCATGTTGCAGGCAATAAAAATTGCTATCTAAATATGTATGACTTATTAGTGCAGAGAAAATAAGCTTTATATGATCTTGTTATGGAAGCAATAAAAGCGACGGACTGCATAATAAAGGTCCATATACAAGTGGCAATATAAAGTGACGTTCTTTTGCATTAAGATTTTGTGCATCCAACCCTAAATGCACATGACAACCTCTGCTTCCCTCTGCCAAGGGCCTATATTTTAATTTATGTTTTTACTTTATGCTTGATTCAAGGTGATCCTCACCTTTCCCTTTTTCATTTTATCCTCTGGCAAGCTCCTCGTGTTTGAAAGATCATGATATGTATATATATATCCAATTGGATGTAAGTTAGCATGGACTATTATTGTTGACATCACCTAAAGGTGAATACGTTGGGAGGCAACACAGTAAGCCCCTATCTTTCCAGTGTCCGGTTGAAACTCTATAACCACAAGTACCGCGTGAGTGTTAGCAATTGTAGAAGACTACATGATAGTTGAGTGTGTGGACTTGCTGAAAAGCTCTATTCTTGACTCTTTCTGATGTTGTGATAAATTGCAATTGCTTCAATGACTAATATTACAGTTTGCTAGCTCCCAATGAAGTTTCTGAACCATGCTTGACATTGTGAATTGATCGTTACTTGAGCATAAGAAGTCATATGATAAAATCTATTTATGTTGCTGTTATAAGAATAATCATGATGCCCTCATGTCAGTATTTTATTTTTATCGACACCTCTATCTCTAAACATGTGGACATATTTTTCGATATCGGCTTCCGCTTGAGGACAAGCAAGGTCTAAGCTTGGGGGAGTTGATACGTCCATTTTGCATCATGCTTTTATATCAATATTTATTGCATTATGGGCTGTTATTACACATTATATCTCAATACTTATGGCTATTCTCTCTTATTTTACAAGATTTACCATGAAGAGGGGGAATGCCGCCAGCTGGAATTCTGGCTGGAAAAGGAGCAAACATTGGAAACCTATTGTGCACAGCTCCAAAACTCCTGAAACTCCACGAAACTTATTTTTGGAATTAATAAGAATTATTGAGGGGAAGAAACACCTCAGGGGGCACACACCCTGGCCAGGAGGTTGGGGGGTGCGCCCACCCCTACTGGGCGTGCCCCTGTCTCCTGGACCCCCTGGTGGCCCCTTGGTATCCATCTTCTGCTATATGAAGGCTTTTACCCTCGAAAAAATCGTGGGCAAGCTTACAGGATGAAACTCCGCCGCCACGAGGCGGAACCTTGGCGGAACCAATCTAGGGCTCCAGCGGAGCTGTTCTGCCGGGGAAACTTCCCTCCGGGAGGGGGAAATCATCACCATCGTCATCACCAACAACCCTCTCATCGGGAGGGGGTAAATCTCCATCAACATCTTCACCAGCACCGTCTCCTCTCAAAACCCTAGTTCATCTCTTGTATCCAATCTTGTATCCAAACCACAAATTGGTACCTGTGGGTTGCTAGTAGTGTTGATTACTCCTTGTAGTTGATGCTAATTGGTTTACTTGGTGGAAGATCATATGTTCAGATCCTTAATGCATATTATTACACCTTTGATTATGAACATGAATATGCTTTGTGAGTAGTTACGTTTGTTCCTGAGGACATGGGTGAAGTCTTGCTATTAGTAGTCATGTGAATTTGGTATTCGTTCGATATTTTGATGAGATGCATGTTGTCTTTCCTCTAGTGGTGTTATGTGAACGTCGACTACATGACACTTCACCATTATTTGGGCCTAGAGGAAGGCATTGGGAAGTAATAAGTAGATGATGGGTTGCTAGAGTGACAGAAGCTTAAAACCTAGTTTATGCGTTGCTTCATTAGGGGCTGATTTGGATCCATATGTTTACTGTCGTGGTTAGGTTTACCTTAATACTTCTTTTGTAGTTGCGGATGCTTGCAATAGGGGTTAATCATAAGTGGGATGCTTGTACAAGTAAGGGCAGTACCCAAGCACCGGTCCACCCACATATCAAATTATCAAAGTACTGAACACGAATCATATGAGCGTGATGAAAACTAGCTTGACGATAATTCCCATGTGTCCTCGGGAGCTCTTTTCTCATTATAAGAAATTGTCCAGGCTTATCATTTGTTAAAAAATGATTGGTCCACCTTGATGCACTTTATTTACTTTCATTGCTTGTTACTCGTTACAATTTACCTTATCATAAAACTATCTATTACCTACAATTTCAGTGCTTGTAGAGAAAACCTTACTGAAAACCGCTTATCATTTCCTTCTGCTCCTCGTTGGGTTTGACACTCTTACTTATCGAAAGGACTACGATAGATCCCCTACACTTGTGGGTCATCACACACCCGTATTGGGTGTCGGGCAATTTCCCAAAACACTACGTTTTACAAGCCCCCGTTTAAAATTTGGACGTCTCGTCGGTTGGGGATAGGATGGTAATCTCGCATCTCCCCAATATTTGCCCAGAGCAATTTAGTGCGAGGAGAGGGTGTTTTGGCACCCATGGTTGGCGCCCACGATGTATGAACGGGGCTGGCAGGTAGGCCAGTTGTGTCACATGTGAGTGAAATTACAAACCTGCCCCTATTGAAAATATTTTCCTACATCGATTTAGGCTGAGTCGAGTTTGTTTTGCTGCCCACCGTGTATGAATGGGGAAATGGAGGAAGAGACAGAGGTATTTTGGACGAGCTTGAATCAAATGTGTTTTGCCACCCACGTTTGGCGCCCACCGTGTTTGAATGGGCTCAGAGGTGGTCGTGTCATGTCTAATTGAAGTTACTAACCTACCCCTATTGAGAGCAGTGGAAATCGGGCCGATGCTTGTTCGTGTAAGGGGTAGACAGTAATTTCCATCTCCCAAACACTGGCTTCGGGCAGCCGACGTGGGAGTGGACATTTTGCCGTTTCTTTCGAATTTTGGGACAATAAGCATCCACGTTTACCCTGGCAACTAAATTCGATTCCATTTTGTATTTTTATATGAATCTTTATAAATCATTCTATGTGTTTTTATATATCTTCAAAAGCACGACAAAGATTTATTCCACTGTCATATATGAATATGATTTACAAATGCTGATACTCGAATTTAGAAGCTAGAATCTAGTTTAAGGTGAATTCGAATATTTGAAACCACTTTATGTCCAACTCAAGTGTCACACGCGGCATAATGTGTACTCCCATTTAGATATGTACACAAGCGATGTCTTAAGATTCAAAATACCGAGTCAATAAACCAATAATGTACAAAACTAATAGACATATAAAGACCTATAGAGTATATGGCTCAATAATATCAACTAACATACATAAGCCAGTCCACTGTACTTTTTTTTGCTAGAAGAGCATCATTTTTTTAGCCAAGCTAGTACAACATCTTGGCCCTTTCAGATGTGGGCCACTTAAGGACCATCTATACTACTATTATTGCTGAATGCACATTCAGCCTGATTGGCATATTTGTAGGTCTGGCACAACAATTCATGATGCACGATTGTGCCAGTGCCACTACTGTGGGATGATACAACGTCCATGGGGACCTCGCACTTTGATCTTGGGCTAACCTATTTTGCCATTAAAGTTTTGATTGGATTCCAAAAAGTTGAAGTTAGCAAAACATCTCAATTGGGAGTTAGAACAGCAAACCAGTTAAACAAACAATGAATTAAGAGTTTCAATCAGATTTTTAAAAGTAGTTATTAACATCATTGTAACCGGTTGCAGTAGCAAAACAGTTAAACAAACAAGTTTTACAAAAGGTACCTGTTGTGGCATTGGAGTTTCTCTTGGATACTGAAAAGTTGAGTAGCTAGTAACGTGATTAGAGCAACCGGTTGCAGCAGCAAAGCAATTAAAGAAACAAGTTTTACAAAAGGAACCTGTTGTGGCATTGGAGTTTCTCTTGGATCCTGAAAAGTTGAGTTGTCAGTAACTTCATTAGAGCAACAAGTTACAACAGCAAACCTGTTAACAAATATTTTTTTGAAAATGTACCTGCTGTGCAATTGGACTTCCAATTGGATCCTGAAAACTTGAAGTTGGTAAGATGGTTTCAGCGACAAGTTACATCAGCAAACCAGGTAAACAAGGAAGTTTTTGAAAACATACCTGTTGTGCCAATGGAGTTTCAGTTGGATCCTGCAAACTTGAATGTTAGCAATCGTAAATAAAGTGTTGCAAGAGCCATAAGAAACTAACACCAAACTAGTAAAACTAACCAGTTTTGACAACGTATTTAATTACACATGAACTAGTAAAACTAACAAGTTCTTGGCAACGTATTAAAGTAACAAGTCGGTACCGTATACCAGCAACACGAACATCTGAAAAAAAATTGATGTAAGCAAAATGATTCCAACACACACATACATGTATATAAGTTAAAAAGACGGTGTCCCTCATATAAACCTGGCAGTTGTCTATCTATGAACATGCAAACATTACTAGTGCTACAAGTGATAACATCAAACCATTTAAACAAACAGGGTATCAGAATGTAAATTACACGTGAATTCTGTTGCACCCTAGAAGTACATATGACCAGCTATCTACGTGCTTAAGTAGCTATTTAAGTTCAGGCAAACATGTAATTCTTAAAAGTAAGTATCAAACACATAGATAGGCACAATCTATAATAGGATTAACTCGATATGGCATTATGTAATCAGTAGCAAACTAAATTAAGCCAAGCAGCGTAATTGAACAATTTTGCAATAAGTGGCTAACTAAAATTCCTAGAAGCAAGTAACTGAACTTATGCTAGCTCTTTGTACAGGCACACTTCAACTTCTTTTTCGCTTACAAGGTTCTACGAAGGAGTCCATGGCATCAATTGCTTGGATACGCAGTCCCAATACTTCTTCCTTCTCACACTGCATTGGTAAGTCGAATCGTTAATCTGATAAGATGGTGCGTCCTTGATATGTTATATGAGGACGGGTTGTTAGACTAGTTTTAGCAACACACATCACAATGGCTTTTACTGTTTATTCATGCGATTACATTTGGCATATCGAGATATAAGAAATCTACACTAGGATGAAAAGACTGACATCCTTCAGATTATTAGCGAACTCAGTTCATAGAAACAAGCAATTCAACCATTCTATGGGTAAATCAAAAGCGCCACTGGAATATTTTTCACTACCCCAATCATACACACAAAAAGGGGCAACGCCATCGTAGGGGTTGGTATGGGCGGCCGCCTCGGGTGGCTGGAAAGTGTGCACCTAGTTTGAGTTGTCCAGGTTGGCCCAGGCTAGTTTTGTTCGTCCCAGCGCAGAGCCGGCAATGTAAAAAATGAAGAAAAACGTTTCAATTTGGATGGGCCAATAACGTAAGTGCAAGGCAGGCCCTATAGTAGGCTCGCGGCCCAAACGAGCGTCTCCCATATCGATCAACAACAGGAAAAATACCAATTCGTTCGCTCCAGCCTCCAGTCTGGTTCGCTCCTAACCTAGCCACTGCAGGATAGACCGACACAACACTTCCTCGCGCCCTCGTTGGACGCCGGTCGCCGGGCTTCAAGCGAATGAAAAGACAAGAAGATGAAGATCCAACGCTGGGTGTAGTCTGCGTGGGAGGCTGCGGCAGCAACACAAGCATGGCATCAAGCATGCGCAAACGGATAGTTGCAACTTGCAAGAGCAGCATGCGCAACGAGCAGGTACATCACATCCCTATTTATATCTAATTCAACTATTCAATTTTTGGCCAATAGTGAAACCTGGCGGTGTTGTAAAACTGCTTGAATGTAGGGAATCTATGAGAAAATAAACCAATTTCTGCTTATTTTATAACTCCCCCAATCAATACTGAACTGACTGAACCTGATGTATCATACAAGATCATGTTGTTCTTGAGCCTGAAGTGTCTAATGAACAGGCTGCTAATGAAGGATTTGATGCAAACACTTTACATGCTCCTGGTGATGAACATATAGTGTCTAATGAGGGATCTAATGCAAGCATTTTGCAAGCTCCCATTGAAGGATTTAGTGTCTAATGATGATCTGCTGTGTTGAGACATACACAGAGATTTGGAGGAATTGATGACAAGCAAATTATAGTACATTTTCATGGCTTGAGGAAACATCGAGGCCATCTACTAGAAAGTCCCCGTATCGTGACAACATAGCATAAATACTTTTCTAATCTATTGTTTGAAACTATTGGCATACTTGTGCAGGATAGATATATTGATATGCAGTTTGCGCACTCGTTATAGGTGCAATTATACTTTGATATTTTCAGCTAGAGAACGAATAATTCAAGCAGGTGCAGACCATGTTAGTAGTCCTTGTACACCATGTTGCATTTTGTGTTTTTTGGTGCTTACATCCTTTAGTGTTTTATAATCTGGAACTACTTTGGATCATTAACTGGTCTTCAAAGTGCATGTAGCTTCACATTTCTGAAGTTATGTTGATTTCCGGAGTGCAAGTGCCTTTGTATTTTTGAAGTTAATTTTTCGCCCTTGGTAACTTGAATTCATGGATCCGCCACTGCACACAAATCATACACGCAAGCCAGTATGAATTAAATGAAATGCAGGGACTTATGCTAGCTCATTGTACATGCTCACTGCAGCTCCGCTTGAGCTTGGGATATTCCATGTACAAGTCCATGTTACCACTTGCTTTGATGTGCAGGCCTTGTGCTCCTTGCATCCCCCTCTACATTTTTGACGGGGCAAATGGTTGATCAAATAAGAGGAATCGACCTTGCTGTTGTACCGGAACACATGTACTTACAAGGTTATACCTGTGTGCAGGATGTGTACCAGAACTCGTAGCGCCGTCATGCTTTGGTAAAAAATGGTTTACTTGTTTTAGATGATATCTCCAGAAGAAATAAGAGTTAAAGTCAGAGTTGCATAGCTGTGTAAGCTAAGAGAGCACTGAAAGGATATCCAAACATTGTCGGAACAGTGCACAAGGGAGTGACATGTGGATACCTAGTTCAGGCCGGCGTTTGGGCATGCTCTCCTAGCTAGAGTGCGGGTCACTTCAGAGCCGTTGAGGGTGATGCGCTGGCGTTGGCTGGCCACGGATGCAGATCTTGAGTGGTAGCGGAGCGCTACGATGTGGTGGACAAGACCATTGGTGAAGCCCCAATGACCTCGAGGGGCGGAGGTGCGACGATGTGCTCAGTGATGTAGCCCGGTGAGGTGGGAGACGCCATCGGTGAAGCGCACCTGATGCGGTGGAAGTCGGTGTCTATTAGGCATGTCGGTTGCGGCGGCCGACATTATCGGTGGACTACCCGGTGCGGTGGACGAGGGCGTAGATGAGGTAGCTCTGGTGCGGTGGTAAAGCGCGACCGTCATCTTCATCGTTGTCGTCCGACACAGAGGTGGGGAAAGAGACGAGATGAGGGTCGATTCGAACTTTACTTGGGTTGGCGGCGAGTTAGGGATTTGAGCACTCTGGGTGCGAAAGGGGGCGATGGAGAAGGGACATTTTGCAGGGCTAGAAATGGGGCCGCCAGATATTTCAATCCTAAACGTGGAAGCGCAAACTTATTTTGTCGTCATTCTTTGGGGGAGGGGGTGAGGGAGGGAGGGGGTGGGTGGCTGGGTGCTACTGTCCGTACGACACATGCGACCACCATGACACGACCCTGGTCTACCTGGTGCGCCTACATTTGAGAATGCAAACGAATCTTCTTTCATTTGCAAACGAAATTGTATGTATTACCATGCCTGTGTTTTCCTTGCAAATAATTAGTCATTCGAAACAAGATACTATAAATTAATTATGGAGGAGTTATTTGAATTAGAGTGTGTGTCACATAGCAATCTTCAATTCTAACGTGGATTTTGCATTTCACGATATCCACGCTAGTTTTCTAATACAAATTCATATGTATAAGATGAAGACCATGGTAGTGAGAAAACTTTGGATGGATTCAAACATATGACCTACAAAATGGCACAACAATCGAGTCAATGTGAACTTTTCAAACCTTGTATGGCACGAATTCAAAATAATTACGGAAGGCATATGCATGGTCCTCAATTCAAATCTTACAATGTACGCTAAATTGAAATATCGATATTATGTCTCGTACTATCTACATTCAAATGTTGTTTTTAGCCCCACCCCCCGGCACACACGCTACATACTTCCTGTATCGATCAATCTTCCCCTCCTAGCCACCTTAGGAAGCTATCAGTTTCTGACACACGTTCATTCTTTCTATCCATGTTTTGATCTCTAACTCTCTCAACTACACAACCCCCTTTTTCCACTCTGTTACCAAATGTATCTCCCTCACACACCCGCCATTGCACTCCATGTCGAGCTCTCTCTCTCTCTCTCTCTCTCTATCCCTCTCTATCCCTCTCTCTCTCTCTCTCTCTCTCTCCTCCCACCCTCTCTCGCCAGATACATGCATTGCCTATATAGACCCTCCCCTCTATTGCGCAAGCACACACATTGTCTATCTAGGTCACTCTCTCGAGACTGTCTCACTCTTTCTTCTGCACGGCAGCCCACACTCGCGCAATCTCACTCTCTTTATCTAAGTCTCAATTAACCTCGCTTTCTCATACACAAATGATATATCTCCCTGTTTGGGCCTCGATCAACACTCTATACTCTCTCATGCAGATTGTCTATCTAGGTCAGTCCATCCAAACCGCCCCCACTCTTTCGACCTCATGGCGGGCCATGCTCACTCAATCTCTCTCTCTCTCTATGTATGTCTCGATTGACCTCGTTCTTTCTCAGACACAAACGATATATCTCCATGTTTGAGCCCAATTCGACATATTCATATTATATACTCTCTCACGCACATTGTCTGTCTAGGTCACTCTCTCCAACCCGTCTCACTCTTTCGATTGCATGGTGAACCACACTCGCTCAATCTCTGTCCCTTTATCTATGTAATCAATTGACCTTGCTTCCTCCCACGCGCAAAATATATCCACATGTCTGTGACTGGAGCATCTCTCAAGCTCTATCTTACTGCCCTCACCCTTCCCAAAAGCTCAATTGGACAATATCTCTCCAAAACATATATATCTTTTCAACGCATGCCGGACCACACTCACTTTGTCTCTCTATTTATTCGTGTCTCGATTGACCTTGCTCTCTCACGCCGTATCTTCCACACACTGAAGCTACCTCTCCATCCATCGCAGAGCTGGAGCTATTTACATTGCGAGGGGGACTCCAACCTTTGATTAATTTGTGAAGGCATTTATTCCGGTGGGTTTAGATTATATTTTTGTAGCATTCGGTCCACAACTACTCCAAACACCGTTGCAACCCCCGCACCTCCCCCAATTGATTTCCCTATGGCTGTGTCATTGCTCTCTCGCACGTCCTTTCTCACCTTCCACGTCGCACCATGGTATGGTATTTTTGCAAAAAACTTTGTTCTTCTCTTTAATTATTACAAATAAGCTACAAAACTACACACCGATAGTCCACCTGTAATGGAATAAATTTCGACCCACAAATTAAAGTGCTCCAAACTACACACCGAGGGGACCACCTGTCATGGAACAAATTTGGACCCATATATAAATTAAAAATTGAAAATTAAAAAGGACGAGGATCAAACATGCGACCAGGGCCTTCAAGCCGCACGTCAATAGGCAAGAAAGTAGCAACATTTGTTGTAGCCCCCCTTTGTTGATATAATGTTTTTATATTACCACAACCATTAATGGATAACATGTTTTAATATTAATTTTAGTACATTAGTGGGAACGGCTTGTTAGCACGTACTATTCGCCTTCACTTACTGGTGGGTTCCATGTCTGCTCTCTCTCTCTCTCTCTCCTCCCCTTCTACGTTTAAATGCACGGGCAAACACAAAGAACGCACGGGCGATGTTGCCGTTGACCATATCTGGACGCGTTCACAAGTTACAACACCAGTTTCACGTACTAGTACTATTATACATGTAACAAGTTTAGTAACAAAAGTGACCGTGACGGACAAGTTAGGCTAGTTGTAGTACTATTTATCTACTATTCTGTAATAACTAAATGCATTGATAAATAGGTGTATCGCCTAGTGCTCGAACAAGGGGACTGGTCGCGCCCTACAAGTTTTTGGAATTGACTTCCCTAAAAAAATTTGGAATTGATGTGGTATTTAATATGAAATATTTGCGATGAGAATGAATACATGTGGCTTGATGCCGTTTTATATTTAATTTGATACGGCTTTAGCAGAACATTCAATCAATCAAACCATAGATTTCATTCAGTGTGACTCCGACTTTACATTCATATGACGATCGAACTAAAATAAATGGAAATGATAAATCCCAAACGTTTGGATTTTAAGCATGGAAATCCGAATCTTTTTCATGGAAAATTTAGATTACGCGTTGGTGGCGGGGGCATCTTGCGGTGGGAAGCAGCTCCTCTGTCGTGCTCTGTGTGTCGTCGGGCCACTAATCGACAGCGACGGCGGTGTCTTGCATTGTTGTTGGCGTACTCCTGCACGTTGGCCCTAGCTTCAAGGAAGGCCAGAATGTTCTGGACTTCGGTCTCTAGGAGCGAGTCAACTGGCGGGAGGAGGCAACTCTCTCTCTCTCTCTCTCTCTCTCTCTCTCTCTCTCCTCCCACCCTCTCTCGCTAGATACATGCATAGCCTATATAGACCCCCCTCTATTGCGCAAGCACACACATTGTCTATCTAGGTCACTCTCTCGAGACTGTCTCACTCTTTCTTCTACACGGCGGCCCACACTCGCGCAATCTCACTATCTTTATCTAAGTCTCAATTAACCTCGCTTTCTCATACACAAATGATATATCTCCCTGTTCGGGCCTCGATCAACACTCTATACTCTCTCATGCAGATTGTCTATCTAGGTCAGTCCATCCAAACCGCCCCCACTCTTTCGACCTCATGGCGGGCCATGCTCACTCAATCTCTCTCTCTCTATGTATGTCTCGATTGACCTCGCTCTTTCTCAGACACAAATGATATATCTCCATGTTTGAGCCCAATTCAACATATTCATATTGTATACTCTCTCACGCACATTGTCTGTCTAGGTCACTCTCTCCAACCCGTCTCACTCTTTCGATCGCATGGTGAACCACACTCGCTCAATCTCTGTCCCTTTATCTATGTAATCAATTGACCTTGCTTCCTCCCACGCAGAAAATATATCCACATGTCTGTGACTGGAGCATCTCTCAAGCTCTATCTTACTGCCCTCACCCTTCCCAAAAGCTCAATTGGACAATATCTCTCCAAAACATATATATCTTTTCAACGCATGCCGGACCACACTCACTTTGTCTCTCTATTTATTCGTGTCTCGATTGACCTTGCTCTCTCACGCCGTATCTTCCACACATTGAAGCTACCTCTCCATCCATCGCAGAGCCGGAGCTATTTACATTGCGAGGGGGACTCCAACCTTTGATTAATTTGTGAAGGCATTTATTCCGGTGGGTTTAGATTATATTTTTGTAGCATTCGGCCCACAACTACTCCAAACACCATTGCAACCCCCGCACCTCCCCCAATTGATTTCCCTATGGCTCTGTCATTGCTCTCTCGCACATCCTTTCTCACCTTCCACGTCGCACCATGGTATGGTATTTTTGCAAAAAACTTTGTTGTTCTCTTTAATTATTACAAATAAGCTACAAAACTACACGCCGATAGTCCACCTGTAATGGAATAAATTTCGACCCACAAATTAAAGTGCTACAAACTACACACCGAGGGGCCCACCTGTCATGGAACAAATTTGGACCCATATATAAATTAAAAATTGAAAATTAAAAAGGACGAGGATCGAACATGCGACTAGGGCCTTCAAGCCGCACGTCAATAGGCAACAAAGTAGCAACATTTGTTGTACCCCCCTTTGTTGATATAATGTTTTTATATTACCACAACCTTTAATGGATAACATGTTTTAATATTAATTTTAGTACATTAGTGGGAACGGCTCGTTAGCACGTACTATTCGCCTTCACTTACTGGTGGGTTCCATGTCTGCTCTCTCTCTCTCCTCCCCTTCTACGTTTAAATGCACGGGCAAACACAAAGAACGCACGGGCGATGTTGCCGTTGACCATATCTAGACGCGTTCACAAGTTACAACACCAGTTTCACGTACTAGTACTATTATACATGTAACAAGTTTAGTAACAAAAGTGACCGTGACGGACAAGTTAGGCTAGTTGTAGTACTATTTATCTAGTACTCTGTAATAATTAAATGCATTGATAAATAGGTGTATCGCCTAGTGCTCGAACAAGGGGACTGGTCGCGCCCTACAAGTTTTTGGAATTGACTTCCCTAAAAAAATTTGGAATTGATGTGGTATTTAATATGAAATATTTGCGATGAGAATGAATACATGTGGCTTGATGCTGTTTTATATTTAATTTGATACGGCTTTAGCAGAACATTCAATCAATCAAACCATAGATTTCATTCAATGTGACTCCGACTTTACATTCATATGACGATCGAACTAAAATAAACGGAAATGATAAATCCCAAACGTTTGGATTTTAAGCATGGCAATCCGAATCTTTTTCATGGAAAATTTAGATTACACGGCGGTGGTGGGGGCATCTTGCAGTGGGAAGCAGCTCCTCTGTCGTGCTCTGTGTGTCGTCGGGCCACTGATCGACGGCGACGGCGGTGTCTTGCATTGTTGTTGGCGTACTCCTGCACGTTGGCCCTAGCTTCAAGGAAGGCCAGAATGTTCTGGACTTCGGTCTCTAGGAGCGAGTCAACTGGCGGGAGGAGGCAACTCTCTCTCTCTCTCTCTCTCTCTCTCTCTCTCTCTCTCTCTCTCTCTCCTCCCACCCTCTCTCGCTAGATACATGCATTGCCTATATAGACCCCCCCCTCTATTGCGCAAGCACACACATTGTCTATCTAGGTCACTCTCTCGAGACTGTCTCACTCTTTCTTCTGTACGGCGACCCACACTCGCGCAATCTCACTCTCTTTATCTAAGTCTCAATTAACCTCGCTTTCTCATACACAAATGATATATCTCCCTGTTCGGGCCTCGATCAACACTCTATACTCTCTCATGCAGATTGTCTATCTAGGTCAGTCCATCCAAACCGCCCCCACTCTTTCGACCTCATGGCGGGCCATGCTCACTCAATCTCTCTCTCTATGTATGTCTCGATTGACCTCGCTCTTTCTCAGACACAAACGATATATCTCCATGTTTGAGCCCAATTCGACATATTCATATTGTATACTCTCTCACGCACATTGTCTGTCTAGGTCACTCTCTCCAACCCGTCTCACTCTTTCGATCGCATGGTGAACCACACTCGCTCAATCTCTGTCCCTTTATCTATGTAATCAATTGACCTTGCTTCCTCCCACGCACAAAATATATCCACATGTCTGTGACTGGAGCATCTCTCAAGCTCTATCTTACTGCCCTCACCCTTCCCAAAAGCTCAATTGGACAATATCTCTCCAAAACATATATATCTTTTCAACGCATGCCGGACCACACTCACTTTGTCTCTCTATTTATTCGTGTCTCGATTGACCTTGCTCTCTCACGCCGTATCTTCCACACATTGAAGCTACCTCTCCATCCATCGCAGAGCCGGAGCTATTTACATTGCGAGGGGGACTCCAACCTTTGATTAATTTGTGAAGGCATTTATTCCGGTGGGTTTAGATTATATTTTTGTAGCATTCGGCCCACAACTACTCCAAACACCGTTGCAACCCCCGCACCTCCCCCAATTGATTTCCCTATGGCTCTGTCATTGCTCTCTCGCACGTCCTTTCTCACCTTCCACGTCGCACCATGGTATGGTATTTTTGCAAAAACTTTGTTGTTCTCTTTAATTATTACAAATAATCTACAAAACTACACACCGATAGTCCACCTGTAATTGAATAAATTTCGACCCACAAATTAAAGTGCTACAAACTACACACCGAGGGGCCCACCTGTCATGGAACAAATTTGGACCCATATATAAATTAAAAATTGAAAATTAAAAAGGACGAGGATCGAACATGCGACCAGGGCCTTCAAGCCGCACGTCAATAGGCAACAAAGTAGCAAGATTTGTTGTACCCCCCTTTGTTGATATAATGTTTTTATATTACCACAACCTTTAATGGATAACATGTTTTAATATTAATTTTAGTACATTAGTGGGAACGGCTCGTTAGCACGTACTATTCGCCTTCACTTACTGGTGGGTTCCATGTCTGCTCTCACTCTCTACTCCCCTTCTACGTTTAAATGCACGGGCAAACACAAAGAACGCGCGGGCGATGTTGCCGTTGACCATATCTGGACGCGTTCACAAGTTACAACACCAGTTTCACGTACTAGTACTATTATACATGTAACAAGTTTAGTAACAAAAGTGACCATGACGGACAAGTTAGGCTAGTTGTAGTACTATTTATCTACTACTCTGTAATAATTAAATGCATTGATAAATAGGTGTATCGCCTAGTGCTCGAACAAGGGGACTGGTCGGGCCCTACAAGTTTTTGGAATTGACTTCCCTAAAAAATATTTGGAATTGATGTGGTATTTAATATGAAATATTTGTGATGAGAATGAATACATGTGGCTTGATGCCGTTTTATATTTAATTTGATACGGCTTTAGCAGAACATTCAATCAATCAAACCATAGATTTCATTCAGTGTGACTCCGACTTTACATTCATATGACGATCGAACTAAAATAAACAGAAATGATAAATCCCAAACATTTGGATTTTAAGCATGGCAATCCGAATCTTTTTCATGGAAATTTTAGATTACGCGGCGGTGGCGGGGGCATCTTGCGGTGGGAAGCAGCTCCTCTGTCGTGCTCTGTGTGTCGTCGGTCCACTGATCGACGGCAACGGCGGTGTCTTGCATTGTTGTTGGCGTACTCCTGCATGCTGGCCCTAGGTTCAAGGAAGGCCAGAATGTTCTGGACTTCGGTCTGTAGGAGCGAGTGAACTGGCGGGAGGAGGCAACTAGCGTTGGTGCAAGGAAGCGGTCGGCAGCGGTGATCCATGCCGCTGAGGGGGCACTGGCACCCGCGCGGGGATAGGCACTGGCAATGGCGCGGTGAAGACATTTGTGTGCACAGGCACTGGCACGAGCATGCGTGTCAGTGCACGCGCAAGCGCATCGGCTGCCAGGTGCACGAGCGCGTGAAAGTCAGCGGGGACCTCGTGGAACCCCGTGGCATCAAGCTCGGCGACAATGTGCATCTCCCAGCCCATCAATGCCACGGGGATGGGCGCTGGCGCAGTCGGGGCGACGGGAGCCGCAACGGGAGCAGGGACAGGTGCGGCGTCTTCCCGCAAGGCCAGTTCAAGCTCGTCCCAAAGCGCCTTATGTTCTCGAGACTCCGCCTAGGTGTCTTCCTCAGGAAACTGGAAGACTAAGGGCAGACCATCGTGATGCAGCATGGTGTACGTCAGGTCATACTGGTTTGAGGTAGACGACAGGAGAATCATAGAGGAAGAGAGAAGATTGTAGCGATACCTGGTAGTGTGGGGGTGATTTTAAACTGCAGCACCGACACAATTAAAATTGGGAGCAGTTGGTATGAAGTTGGGCGGCGGAGCCTCGTCAAAGGGCTCGCCTCCTGGTGAGCCCGCGCAGCGGCCAGCTCGCACACCTCCCGGTCAAACGGCGCAACGATCTGCTCGCACGCCTCCCGTCGACTCACACGCTTGCTCGGAC
This sequence comes from Triticum dicoccoides, assembly GCF_002162155.2. Lineage (NCBI taxonomy): Eukaryota > Viridiplantae > Streptophyta > Magnoliopsida > Poales > Poaceae > Triticum > Triticum dicoccoides. The sequence goes on from NC_041393.1 coordinate 452,394,306, forward strand.
GGCGCCTGCCGATGAGAAGCAGGACTCGTGGTGGCACATAAACGCTCATGTTTGGAATAGTGAAAGCGTACGCCTTAACGTGATAGGTCTTTGTTCCAAAATACCTTGGCTCTTCATTTGTGCAACTTCTCATAAGCAGCTTGTCTCAAATTGAACAAAAAAATTACGACAACATATTTGTGCCATATCACGAAACCATGGTCAGTTTCATGAATTTCAGGTCACTTCTGATTTTCTGAAATTTAAAAATCTAGGATTCGAAACAATATCAGAACCTGCATCATGCAATAAATTTTCAAGCGATACGTCTTTACTATTGTAGATGTTAATATTTCTTAAGAAAGGATTTGGTCAAACATTTTGCTTAGTTAGACTTCAAACAAGTTATATATGCAGAGTAAAAGGATAATCCCTCCGTACCAGTGCATTGCCTGATATATTAACTCAAGTACTAGGCACGAACAAATGGGGCTCAATTCTGTGCTCATCCTGGTGTAGTACTCCTATTAGTACTAGGCAATGGAGTTTACGGGTGACCTTGGGTAGTGGCAACTGAGGGTATTGGACCGTGCTCAGCATGGTAGGTAACATTGTCTAGTTACTAAAGCATCCCTCCATTGTTCATCGGAAGTCATTATGGACTGGGGACATGAGGGGAATTTCCTAGGGCTGGAATTCTGGTCGCCAGATATTTCGACTCGAAATGCGGAGGCTCGATTGGTTGGGGTTGGCTAATGTGCGTACCATGCACGCCACTAGAAGGACACGAGCCCGTTTTTTTGAGGATCAACACGAGCTCGGGGCTGGATGGTACGCCGTTGGGTGCTACCATTCGAGAATACAAAAGGAATCTTTTAAATTTCCGAACGAATCTATATGTATTAGAATGCCCGTATTTTCCTTGCAAATTACTGATGATTCCAAAAGGCACGGTAATTGATTTATGACGAGTTCTTGAATTAGAGTGAGTTTGTGATATAGTGATCTCAACGTGGATTTCACATTTCATGGTATCCCTAGTAAGTTTTTCATTGCAAATTCAAATTTAAAAGATGAACGGTATGGTGGTGAGAAAACTTTGTATGTATCAAGCATATGACCACACACCACACACACGAATACAACAAGAATCCAGTAAGTATAGTGCATCTATTTTTCCAAACCAGGCATGTATGACACAAATTCAAAAATACTCCCTCTGTTCCTAAATATTTGTCTTTTGGAGATTTCAACAAGTGACTACATACAGAGCAAAATGAGTGAATCTACACTCTAAAATATGTCTATATACATCCGTATGTGGCAGTCCATTTGAAATCTCTAAAAACACAAATATTTAGGAACGAAGGGAGTAAAATGTAAGCCATGCATGATCATCAATTCAATATTTAAAATGAACAGGAAATTGAAACATGAATATTAAGTCTAGTACTACATACATGCAAATGTTGTGTTTAGGTCTCTCCATCGACCCCCACCCCACACCCCACACACATACTTCATGTATCGATTGATCTTCATTTCATTGTTAATAGAGCTATTGGTATCCGACACATGTGCTCACTATTTCTCTTCACGTTTCAATCTCCATTTATGTCATTCCCGCCCTCACAATCTCAACAAATGTATTTCTCACACACAACCTCGTCATGCCCTCCATGACAAATGCTCCCTCTCTCTCTCTCAAGACACATGTGTTGCCTTTGTAAACCTTCACTGTGTGCGCACACACAAAGTCTATCTAGGCCACTCTCTCGGTAACTATCTCCCTCCAGCCCTCACCACAGCTTCGCCGCACGATATCTCGGTGTATCGTCTTTAACATTCGAGTGTACGCTAGGCCACACTCCCTCGATCTCTCCCTCTATAAATGACTCAATTGACCTTGCTTTTTCACGTCGTCTCTCTCACACATAGACGTCACACTACACCTCTTGCATAGGCGGAGCTATGCAGATCGTCGGGGGTTAACCCCTTGACCTTAGATAAAATTGTGAAGCTCCATTTAGGATTGTTTAGATTATATTTTTTGAACATTATATTTGTCCCCACCCTCCCAAACACCGATTGGTTGTGCATCCCCCTCCCAGGGAGAATATCATGTGCCCCCACACTTTAGATGCTATATGCTGAGACGAGTTGCTTGGAGCTTATAGATCTGAGATATAGAAGCTCACAGGATGTCTTAATATTTTACAGGAAACCTTAATGAGTTTGAGAATTGCACACAATTTGTAAAAAAACTACTCAGATGCCCTTGGATCCCACATCCAACGACCTCGAAGCTCGTATCATCGTAGCATCTAAGATGAAGGAGGACCTCATATTCTCCTGTATGTAAGAATATCATGTGCTACCACACCTTAGATTCTTTGGTGATACAAGCTCTTTGGAGCCACTGGATCTGTGATCCAACAACTCCTTGGTAGTTCGAATGTTTTTTGCAAAAAATCCCCCAAAGAGTTTGGCCACTGCTTACAAGCACATAGACTGCTCAGATGCCATTGGATCCCAGATCGAACGACCTTGAAGCCCATATCACCATAGCATCCAAGCTGCGAGAGCACCTAATGTTTTCTCGCACGGGAGAATATGAGGTGCTCCTGCACCGTAGATTCTATGGTGATAGGAGTTCCCAGAGATCTAACGGCTCACAATAGGGGGTTTGAATGTTTTTGCAATATACGCCTCGAAGAGTTTGGGAATTGTGCAGAAAGTACAAGTACTACGCATGTGGCATCCGATCACAGATCATACGGCCTAGATGCTCATATAACTATAGCAGCTAATTAAGCTATGGGGAGCACCTAATATGAGCTACTCGGAGCCGTTGGATCCAAGATGCAGCAGCACACACGAGGCCTGAATGTTTTATTTGCAAAAAAACCTTGGAGAGTTTGGAAATTGCGTACAATTACAAAGACTACTCCCAGGCCATTGGATCTCAGATCCAACGACGTAAAAACATGTACACCATAGCATCTAAGTTGTAGGGTGGATGTGATATTCTATGTTGTTGTCATTTTTGTTCCTAAACTTGCAAAATACGTGTAACTAGTGTCGTTACTTGTCTAACCGCGCAAAGTGTTTTTGCGGAAAAAAACATCTTGCATTGAAATATCGGGACAACAGACGGGGGTCCCACTTGTCATTGATCAAATTTAGACCTAAAACTAACAAATCTAAAGACGAGATTCGAACTGGCAACCTGGACTACAAAGCGTAAGTCGATAGCTTGAAACAACAATGGTTTTTGGCTTTGTCCCATAACTTGATTTTATAAACTATTACGTTGAGTAGAGTAGAGGGAGTGGCTCGTCAACACGTGAATGACCATTGACTCCCTTACTAGTGGGTCCCATGTCTGCGATCTCTCTCTCCTCTCCATTGTCTAACCTTTATACGCATGGGCACACACAAAGAGCGGCACGAGCTTTCCATGGTGTTATTATAACTAAAAAATGCTTGGAAAATAGAAGAATCGCCTAGAACAAGAGACGTTGTGGCTGGTCGAGACGGAGCTAACCACACCTATCCTCCGTGCCACATTAGCATAATGAAGCTGTGTGGCTAGTGGGGTGTTTTTAACCGACTCGCTGGGTCCCAAGGTCAAACCATATGTAGTACGTCTAATACAGTATATTTATACCCACACATTTTTCCTCCGTGCCGAGACGTGGCACACCCTATCGCGCGGTTTCTGGGTCCTCCCGGGTGGTGCACGCATATTTTCTTCCTTGTCGAGACGTGGGACACCCTACCGCACGTTTTCTGGGTCCTCCTCGGTCGTAGCGCCAAAGCAAGTAAATGAGTCATCAAATCACAGAAGACCACCGTTCCCGCCGAGTACATCAGTGAAGCATGGTGGCTAGCTAGTTGGGCTAGTGTGACAGATTAGCTAGGCCGCCGCCACATTTTTTTCACCCCTTTTTTCTCTCCTTGCCGTCAGGTAAATTTAAATATCCACCACGGCATTGCTCTGGTCTTTGGGCGCGGCAGGCGTGGAAGGATTTTTAATTTTTGATTGACGGGGGTAGGCGCGGTAACAGTTAGTCATGATGACTCCGCCTGTAAAACCCACTGCTCCCTGATGTGAAAAGTCGTCGACTGGTGTTTTCCCATGGTGAAAACCAAAAGATTCACCCCGCTCCTCGGCTGGCTCCCTCCGCCTTCCCGTAGATTGCATTGTCTTTCAGCTATTTCGCCCCCTTTGCTTCCTCTCCCCATTGCTTCTACCTGGTTCCATGGCGGCGGACCAGATCACGGAGTCTGAGGTGAGGCGCCTGACATAGGAGCTCTAGGCCAAGGTTGCGGAGCTCAGGGCCAAGGATATGGAGCTCCGTGAGCTCAAGGAGGAGAGGAGTGCCATGCTCCTCCTTTATGTGCGGGAGTTCACAGAGCTTCGAAAGTGGCAGGCGTCCACCACAAAGATGCTCGAGGCGTCAGCGGGGTTGCTGCAGAAAGCGGGAGATATGATAGGCGGTTAGGCGAGCCGGCGGAGCGCGAGCGGGCCGATCATCACGAGGTCCAGGATCGCCTCAACCACTTGGTGGACCATGTTGCCATGCACGTGTTGCGGCTGCGCGATGCCTATCGTCGTGCCAACGCGACCATGCCGGTCGTCGGGCTAAACCCGTTCGACCACCCCGTTCACTTCAACGAGCTGCGGCTTCCTGACCTAGTCTCCTTCTTCACCTATATCTCCAAGGAGCTGAGCCGTCTCCGCGTGATGGTGGGGGCGGAGCTGGACAAGGAGGGGTTGCGGGCTGCCGTCGTTGTTGCCGGGCGAATCCTCTCAGGGCTCCGTCACCAGAATACATTCATGCCATTCGCTGCCGTCTCTGACGAGCTGGCTCCCGTCGACCGAGAGCGGGCTCTGCGGGTGGTGGCACCCTGCATCACGAACGTCGTGAGCCTCGAGAAGCAGAGGGACTTCAGTGGTGTTTAGGTGTCCTCTGCATGGGCATGTCCATGTCTCGGTGCAACATGACCGCTGGATCAAACTTAGATGGTGCAGATCAGTCACTATAGCACAAAGCGTGTGTGTGTGTTTGGTTGCATTCTCATATCAATATAGTTGTTCCCGCTTCGTGCATGCTCATCTCAGCACCCCTGTTCATGCATGCTCCTAGTGTATTTGTGTTAACCTACTAGCGTGGACTCATGCACCCTTCATGCACTCTGCCAAACACCCAAAAGTGGGTTGAGAAGGGAACTTTTGCTCCAATCCCGTGCACCCTTCATACACCCTGCCTAACACTGGTTCGTGCTTCATATGGTTCATGTTCCATGGAGTACTGTAGCACCATACTCTCCGTATGCTGTACACCTAGTTCTGTCTACATTGATCTCACCTTTCATTCTCGATTGGATAGTCAAAAAAGGGGTATGTTACATTACTGTTCATATAGTTGACATGAACACAACATCATTTGTTATCGTCATATCTCACTACACTAGCAACAAGATTATATCTCACTACACTAGCAACAAGATTATGTAGTTCTGACGTATGAACCCCTGCACATGCCTAGTAGTAGGAGCACTGTGTGAGTTCAAGTGGTTGTTGTGTTTCGCACTCCTCCGCTGTAAGAGTGGAAACGCTTGCTGTAATCATTTTTTTCAGAAACAGTGGACACGCTCTACCGTGCGGATCCTCCTTGACGGTCAACGGGAACCTTGCTACTCACTTTCACCGACATGTGGGACAACCAGCATCGAGGTCCACTAGCCATGCACTAAATTACTCCGTACTAGAGTGCACAACTGCAAGGTAGACTACCGCGATCGAAGCGCCGCAGTAATTTCCAATGAGCCATCAAATCACAAAACCCCCGCCTTTCCAGCAGTAAGTTGGATGGACGAAGCAACCATCATTTCACTCTTCTCCCTTAGCTTCCTCACTTGAAGAAAACCCCAACTCGCTTCTCCCTCATCTTGTTCCTCATTTCTTCAAGAAAACCCCGACTTGTGTTCTGCCATTGTTCTTCTCTCCCAAAGAAGGAAAGGTGAGCGCATTAATGGTGTTTATTCTGGCCAAGGCCCGGTCTTGCAACCCTAAGGGTGATTGTCGGTGTCAAAACCGGCGGATCTCGGGTAGGGGGTCCCGAACTGTGCGTCTAGGCGGATGGTAACAGGAGACAAGGGACACGATGTTTTTACCCAGGTTCGGGTCCTCTCGATGGAGGTAAAACCCTACTCCTGCTTGATTAATATTGATGATATGGGTAGTACAAGAGTAGATCTACCTCGAGATCAAAGAGGCTAAACCCTAGAAGCTAGCCTATGGTATGATTGTTGTTCGTCCTAAGGACTAAAACCCTCTGGTTTATATAGACACCGGAGAGGGTTAGGGTTACACAGAGTCGGTTACAATGGTAGGAGATCTACATATCCGTATTGCCAAGATTGCCTTCCACGCCAAGGAAAGTCCCATCCGGACACGGGATGAAGTCTTCAATCTTGTATCTTCATAGTCTAGGAGTCCGGCCAATGGTGATAGTTCGGCTATCCGGACACCCCCTAATCCAGGACTCCCTCAGTAGCCCCTGACCCAGGCTTCAATGACGACGAGTCCGGCGCGCATATTGTCTTCGGCATTGCAAGACGGGTTCCTCCTTCGAATACTTCATAGAAGATTTTGAACACAAGGATAGTGTCCGGCTCTGCAAAATAAGTTCCACATACCACCATAGAGAGAATAACATTTACACAAGTTCAATCTGCTGACGTATTCCATGGTGTGACATCACACCATGGCCAAGCCTTTATTAGAATCGTTATTACTATTCCACCTTAGTGCATTTCCCGAAGCGGTTTCCTTGGCACGTCTTGTCAAGGCAGAGATCGTGTCCCCTTATTCCGGGATTCTCATCAATACGGGTGTGGGTAACCCAGTCGTGCCCGTTGGCACGCCTCCTCTATCAAAGGCGAGTCCCGAACGGTCACGGGGAGGGCTCTTGGTATTCAACCTCTTTATAACGAGACCAAGGCCCGCTCCTTTCTTTCAATATCAATGGAATCCACCCCTTGCCTCGAGTTCCAACACCCAAAGCTCTAGATTCAGGCGCTTCAGACCTCCAAAGATGCCCGGCTCCGACCTGCAAGGCCGGTGGATGCCTTCCTCTGTCACGGAAGAAGACGTGCTAAAGCTGAGAGACGCCCGGTATCTAACCGGCGAAATTTCGCACAGGTTGCCTGCCCAAGGGCAGGTTATTCCCACTCCCAAGCCCGGTGAGAGCGTGGTGTTAGTATCTCACTTCCTTCGGGGGTTAGGCTTCCCTATGGACCCCTTCGTGAGGGGGCTCATGTTTTATTATGGGCTGGAATTTCATAACTTGGATCCGGAGTCCATCCTCCACATCTCATCGTTCATTGTCGTATGTGAAGCCTTCCTCCGCATTACCCCTCACTTTGGGTTGTGGCTTAAAACCTTCAAAGTGGAACCAAAGTGGCAGCAGGCAGAGTGCAGAGGGGCTGTTATAAGCAGGAATGTTGACGCTCCATGGCCCGAGGGCTCTTTTCAAGAGGAGCTCAGTCTGTGGCAACAAGAGTGGTTTTATATCACAGCTCCCAGGGGCACCAAATGGGTGGCGCCACCTGCCTTTCGCTCGGGTCCTCTGCCGCGGCGGGCGTCATGGGTCAATAAAGGGCTCGACTGGGGGCCGTCCAAGGACGTGCCCTTGTTGCAGGGCGGTATTCGAGATCTCCTAGAGAGAGAGATCGATCTGGTCATAGTAGCGCAGGTCATGCTGATTCGTCGCACCCTGCCCTGCAAACGTCGCCCTCTCCGCCTGTGGGAGTTCAATCCGGAGGGACCATGAGCTATCCAACACCTTATGGGCGCAACACCCGTGGATATGTACCAACTATTCTTCGGATCACAAGCAATGTGTCCGGATTTGACCGAGGACGCGGGTCTGAGCTGCAATCGCCCGGATACTCAAGTAAGTAGTCCTGTACCCGAACATGCTATCCGTATATCTATCATAAGCTTGCCTTTAAAAGAGTCGTCCCTTGAACATGAGTGGATAGCGAAAGCAAAACTGATCCGGTGTCCGGCCCCCCTCCCTGAGATCACGCCGGATCCTGTGTTAACCAGGATGCTAGAGGCTGCGCCTTTTGAAGAAGGCGAAGGGGGGAACAAGGGAGCTACTACCTCCATGAAGGAGTTTATCAAGAAACGAGGGATCGAGAATCCCTCCCTCCGAGTGGAGAAGAGGACCGCTTCTGAAGATCCGGAGACCAAGGCCTCGAAGCGGGGGAAGAAATCTTCGCCAGAGGGTCCTGCACCGGGAGATGCTTCGGCCGCACAATTTCCCCAAGGAGATCAGCCCTCCAGCGAGCCATAAGTAAAGAGGGGCGTTTTTCTAAAATGAGAGACATCCCCGTTTTATTTCTGAAGATAATCGAATTTTTTTTCTTGTAGTTCGGATCTCAGCCCTTCTCAGCAGAGCGCGTCTTCGGGGGATCTTGATCCGGAGATGATGGAGAGCGAAACGCCTCCGCCTGCTGAACCGTCATGCGAGGCGGACGACCCTGAGGTGTCGTCGCGGAGGGTTTCTCCGAATCCGGCGGGCCCCAAAGGCAGTCATAGGTCCCCTCAAAGCCCTCCACGTCCGGCCTTCGAAAAAGGCCATCGGATGAGTCCGGCTCCGACCGGTGTACGGTCGGAGGAGTTGAAAGATCTGCTCGGGCGAGCGTCTATCTCGGAAGATCATCGTGCGCTAATGGGTACAGTGATTGAAAGGATTTCATCCGCTGAAAGTGGATTGCATGAAGCCGTCATAAGTTTACTGACGGGTTTTGAGGTACGGAAAATGATGTACCTTCTGATAGTTTTGCGTATAGAATGCGCCCTGTATAGATAGTAGCCATTAAGACTCAGTGTGCTGTCAGAAATGACGGTGCGCCAAGGATCATAATCCCAGGTATAATATGCGCTCTTCCTATGTAGGTGGCGAAGCATCCGGTAGCAAGCCGGACTGATGAATTTGCCGAACTAAAGCGGCAACTTGATGTGGCGGATTCTGACATCGCGCTTGTCAATAAGCGGTTTGACGAGTCACAAGGTATGCAGGTTCTCCGCGGACACCCGGTAAGGTAGCTTAATGTCTGTGCCTTACAACATGTATGCTTGACGCAAATAGTGCCCCTGCCATGGAGAACCTTCGGGCGGAGCTCGCCCGAGCCAAGGAGCAAGCCCGAAAAAGTGATGCGGCTGCCTTAAAAGCGGCCGAAGAGCTGAGAGCCGAACAGGCTGCTCACTGCTGAAGCAAGAAAGAAATGGCCGAGATGGCTGTAAAGTTGAAGAATGCTACCGACCGTTGCGAGCTTCTTGAAAAAGAAGGGCGAGCAGAACAAGAGGACCTGAAAAAGGCCACTACTGAGGCCAAGGATGCTCGCTCTGTGATGAGAGCTATGAAAGAGGAGCTGCGTCAGGCCGAAGATATTATGGCTGGAAAGCCTTTTCTGCTGCGGAGGAAATTTACGGATCCTAAGTATGCTCAGTTGGGCCAGCTGTGGGGTGCAGAGGATGCTTATCTGGATTTGGCGGCGAGTGCCGCAGACGCGGTCGCACACTTCCGAGGCCAAAAGGATCACGGAATGGAAGAGCTTTTTTGGTCGCATTTCCATAGTCCAGAGCGTCCGCTTTCATTGACCGATCGTTTGGTCGAATGGGCTGAGCTGAGTAGGTTGTCCGGACTTTCCATGAAGGATGTCGTGACTCATTTGTGGCCGAGCAGGCCCGAGCCGAAGAGTTATTTTGGCTTGGTGCAGCAGTTCCTTGGTGCGGTGCCGCATATTGGTGCAATGAAGTGGTCATCGTGCATAGAGGGTGCGCGGATGGCTCTTGCCCGTGTCAAGACATGCTGGGAGGAGATGAAGGCCACCGACGTTGCATCCCAGGATTCAGACAGAAACCAAGTACCTGCCGAGCACTATTTTGAGGAAGTCATGTAGGGCGCTTGTTTAATAGACACGCAGTGCTCGAAGGATATTATGTTCTAATGACATGTATGATTTGTGAAACGATGTTTCAATATAATATAAGGGCTTTTTATACTTGTGCGTTCAAGTATTCAAATACCTCCTGTGCGGCCGTTAATGTATATGTGTATATAACCTGAAAGATGGCAGTCTTCGGCTTCAGCCCCCACGCACATAGTGCGGGGGTGTTTGCAAAAAAGCGCATTTTCACACTTAATCCAACGTCTTGGTCCTGTGAAGGAGTTGATAGCATAGCAAACTAGGCAACCGGACTATAGTGCTTTATCACTTTCACTTAGCCATAGGAGTTCGATGGTGGGGCTACTATATAGCCCCTGAGGGCATGACGCTCTCTGAATTCGGGGCGCGTATGTGCCTGACCGGGAAACGGTCCCTCGTTAATGCGGAGGAATTCTAAACATTCCGGTGGGTTATCGAGTGGTTGACCAGTCTCACGCTATATCATGACAGTAAGTTTTTGGCTTTCTCTACTGAGGTGCTCACCAGGCCGAACCGGGACACAATCGTAGTAGTTCTCATGGTGCCGCGTTAGCCGATAGAGCGGAACGTAAGGCAGCAAAACACAGGAGCCGGGCAAACCCAACATTTGACCAAAGACATGATTCGGAGATGATGCATATAAGGCCTCACTCGAGACACCGAACACTCTCTAAGGTATTCGGTCTTTAGGAAAACGGGTAGAACAATGCCCTAAGCCCCTATTGTCCAGATACGCGCAAAAATTTCTGACGCGGCCTATGCCAGAACGCCAGCCACCTCCTCGGTTATAGCAAGAAACCGGGGGATGTGTATCAACAAGAGACAGTAAAAAGGTTTACGCAGGGTCTTAATCTGAAAAGAATCCTTGCAATGGGTCCCTGCTGCACGTCTGCGCCTGTGTCTCCGTTGTGCCATATCCTGGATGGGTGTAGCACGGTGTTCATCTGTAAAAGAGAAGAACTTAGTTGAAGAAAGGTTGTGCGAAAAATGTACTTTATATTAAATAAACAGAGTACGATTCGAAAAGCAAATAAAATTGAGCTTTATTGTCTCTTGTTGTACATGCATGCAGCCCCTTGTACGGGGGTGTGCGGCTAGCAGGCCTTTATATGTTTACGCCGGACTCGTCTAGCCGTGTCCGGGGTTCGAATGACCTGTTCGGGTGCTTGGTTTAGCGGAGCCGGATTAGTGTGTGACTGTCCAGGCAGTCTCACGGTCTTCGGTGCTCGATTAACACTTGATATTTCCCTTTAATGAGATGATGCCGCGTGGACCGGGCATTTTGAGTGTAAGAGATGCATAATGCGGTATTGCGTTAAAGCGGGCGAAAGCTTCGCGTCCCAATAGTGCTTGATAGCTACTGTTGAATGGGGCAATGTGGAAGGTTAACTTTTCGCGGCGGAAGTTGTCGGATGAGCCGAAAACAACTTCAAGCAGTAGGGAGCCTGTACAATGGGCATATAGGCCTGGCATTACCCCCTTGAAGGAGGTGTTGCTGTGGCGAATTTTGGTTGGGTCTATCCCCATTTTGCGGATTGTGTCCTGATATAGCAGGTTTAGATCACTACCGCCGTCCATTAGGACTTCTCTGAATTGGAGTCTGTCGATTATAGGATCTAATATCAGGGCAGTCCATCCTGCGTTCCGGATACTTCCGGAGTAATCTTGATGATCAAAGGTGATTGGTTTTGACAACCAATGTCGGGACTCCATCGGGGTAGGCCGTGCGGCGCGTATTTCAATAGGCGCCACTCTGATTTTCCCTTTTGTCACTTGAAGTGAGTTTACTGTTTTGACTTCTTGTGGGAAATTCTTTTGCTTTTCGGTGCTCTGTTTGTGGGGTTCGTCATCGTCCTTGCTTGGTGTGTCGAGCCCCTTGTGTTCGGCATTGAGTTTGCCGGACTGCTTGAAGACCCAACAATCTCTGTGGGTATGGTTTGCAGGCTTCCCGGGGGTACTGTGGATTTGGCATATTTTGTCCAAGATTTTGTTTAGGTTGGATAGCTCGTGGCTTTTATCCTTGAGGGGCAGTTTTTTATGATTCTGCCGAGAGCTTTTGAATCCGGCGTTGACTGCCGTGCTCTTCGGGCTGTTTCCCCTTGTCCGGCGCTGGTCCTTGCTGCGTCATGTTTTGCCGTTTCCATCTCTGACTTCGGATGTACTTGGGTCGCTGGTACTACATCTTGCCAGCCAACTATCCTCTCCCGCGCAAAAGCGGGTCATGAGGCTTGTTAGTGCGGCCATTGTTCTTGGCTTTTCCTGGCCAAGGTGCCTGGCGAGCCATTCATCCCGGATGTTGTGTTTGAAAGCTGCTAAGGCTTCGGCGTTTGGATAGTCGACTATTTGGTTCTTTTTGGTGAGGAACCTGTTCCAGAATTTGCGGGCTGACTCTCTGGGTTGTTGAGTTATGTGACTTAAATCGTCTGCATCCGGAGGGCGGACATAAGTCCCTTGAAAATTTGCCCGAAAAGCATCCTCGAGCTCTTCCCAACTTCCAATGGTATTTTCAGGGAGGCTTTTAAGCCAGTGTCATGCTGGCCCTTTGAGCTTGAGGGGTAAGTATTTTATGGCGTGGAGATCATCTCCTCTAGCCATGTGTATGTGGAGGATGTAATCCTCAATCCAGACTCCCGGGTCTGTTGTTCCGTCGTATGCCTTTATGTTTATGGGTTTAAATCCCACTGGAAATTCGTGATCCAGCACCTCATCGGTGAAACATAGGGGATGTGCGGCACCCCTATATTTGGGTGTGCCGTGATGTCCGGATAATTGGCGTGTTGCATTGTGTAGAAGAGCTTGCTTTCTTGGCCCATAGATGGACCTAACTGGGCCATCCTTTTGATGCGAATCCTTAGGCGGATCGCACGCCGGCTTGTGTGCGGCACTGCTTGCCGCTCTATGCTTGTCATGTGGTCGTCTATCCGACTGGGCGGCCTCTTTGTTCTTGATTGCGGGGGCTCTAAGGCCTCCTCATCGAATTCAGGCAGTAGTTTGCGTTTCGGGTAGCTCTTTGTTTGGCGACTGTCGCCATATTTGTCTGCGGTGTTGAATACTTTGCTCCATCTGATTCTGAGTGCATCTTCCACTGTTTTGAGGTTCTGCTTCTGCTTTTTCAGGCTACGCACAGTTGTGACGAGCCTTTTGTGGAGGTTCTTCTGCTCCATCAACTTGTCCGGTGTGAGATCGTCCGGACTGTCATCTTCGCTGGGGGCGGGTTGTTTATCCAAGTTGTCCTGTTCGGATGGTTGTTCGATGGCATATTCGTCATGCACTGGTGCGACCTGCTCTATGGCTGGGTCTGTATGGCCGCCGTCTTTGTTGAGGCGGGACTTTGTGTGGCGCTTTCATCGCTGTCTTGATTGCTTTTCGAGGGATTTATCCTTTGTAGCATCCCGTTGTTCCTCGTCGTCACTTCCTTTAGGTGTATCCACCATGTATACATCGTGAGATGGGGTGGCTGTCCAACACCGTATAGGTGCTGGTTCTTGGTTGTCTCCTGCATCGTCGTCCATACCGTCGATGTCGTCGGAGTCAAAGTCGAGCATGTTGGTTAAATCATCGACAGTGGCTACAAAGTGGGTGGTGGGTGGGCATTGAATTTCTTCGACATCCGCATCCCAACCTTCCTGACCATAGTCCGACCAGGGCTCTCCTGATAAGGAGAGAGACTTTAGTGAATTCAGGATGTCGCCAAAGAGCGAGTGCTGAAAGATGTCCGCGGCAGTGAACTCCATAAACGGCGCCTAGTCGGATTTGATAGGCAGGGGCGCGGGAGGTTCGGAGTCCGGAGAGGAGTCCGGCACCTCGGAGTCACGGGCTTTGCGAAGGACAGGGATGGTGTTCGGCTCAATCGCCGTAGAGATTGTAGCCCCCGAGGCGGTGTCCAGCCACTCATCCTCGACCGGCGAAGTCAGCTCCGAACTAGGGGTCGGAGCGGACGCTGGTGCGGCCTCCAGGGTACTGTCCGGCGGCAGAGCTAGATCATACCCATCGAGACAGTGCAGCGCGCTTGGCTGTGGCTCAAATCTGTCGAAGATCAAGTCTCCGCGGATGTCAGCCGTGTAGTTCAAACTCCCAAACCTGACCTGACAGCCAGGGGCGTAGCTTTCGATCTGCTCCAGATGGCCAAGTGAATTGGCCCACAGTGCAAAGCCGCCGAATACGAAGATCTGTCCGAGGAGAAAAGTCTCACCCTGGACCGCGTCGTTGTTGATGATCGAAGGAGCCATTGGGCCTAAAGGTGACGACACAGAGGAACTCTCAATGAAAGCACCAATGTCGGTGTCAAAACCGGCGGATCTCGGGTAGGGGGTCCCGAACTATGCGTCTAGGCGGATGGTAACATGAGACAAGGGACACGATGTTTTTACCCATGTTCGGGCCCTCTCGATGGAGGTAAAACCCTACTCCTGCTTGATTAATATTGATGATATGGGTAGTACAAGAGTAGATCTACCACGAGATCAAAGAGGCTAAACCCTAGAAGCTAGCCTATGGTATGATTGTTGTTCGTCCTACGGACTAAAACCCTCTAGTTTATATAGACACCGGAGAGGGTTAGGGTTACACAGAGTCGGTTACAATGGTAGGAGATCTACATATCCGTATTGCCAAGCTTGCCTTTCACGCCAAGGAAAGTCCCATCCGGACACGGGACAAAGTCTTCAATCTTGTATCTTCATAGTCTAGGAGTCCAGCCAATGGTGATAGTTCGGCTATCCGGACACCCCATAATCTAGGACTCCCTCAGTGATTATGGTTTGTGATTATGGTTTCTTTTCTTTTATTTCTATTTGACAGTTTCTTGATGGACCCTGGAGCATCGGCCGAAGTGATGTCTATGGCTCTGGCTAAAACCGTCGACGCTCGGGGTACAAAGAAGTGCAGACACCCAACCGAGACTACCGCAAACAAGCTCAAGGCTATCCCCCTGTCCAAGCCCCCCTCTCCGGGATTCCTCATTAAGCAAGTCCAAGTAATATCTCTTCTTGATGATCTTTTTGGCGATCTTGATCGTGTTTTTTCATCTAACACGTAGTACTAGTACTAGTAGTACAATTTTCTGGGTGATCTTGCATGTGATTTTTGTGTGCCAAATGACAGTTCTAAATTTCTCTTTTGACCAAAACATGCATGAGGTTGACATTGATTTCTTATAGATTACTTTCGACTACTTTATGAACATCAATGCTAGTTGTAGGGAATGCAAGATTTTAGCTCTCATGCCTTTGAAGAGAGTATATTAGCCTCAGTAATCCCTCTGCTCTCATGCCTTTGAAGACATGTTCTAGTGTATTTGTTCACTCATTTCTGTGCGTATAGGTAGTCTTATATGGAGTAAAATATCGAAAATCATCTTATATTTCTGAACAGAGGTAGTAATAAAATATTTGGTTTCAGTTTGAATTAGAACTAGGTCCGCAGTGGAGATGAAGTTCTCAAAGTCATGCCATGTGAACTGGAAGACCTGACGATGAGTTCTACTGCTAAACTATCGAGCGGCTATGTCGTTGTCGCCATGTGTCATGAACTAGTGTTTTCCTATAGTGTTGTTTTCAAGCGTGTTCTCGAGTGTGTACTTCACCACAACAATTTCCTGGTTGTGCCTTCGATTACGAAGGGTGTGGTTCTTGTAAAGCTTCTCGACAAATCTGATGCAAACTGTCTTCATCGTCATGTTTATGAGTGGAAAGACCACTCTGTTAGGTTATCCAAGGTTGACGAGATGGCGATGGTGCTGGTAGGCATCTCACACGAATGCCATGGCCTAGTCAGTGTTGTGGGGTACACCCCGTAGGTTAGTGGCAAGAAATAGTATGCAAAGTTTAATTAGTGCAACTTTGCTTGTTTGTAGTAAGTACTATTGTTCAGTACTTGGTTTGTGTGTGTGTGAACCCTGTATTGTTTAGTACTGACGCTTTTGTTGTGTGGTGAGTCCTGCGAACAGTCAATGTTAATGTCTATCCACTCAATTCAGTCTGTATATTTTGAAGTATTCAGATAATCTTTTTTGTGAGGACGGTTTATCAATTATGGCTACACTCCAATATCTGTGTGCATTGCAGGGTTTATTGCACCCACCGGGATTTCCAGTCCCATGGATGTTTGGTCCATATGATTTGTCACGACCTTTGGACTGTCCTGCTTGTGGGAGTAAGTGGGGGCCCTGCATGCCACCCATAATTGGACGATCAACCTTCTGTTTAGAACTTGAACATAGTGATTTAATTTCCTGGTAAGGATTCAGTCGTGTCACATCAAGTAAATCTTATCGATTTACTGTCTAAATCTTATTGATTTAATGTCATGTTTTCTTACTTTTGCTGCAATTTTACGATGCACGTTTTTCCATGTGACATTCGTTACAGAATAAACGGTTTGGTTTGCTCTGTGATGGTTATTTTTTCAGGTTTCACTTCTTATGTCGTGCCAGTAACGAAGGCACTATCCATCACTTATATTACTGGACACAATTAGATCAGTATGTTGTCTGAGTACAATCTGAAGCCCAATGATGAACTGCAGTTTGGTTTAAAAAACACGCCACAATTAGTCCTTCTCGCATTTAAAAGAAATGAAGAAAAAGACTGGATCAAGGTCACGGAGCCTAGTCCAGTTAGAAAGTGGATCATAGTAAAACAGAGATGATCGTTGCTGTCTCGCACATCAGTACCACCTTCAGCAACGGATCGAGCACCAGCACCTTCTCCGACGTCACTTGCTCTAGCACTGACAGCGGCAGCAGCTCAGTCTGATCCACCTGAGGATTGTGCGCTGACCGCATCAGCGGAGCAGGATGATCTACCGGAGGATCGGGCACCGACAAGGGCACCTGCTCCGACACCGGCACCAGCTCCACAAGGAGCACCATCTCCGGCAGTAGCTGCGGCACTACCAGTCGCACCGACACTGTCGTGGGAAACCATTGAGCATGTGGGCGCGGATTTTCTTCTCCGTCGCATTTCATCGTTGCATGAAAGTGCTAGATCTGCGTGGCTGTATAGCGATGCGGCAAACATGATGATGTTGGTCCCTGGGTTGGCCAACAACCTGTCGGTGTATGGCCACGCCTAGTTGTGTGATCAACTGTTCGGACATTTCGACATGTTCAAGCTCCCGGCAACTGTTATTCCCCTAAACGTCAATTCTTCCCGGGACCAGATATTGTCGTGGATGCCGGACTTCAATGCTGAAGGGGTGACGAGCACGTGGCAGTTGCCCACTCTGGATAAAGTGCTTGAGTGGTCGAGCACCCTGGTGGAGGTGGCCACCAAGGTGGAAACTAGGATGTATAAGCCCACTTCTTCTACGGAGGTGGCGTATATCCTAAGGAAGGTCAAGGAGGCCAAGGCGGCCTATCTCACGGAGATGGCAAAGGCCAGGAAGAACAAAGGGAAGACTGGGGATGGGAGTTCTTCCCAAGGCGGAGGCGAGGCGCAAGCCACGGAAGGAGCTGCTGGGGAAGAGCTTGCCGGAGGTAACTTTGCCGGGCTAGATGCCCTAGTCATGGCAGCAAAGGAGCTTCAAAAGGAGGGGGAGGTTGGCAAGGTGGTGGAGCCCGAGGAGTGGCTGGCGGCCGAGGCGCAAGCCCCTGAGCCAGACCTTGAGCAGCGTACCCGCAAGCGTGTCGCTGCCGGCCCAGCCGTTAGGAAGGTGAAGAATATGACCACCAAAGCCTCCAAGGCTTAGGCGGCATGCCGCCAATCTCCTCGCCTTGCCAAGATCAAGGCCCCTTCCACCCGGAGAGCGGTGATTAAGGACGACCCTGAGTCCAGCTCGAGCTTGAGTTCTTCGTGGGAATCGTCTTCGTCTGACCCCATGGCTCCATGTCGGGCGCCACTACTGCCGGAGAGCTCTGCTCCTGTGCCCCCAAGGAGGAGGGAGTCCTAACCTCTCATGGAGTTTGACTTGGACTCCATGCTCATTGTGGAAGAGTAAGGAGGATTTTCTTCTGGAATAGCTCATGCATATCCAAGTATTTCTGCTGCCTGACCTCTTGCGTTTGTTGTCATTGGCAGGGGGGTGCAGGAGGAGACCAAAACCCTCATCCATCGCTCCTGGAGTAAGCTCCGGCGTCTCGGGTCATCGGAGGGCACAAAGAGCTCGGCCTTGGTGTTGAGCAAGGCAGAGGATCCCGTGTCGAGGCCCTAGTCTAGCCCTCAGCCTGGGAGCAAGGACTTTGTTCCACATGCCGGAGATGACAGAGACAATCCTCGTACCCCTCTAGGTGGCGGAGGCGAGGCGACGCAGGGCGAGCTCCTCCCCGAGGGGCACACTTCCTCTGCCACTCGAGCTGGAGATAGCCCCGTGGAACCCTTTGTGGATGAGGCCGCACTGGAGGCTGCCGGGATTGTCACGGCAGAGGGTGAAGGTCGGGGCCCGACAATAGCTGTTGTTAGGCAGACTGAGGTTTCCGCCCAGCAGACTTCTCCAGGTACTATATTTGCTCTTTCTTCGCTTCTTCCTTCTCTTCTCTTCTCTTTTTTTTAACTCGTGCTTCTTGTCCCCTTCTCCCGTAGACCGCCAAGCCGCAGAGCTAGAGCCATTGGAGGTGGCAGTTGACATAGGCAAGGCTACCGTGGAGGAGTCCGCAGACATTGCCACCGTGGAGTGATAGGATCTTGTTGCCGGGGACGCGCAGGGGTCCCTGGCGGTGATGGACTGCCCTCTGGAGATCGTCCCAGCAGAGGGAGCATCCATCGAGGTGAAGATTCCTCTCCAAACCCTGGGCCCACTCCCTATCGCTGGGTCCGTCATCGAGGTCCTACCATCTTCTTCGAGCATGCTGGCCATGGTACTATCACCGCCCGGAGCTGGAGCCCCCGGCATGTCCTTCACGACGGACGCAGAGCTTGCCAAAGAGCTCCAATGTATCCTGGCTCCGCTTTATCAAGAAGCTGGGGAGGATGACGACTCGATTTCTGTTGGCGTGGACTTGTCTTTCATGGAATACATGGTGGCGGGCATGAAGGAGATGCAGGCCTAGCACAATCAGAAATGGCTGGAGCTCAAGGAGCGGCATGAATCTGTTGACAAGATGAGCCAGAAGCTGAAGGACAAGGGCTTGGAGCTGTGCGAGTGGCATGATAAGCACTTCAAAGTGCTCTTGAGGTAGCAAGAGACGCTCCAGGTGACGCGGGAGGATGTCATGGCCCATGAGGCGCGTCTGGTGGACCACAAGGCTTCCCTGGATGCCAAAGAGTGAGAGATTTCTCTCTGGGAGGAGAAGCTTGAGGTCATGCTTCGCGCCAAGGATGATGAATTGGAGGCTCTTGTTTGTCAGCACACCAAGGACTTGGAGGACAAGCATGAAGCGGCTCTGAATGCTGCCGCCATTAACTCTGCCGCTCGACTGAAGAAGCTTACTGATGATCTGGTTGTCGTCTCCGCCACCAAAACTGAGCTTAACCAGTAGGTATCTGAGCGGGCGGAAGATCTCGCTAGGAGCGCCAAGGAGTTGGACACCCTCAAGGAGGAAGTGCGGAAGGTGGAGATCCTCTTGGCCGACATGCAAACACAATTCTCTTCCAAGATTCAGAGCCTTGAAGCCACCAACGATGAAATCTCAGATCCGAAGGCGACAATTGGCACATTGGAGAGCTCGGCAGAGTCACTTGAGTCCCGCCAGCAGTTGCTGACCAGGGATTTGAACCATGCTATTCGTATCTAGCAGGATGCTGAGGACAAGCTGAAGAACCAGGTTGACCTAAGCAATCTCTGGATCAAGAGTTTGATCGACATAGTTGAACGCCGAGGTGCTCGGGCTGCGGAGATGGGCATGGACGGCCCAATTTTCTCGCTCAACCAGCACGAGGTTCCAAGCGCCAAGTTGGGAGTCTTCTTCAATGAGCGAATCAAGAAGTTGGGGCGCATGAAGTAGGGAGGGCCCAGCGCTTTGCGACCGAATCACAGAAGCTGGATCGCAACACCCTCTTCATGGTCCTGAGCAATATCGCCTGCCACCACCCAGATCTTGACCTCGACGATGGGTTCAAGAAGCTCCCGGCAGGCGCCAACATCGCAGCTGCCAAGGAGAAGGCTGCATCACGGGCCGACAGGGTCCTCCGGGTCTGAATTGCTCCGCCTGGTGGCCAAGCCAAGTATTGGGCCGCAGTTGTCCTCTAATGAAACATGCCGCATTTTTTGTGTTTAGTCATCCTATCTCTAACACTTGTGTGAAACTGATATTCTGGGTCGAATCTTAGTTGCACATTTATCCATTTGTGCCCCGTATGCTTGCGCTCGTATGATCTATTTCCATGTATGCTTTGGATGCCTGACGGTACAATATTGCCGCGATTGTCGTAAGGGTTCGGCCCTTAACAGTCATCTTGGCATGGATGCGTCCCGACATGTTTTTCCCAGGTAGTTCTCAGTGCAACCTCTCATCCTGCGAGCATGGCTCTGGACAGGATGATGCAGAAACCAAAGGAGCTAGCCGAGGTTCCATCACATGAGGATTTTCACGATACGAACGCTTGCTAGGGTTAAGGGATAAACGACTATAAATAATTCTAAAGCAACAATCAAGAAATGATAACATGAACTTAGTTTTCGTTTTGGGGCTTCCTTCTCTTCTGCTGGGCCGCGCGTGCTGAGTGCGCTCGCGTCACCTGGCAAAGCAAGAGCCAATCAGGTGGTTTCTTCATCCCCGGCAGGGGCTGATATGCATTCAGTCCGGTGGGAGGACATCGAGGCATAGTGCCGAGCTTCTTTGGTCTCTCCCCTCTTTCTCTTCTCCTTTCGGGTCAGTCCAGCGGCTGCTAGTGCGCGGGTCGTGCAGATGCAGTCAGCCTTGCCGAAATACGCTTGCCGGGGTGCAAATGACGGACTCATACCAACGTTTTGCTCAGGATTCCCCCAGGCAGGGCGAATTCTGGACCGAGCACCGCTTGGTATTCGTCGACGTCGATGTCGCCGGGGCTGAAGCGATTCGACTGCTGACAAAGGGAAGAGACAGGAAGGAGGAAGCTCATGCCCGCAGGTTCTTTGTCCTCTCCCCGAGCAGCGCCCGATCGGTGGATGCACCATGTGGGTCGCTGGGACGGGTCTCTTGCCTCCGGCGGGAATCATCACCGCAGTCGCGACCGTGGCGAGGCGTGAAGACCAGCAATGTGGTGCGGGAACGCCCCCGCTCCACTTTCGTGTCTTTGCAAGAGCCATGGTCGATGGCATCGCCGAGGATGCAGATGGTGATGAAGATAACGCACTACTTATGCCTTCAGGTTTGCGCAAGCAATCCCCCTACCTGGCGCGCCAAAGAGTCACGGGAAACCACAACCACCTATGGGACCAAGACGGCCCCTTGCTGGTTCGGCAGGGGGGAGTCGCGTTGCACAAAGAGTAGAACAACGTGAAGCAGCACGACAGAGATCAAATGGGCAGTTTTACCCAGGTTCGGGCCGCTGTGAGGCATAAAACCCTACTCCTGCTTTGGTGGATTGATGGTGGAAAGGTGGTGGTGGTGCGTAGTAAACTTTCCCGGCAAGGGTTGCCTTAGGGCGGCAGCGACTACACACGTATGGAGGGTGCGAGTGATCTAGCTTTCCAACCTTGTGAACCCCTTCTACGGTTGTCGTGGGCCTCCTTTTATAGGTTAAGGGGTCACCACAGTGGCAATTTAGTCATTAGACACTGATATGATAGCAAATAGTGCTATCATACCTAACTCTGCAGTTTGATAGTGCGCATTTAATGTTCTGCTTAGTGTCACGTTGTTGGCTTCCCGGCAATTCTTGCTAGCTCCACGCCTGCTTGCTTGACACGTCGCTAGACGGGTGTCCTCTGTGGGTTTCCTTGGTAGGAAGTGGCCGCCATGTGGCGAATGGTTGCCACTTAATCACTCCACGGCTGGACACCGCACTGATCGGCGACGTGGGTCGAGGTGGAGTAGTCGATGAAGTGATATGGTCTCCACGAGTCCCGGCAGGCCCTGCCGGGACGCCTTGGTCATCTCCTTCTGGGAGTGGCCTCGCCCCTTGCCGGCCAAGGGAGGCTTATCTCTTGATAATATCTGGCTCCTCTATCTTGGCCTTGGATCCTTCTGATCTGCTTGTTGATGCTTTGAATCTCTTGGGCTCTTGTTTGCCTTGCTCTGGTGCTTCAATCCTGATCTGTCTACGCACGAGTCAGGGGAAAACATGTACCCATGTATATTTTCCCCAACAGGCACGGGCACCAGCAACGGCTCCGGCACCTGCACCAACACTTGAAGTTGCACTTGCATTTGCTCAAGCCCGTGTAGCGGCAACGAAACCAGTAGTTGCACCGGCAACAGACTGGGCTGCAGTTTGCACTGCATACACCAAAGTCCTTACAGAAACTGACATCTCCACCTTCTTGGTAAGCATTGGCCGCCCAAGTGCTTCGTTCTTTTTTCTTTCCATGTTGTTTCACATGATTCACTGTGTTGATCTAACTATTTGTGTATGTCTTCTTGTTTGCAAAGAGAGAATTCCTAGAGCAACGAGGGAGTCGTTCAACAATCTAGGCGACCGTGGCCAAGTTTCTCTTACCATGCGTAGCCTTGGTGTGAATGAACCTGCTGAATATACCGTAAGTACAAAGGATGGTCGCATGATGATTGATGCTAAAGGATGGTCAAGGTTCAAATCTAAATCAAATCTTGGGGATGATGTCAAAATCAAACTTTCTCGGCAAGGAGAGCTGGTCCAAATCAACTTTGAAATTCTTCAGTAGCAGCACGCAACTGCCGAACTGATCTATCCTCCGAGAGATCTTGATGTAATAATATGGCATGGTGAAACAAGTGTCATGTGTGTATAAGTAGTACGAAAATATTATTTATCACGTAGGATATCATGAAAGAATTGCAACTCTGATTGCTGGTTAGGAACTGTCGTTCGATTTCACTCTAACATCTGGCGTGCTTTATTCAATTTTCTGTATTTGCCTTGCGACAACATCTAAAACCAGCGCCGTACCGATCACTTGCAATATGAAATGCACTGAGTTAGAACACATGGGCCCCCAAACATGCAGGCAAACCCGCCTGTGGCCCAAAGTCCAGAACCGTGAGCCTGTCTGAGTATTATATTCTCAGCTAAACCCCAATATTATGTTATATATATATATTTCTCTAGATTTTTCTTATGTATAAAGTTGTGATATAAAAGATTTTTATATTTCTTTATAGAGGGAGTATCTCTCTGTCAAAAATATATTTATGTGTAACTAGTTGCTCATACCTTTCTACTTCCTTTCGCTGATATGTGGGGCATTCGGCAACGGGGTCCATGTGCCATGCACCAAATTAGAGTACACAATTGCACGGTAGACTCACCCTGGTCGTAGCGCCGCAGTAATGTCCAATGAGCCTTTAGAAGTAAGCTGGACGGATGAAGCAACAATATTTCACTAGGCCGGAATCCCCTTCTCCATCGTCTACTTGTTCAGAGAAAACCCCCTCTCAGCGATTGCATAGGGTTTTCTCAAGGAGAACCAGGTACGAATTCTTCATCCATACCCGATAAATCCAAGTCCCTTGGTTGCGGGTAATCCTAGGATGGCAGCCGCCACCATTGATGCATTTTTCTTCCTACTGAATTTAGTGTGTTTCATTTGCAGTGCCCAAAGTGTGAGGACCCTAAAGGTTTCTGCGCCCTCGGCGAGACACCACAATTGTTCCTTCTCATCCTAACACACGATTTCAAAACACACACATTATGTTCCTAGCATCCTCTTTTCTATCCAGGAGGGTGGGGTTTTTTGAACATGTTGTCGACTAATTTGGAAATTTGGATTGCTATATTTGGATAAAAGGTACTAGTACCATGGTCAACACTGACGAGAAGGAGGAAATTATTTCTAGATTTGGATAGCGAATACATTATTTTCTCATATTATTTTTCCTACAGTGCATTCCTTGCTCTGCTAGAACATATGTACTCAAGATCGTCGGCCTTGCCATAACTGAATACACCAGTTTAATGGTCACACTGAAGACAAGCCATGGATATAAGTTCCGAGTTGGGTTCATGAACCAAGAAGATCACTTCTTTTCTTATGGCCGAACTTGGATAAACTTTCTCAAGTGTTACAGACTGAAAGTTGGCGCACGAATGTTGGTAGAAATAGCAGAACCTGGTCTCATCTTCACTGTGATCTTCCACCCTGGCGTAGTTCCAGTAGTTCATCCATGTTAGTTTTGTATTTGGTTCTTGCTTGTTGCCTCGATTACTTCTTAATCCACCTATTCTGTCTAACTAATCACAATTTAACTTTAGAAGTAGCAACGATTTGTGATTCCCTTCTCTCACGAAGATGCTACTTCTAACTAATATTTCTTATAATTGTTGGCACATGTAGGCTATTTCAAAGTTAAGCACGCTACTCGTTTGTTATTCTGTAAGAACTCGACTGTTAGTGATGGCACAGAAGTTGACTAGGACGACATCCACAAGTTCCTACACTTTATTGATCGTCTTGAGGTCCTTGTGGGGTGTTTCAATTGTGGAAGGCCATGTGGGATATGTGTGCCACTGCTGCACACGTTGAACAGATCCAACTGTATCGAGAAACTTATGGTACGAGCTGTTTTCTATTATATATGTTGTTCATAAACTCTTGCTTATACATAGTTTTACAGTTGTAATCTTCTTGAAATAGAAACTGCCCAGTTCTATTGTTCCTATACAGATGTCTGACCATGGTCGGGTCAGACTTGCGCTTGGTCACAACATGATGTTTATGTCGACCTACTCCATTTCCGTTGGAGGTGAAAAGATACTTATTCATGGGTGGTCTCAAATAATGAAGGCCCATCCATCTTGGAGAATAGGACAGAAGGTCATGCTCATGCTTTTCCATGGCTCTAAAGCGAATATCCTATTTATGGACCACATTGCGAGATGAAGCCGCTTTCAAAAGGTTGTGGACGCGCGGGGTGGCGCCTGGGCCTTGTCCTGGGGCTTGGTGGCCTCACCCTTGGTTAACGGTAGGCAAAGTAGCACTATTCGAGGCGTGATTTGTACGGCTGAAACTGTATAACTACTCATACTGCTTTCAGCTATGGTTGTTAAGTGCCCCTACTGGTTTCAATTAAGGTTGTTAAGTACTCCTGCCGATTTTATAGCTTGTCGTGTTTCTTCAGTCCTGTCTTCCTCCAACCTCCAAAACCAAACCAGCACCAGCGGGGCCGCCTGCTTCCGCCTCCCATGGCTGGCTGCAACTCAGCGCATGCGTTGCCGCCCCACCGTATCCTAAATCGTTAATGCTGACATCCGAGGCCTCGCCATCGTCCTCAGCACGCTTTAGTGCGCTCGCCGCGGTGCCGCCCTCTAGCGTTGTCAACATGGTCAACAAACAAGAGGAATCGGGAGAGGACTGTACATGGAAAGGATGATAGTAGGGGCCCACCATGTCCATGGCCGTACGCAAGGAAGTTCCTCATTTTTTGTTATATACTCCATTGTCAGTGTATAGAAAAAGAAAATACTTCCTCCTAGTGGGTTTGCTGACATCTGGGACACACGACATCGTCAGCGTATATAGTCAATAGACAAGAGAATAACACAAGATCGGCTGACACCTGGTACATAGCTGCTCGAGCGGTATTTTTTTTGTAACTGTAGAGACAAAGCAGGGTTTCAACTGGGTTGTGGCCCGTCTAGCCTAGGCTTATATTTTACGTTCGCCACATGACCAGCCCAGCTATTTTTTCTTTGTGAAAATGAGCCCGGTTTATTTTTTCTGAAAAATACCCAATCCAGGCCTACTTATTTTTCTATGCCCTGATGGGCTGCAACTCTTTCAAGACAGCTGCAAATCATGAAAGTAATATGGAATGGGCTGTAAATGTAAAAAAACAGATGACAAATTGGCAATTACTTTCAAATTTCTGAAATTTTCACATTTGCAGATTCCAATTTCACTAGGCTTTAACCTAATTTAAATATATCTTCAAAGTACTTTGAATCTGGCTCGACATTTTGGTATTAAAAATAGTTTGGACCCCACCGAAATATGTGAAATTTCGTTTAAATTTTTAACTCTGGCCCTGGCCAACAAAAAAAGGACTACAATAAATTGCATAAGAAGTTGCAATGAGCTACATATTATTAAAAAAATAGGGAATGGTCTGATTTGTGGGCCTATTAAATTAACGCATATGCAAGATATTTTTGCTTATTATATACTTCAACAAATGATTCTAACAGATGTGATCGTTGGATGTCAATCCAACGGCCGTCGTGCTTCTTAAATCTCTGATCTTCTTGCTCCACCCACCAAATCCAGCACCGGCGGGACCGCCTGCTCCCGCCTCCCGTGGCGGTTGTGCTATCGTGCAGGCCTCACCGCCGCCTACTACTCCTACCATTGGCTAGTCCATCCCTCTACTCACCCACATCCCTCCACTGTTGTGGCTTCGCCGCCTCTGGGTCATTCCCTTCCTGGGTTTCGTCGTCGTCCATCGCGCTGGTTTTCTCGGCACGGCGTGGTCAACGTTGTCAACAAACGAGAACATTAGAAGAGGGATGTACGTGGAGAAGCTGATAGTTGGGACCCACATGGTCCATGGCCACACGCAAGCAAGTACCTCCTTATTACGCCAAAAAGAATGAATCCTCCCAATGATAGTTGGGACCCACCAGCTATATCTTGGCACAGAAGGGAGTGCCTCCTTATTAAGTGATTACTAACAAGTGCTCCCCATGATAGCTGGGGCCCACCAGATTTGGAGGCTGACTTGTGGCCCTACTAAGTTGATGCGTACACAGGGCTTTGTCAACTTAGTCAACAAGCGATTCTATCACCAGGGACCATTGGATTGATGCGTACGCAAGGCTAAGTTGATGCGTACGCAGGGCTTCTTCAACCTCTGATTTTCTTGCTCCAGCCGTTTAAACCACCGTGTGCTCCTACCACCCGTGGTCGGCTGTGCTGCCGCGCAGGCCTCACCGCCCCCTACTATTCCCACCACTGGCCAGGCCATCCCTCTACTCACCCACACCCCTTGTTATTCTACGGCGATGACAACCTCACACCGCAGCCGAACCATTCAACCCTCGTACTACCCTCCGCATGTTCCCAGGCTCCAAATCGTTCCCTACCTCATTGTCATCCACTGCCTGGTGCTGTCTGCGCAGCATGGTGGTCAATGAACGACAGCCATCAGAAGAGGACTGTAGGCGGTGAGGCTGACAGATGGACCCACCAGCTATATCTTCGCACGCAAGGAAGTGACTCCTCATTACTCGCAAAAAAAGAATCCTCCCCCTGTCAGCTCGGACCCACCATCAATATCTTCGCACGCAAGGAAGTGCCTCCTTATCCTCCTTGACAACCGGGACCCACCCGGTCGAAGCGTACATAGTGTTGTCTGTCTTGCCGCGAACCTGTACGTACATACTGGTTGATCGGTCACTCTGCAACGATGAACCGTGGCCCATTAAGTAGCGGCACATGTCATAGTAGAGCCCCCCACATAGCAGTTCAGGCTGTCCCGTCTAAACCGTGTACACATACATATAACCACATGCCAAGAAATATGGCCACCTACGTACATACAAGCGGGGTCTCGAAACATGTACTCGTGCAAACGGACGACCAGGGCTCCTGTAAATGGAGAGGCAACGGATGGCAGCGACGTTGTCCTGTTCATCGGCAGCTAACCGGCTGGGTCGGAATGGAGGAAACAACATCGTGTTCACCAGGAGCCAAGTGACTGGGTTGGAATGTGTCCTATTCATCAGGAGGCAACAGACAGGGTCGAAATGGGCCGTGTTCAACGGGAGCCAACTAGCTTGGACGGAATAGACGGAACAGGGACTGGTGTACCACAAAACAGAGGAAAACGACCTTTTGTTCGACCGTGTATGGTCGAAATGGGGTCCTGTTCATCAGGAAGGGTCTGGCGTACCGTAAAACGGAGGAAATAGACTTGTGTTCAAGCTTCTACGGTCAAAACATTGTGCTGTTGATTGGGAGGGGTGTGGCGTACCGCAAAACGGAGGAAACAGACTTGTGTTAGAGCACCTACGGTCGAAATGGGGGTTCTGTTCATCGGGAGGGGTGTGGCGTACCGCAAAACGGGACTCCACGGGCTACTGTTCATCCACCGTCTAGTGCCTCGCTCCAGCCTCCATGTGCTACTGTTCATCCACCGTCAACTTCCTCCAGCCTCCACCTGCTACCGTTCATCCACCGTCGACTTCCTCCAGCCTCCACCAGCTACTATTCACCATAGGGTCCTGTTCATCCAGCCTCCATCGGCTATTGTTCAACCAGCCCTCCACACGAGGTCCTGTTCATCCAGCCCCGACCGGCTCGAGTGTGTGGCGGCCTCCTCTCCATCGGGGAGCCGCTCATCCAGCGGCAACAACCTCTACTACAAAAGGTTCCTGTTCATACAACCCCCACCGAGAACAGTTCATCCAACCCCCAACAACGCTCCTCGCTCGGGTTCAGTTAGAGCCCAACGCCTCGCACACACACGCGCGTACGTGTACGAGAGAAACGCGCAATCCCTCCATGCATCGCTTGGCCCCGACCACCCACCGTAACTGGGAACTCCCCGAAATTTTCCTCGCCCTCGCTTCTACCATGATTTTTTCCATCATGGATGGCCCAAAGAATGCCATGCAGGTGCGTCCCCGGCCCGCCCAGGACAAAAAGGCCCATTTTCTGTCATGGTTTTTTGTCATAGAAGTAGGATCCCACCACATCTATGATGATACCGGGTTTTGTCACAATTATCGTCACAGAAGTGTCATAAGCATGACAGAAAAAATCCGTTCGGCCCAAAATGTCACGAATGTGTCTTTTTTTGTAGTGATTCCTTCAAGGTCGAGGGGCCCGATGAAGGTTACCGGGTGGGGTGCACCCCGGGAAAGGTCTGAAGATCTTCTTTTTTCATGTCTTGCACTATATTCCTTAGTGCTAACCCTTAACTGAGTTTTTACACTGATTATTGTTTTCCAGAGCTGGCGCGAGTTTAGTGCGGGAGTCCAATCTCCGGCTCCCCAGCCCGAGGACCCAATGGATGTCACTCTCTCAGGTCTACTGCTCGTGCATAACTCGATGGCCCCAACCGTCAAAGACCTCCAAGAGTGTTGCCATACAAGAGAGCTCCCAGTCCCTCACCTTCAGCCATGAGAGTTCAGAAGTTGGCTCTAGTATCAACAACCAGCAAAAAGGTGATAGCATCCCTTCGCCTGCTGAGGGCGAATGCACGAGTCACGCGGCCACCTCGGATGCCGAGCAGCGGTCATCCCCTTCATAGGGTGTCAAGCGCTGGTGAGAGCCCGACGTCCAAGCACCTGGGAGAACCTCGACATTGTGGTCTTTGGGGTGAGGTCCACGGGTCCAACCACCCGCCCGCAAATAAGTTTAAAAACTTGGGCACCATAACTCATCATGTTTGTCAGTGTTTGTCTTTTAATTTTTGGTTATCCTTTTCTCATCAAGAAGCGCACCATCGATGAAGAGGTGTCTTCCATTCGTGTGAGGCCACCACCTCTTGCTGGTGGGGCGGTTACTACTACCACCCCCGAGGTTGAAGTCCTTTCCCCTCTCATCCAAACCGAGGTCCAAGGGACGAACTTAATCTCCCACCACATCCTCCAACGTCGAGGCGAGGTTTCCTATACCACGGCCGAGGTCAATGCCTCAGTCGTGGCAGATGTGTATATGGACTGAGGAGGTAACCCTTAGCGGTCACACGGATAGAGGATGGCCATCAGTCTAGCCTCCTTTGCTCATGTGGATCCACAACCACATGAGCCCCAACAACTTCCATGCCTCCCGATTCTTAGGAAGCCATGCCAAAGTCGACAGCGCGGATCTCAGTGATACATGAGGCCGATCCGGCGAAAAGACGCCAAATGATGGAGGTGGCTTTGATGAGAACGGGCCTCCTTCCTGAACAGCGAGCCATCCTCCATGCTATCTTGCCTAAATTTCGATTAGTTGAGGTCAGAATGATGGACACGCTCGTCTACCTCGCCGAAGGCATGGAGGTACAAAGTATTATCTAGTACCTAGATATTTGCACCATAGCAATACACCCAACAACCCTCAAGGTGGTCCTCGGTTTTTAGTAATCCGAGGTAACCTTGCGACCGAGGAGAGACGGATAACCCAGGCTTTTTATGAATCCATAAAACATAGCTTTTTTGTCATGAGATGATTGCAGAACTGTAGGTCTGGCTGCTGTTTTGGGAGAGCCGCGGTTCACAGAAGCCCCCAAGCCTTAAGTTAGCTTATAAAACTGAATAGAGGGTTGCTGATGTCTACTATGCAACATTTTTCTTGTAGACTCTGTTGGGCCTCCAAGCACAGATTTTTATAGAACAACAACAAATTTCCCTCAAGTGGATGAGCTAAGGTTTATCAGTCTGTGGGAGGTGTAGGATGAAGATGGTCTCTCTCAAACAATCCCAAAATCAAATACAAGAAATCTCTTGTGTCCCCAACAAACCCAATACAATGGGTAAATTGTATAGGTGCACTAGTTCGGTGAAGAGATGGTGATACAAGTGCAATATGGATGGTATTTTTATAATCTGGATAAATAAAAACAGCAAGGTAGCAACTGTTTTCGGATCCCTTCACCATTTCTTATATTCTCGGAGATTCGTAAGTCTGATTAGGCTGAAAGTTTGAGGGGATTTTTATCCGGAAATTATCTTTCTTCTCGGAAAAGAAGGGCATCAACTGACCTATGAGGTGCTCGCAAGACATCAGGGCGTGTCTGATTGCTTGTATCTACGTTGGTAATTCCCCGAAGAGGAGATGATGATGTAGCACAACAACGGTAACTATTTCCCTCAGTTATGAAACCAAGGTTATCAATCTAGTAGGAGAACCATGCAACACAATTTAAACAACACCTGGACAGAAACCTCAAGAACTTGCACCCAACGCGAAGAGGGGTTATCAATCCCTCCTCAGTATTGAGATAGATTAAATTATATGCGATTGGGTAAAGAGATCTAGAAAAAACATAATATAAAAATATAAAAAAGTGCAACAAGGTATTTTTGGATTTTTGGATTAATAGATCTGAAAATAACATGATAAGAAATAGACTCGGGCCCCGTAGATTTCACTAGAGGCTTCTCTCAAGAAAATAGCATACATTGGCTAAACAAATTACTGTTGGGCAATTGATTGAAAAGCGAATAATCATGACGATACCCAAGGCAATGATCATGTATATATGCATCAGATCCAAGATTAGTAGACCTACTTCTGCCTGCATCTACTACTATTACCCACACATCGACCGCTATCCAGCATGCATCTAGTGTATTAAGTTCATGGAAAAACGGAGTAATGCAATAAGAACGATGACATGATGTAGACAAGATATATTCATGTAGGAATAAACCACATTTTTTATCCTTAATAGAAACGACACATGTGTGTCATGTCTCCTTCTGTCACTCAGATTGAGCAGTGCAAGATCTAACCCATCACAAAGCACCTCTTTCCATGGCAAGAAAAATCAATCTAGTCGGCCAAACCAAACGTAAGTTCTAGAAAAGAAATACGAGGCTATAACAATCATGCATAAGAGAGTTCAACAAAGACTCAAATAACATTCATGGATAGAACTGATCGTAAACTCACAATTCATCGGATCCCAACAAGCACACCGCAAAAAAGTCACTACATCAAATAGATCTCCAAGAACATCGAGGAGAACATTGTATTGAAGATCAAAAAGAGAGAAGAAGCCATCGAGCTACTGCCTACGGACCCTTAGGTCTGTGGTGAACTACTCACGCGTCATCGGAGGGGCAAGGGTGATGATAAATAACCCCCCCCCCCCATGATCGTTATCCCCTCCGGCAGAGTGCCGGAGAAGGCCTCTAGATTGAATCTCATGGTTCTGAAACTTGCGATGGCTGGAATTGTGTTTCGACGACTCCCCTAGGGTTTATGGAATATTAGAATATTTATAGAGCTGAGAGGCGGTGGAGGGGTGCTTGTGGGCCCCACTACCCACACCAGGGCGCACCTGGGGGCCCTAGCGCACCCTGGTGCCTAGTGGGCCCCATAGGGCCCCTCTGGTGCATATCTTGGGCCTCATGGGTGTCTTCTGGGCAAAAAAATCTCCAAAAAGTTTTGCTGCATTTGGTCTTCGTTTGATATGGATATTTTGCGAAGTAAAAAACAAGCAAAAAATAGCAACTGGCACTGGGCACTATGTCAATATGTTAGTCCCAAAAATGATATGAAGTTGCTAGTAAATGAATATAAAACATCCAAGAATGATACTTTAATAGCATGGAACAATAAAAAATTATAGATACATTGGAGATGTATCAGCATCCCCGAGCTTAATTCATGCTTGTCCTTGAGTAGGTAAACGATAAAAACAGAAATTTTCATATGGAATGCTACCCATCATATTTATCACATATTCTTTTCTTTTGTAGCATGGACATTAGGACTTTAGATGATTCAAAGCAATAGTCTATAATTTGACATGAAGACTTCAATAATCAAGCATATCAACAAGCAACCATGTCTTTCAAAATATTAACACTAAAGAAAGCTATCCCTAGCCCATTATGCTCAATCATTGATACATTCATGAAACACTCTCAAATATTAGCTACATCCAATGCTTAAGCATGATAATAGTGCTCCCTAGTTGGTGCTTTATAAGAGAAGATGGAGACTCAATAAAAATAAAAATTGCATAAAAGTAGATAGATAGGCCCTTCACAAAGGGAAGCCGAGATGTGTAGAGGTGCTAGAGCTCAAAATTTAAATTGAGAGATAAAATTGTTTTGAGAGGCATGCTTTTCCCGTCAACAAAGACGATCGAGAATTCCCAATACTTTCCATGCTAGATACATCATAGGCGGTTCCCAAACATAAAGTAAAGTTTATTCCTTTTTCCACCATTCTTTCACAATCCATGGCTAGCCATATCCACGGGTGCCTTCCATGCCAACACTTTCCAAGAAATTTATTATTGACAACATAAAGTAAATTTCTTTTTCAACTCGCGAATGGGCATCCTATTACCGGCCAGACTCTCATGCAATGACAAGTGAATAAACACTCATCTTGAGAATAACACACCTAGCATGGAAAAATATTGGCCACCCCTGCCAGTTCATGGGCGGTACGGGACACAAAAAGGAAATTCATTTTGAAAATTAGAGTTGGCACATAAAAATTTACTTGGAACATCATGAAAATACCGCATATAGTTAGGTATGATGGACTCATTTGGCACAACTTAGTTTAAGGATTTTGGATGCACAAGCAGTATTCCCGCTTAGTACAAGGGAAGGCTAGCAAATAGATTGAGAAGCAACCAACCAAGAAACGAAAACGAGCCTTAAAAAAACTAACACCGAGTAATGCACCATAAGTAGGATGTAACTTCATTGCATAGATATTGACTTTCGTGCTTGCATAGGGAATCAGAAACCTTAAGACCAATATTCTTACTAAAGCATAATTACTCACAAACATGACTCACATATTACTATCTCCATATTGCAAAACTATTGCAAGGAATCAAGTTTTAATATCCAATGATCTTCATCATAGTTTTTATTATCCCTCTTGAATATCTATCACTTTGGGACTAGTTTCATATATTACTATTGCTTTAACAAGCTCTCAACCAAATTTAAGTGAGGAACAAGAGCATAAATATTTCTTCAAAA
The DNA here is from genome assembly GCF_002162155.2 of Triticum dicoccoides. NCBI lineage: Eukaryota > Viridiplantae > Streptophyta > Magnoliopsida > Poales > Poaceae > Triticum > Triticum dicoccoides. The sequence continues at coordinate 452,427,953 of NC_041393.1, forward strand.
TTTTCATCTCTCACAATAATATAAGTGAAGCATGAGAGGATATTTCTTCAAAATTCTACTAACTCTCAAATTGGTCTAAGTGAAGCATGATAGTATATTTCTTCAAAAAAAATAATAACCACCGTGCTCAAAAAGATATAAGTGAAGCACTAGAGCAATTCCATAGGTCAAAAAATTAAAGTGAAGCACATAGAGCAATTCTAACAAATCATGGCATCATTATGGCTCTCTCAACTAGGTGTGTCCAGCAAGGATGATTGTGACAAACTAAAAAGCAAAACAAGCAAAGACTCATATAATACAAGACGCTCCAAGAAAAACTCATTATATGTGACAAATAAAAATATAGCTCCAAGTAAAATTACCGATGGTTGTTAGAAGAAAGAGGGGATGCCTTCCGGGGCATCCCCAAGCTTATTTGCTTGTTATTTGCTTGGTTCTCCATGAATAGTACCTTGGGGTGACATGGGAATCCCCAAGCTTGGGCTATTCTCACTCTCAATTCCTTCGTCCATCGTGATCTCACCGAAAACTTGAAAACTTCAATCACACAAAACTTAACAAAAACCTTTGTGAGTTTTGTTAGTATAATAAAGCAAATCACCACTTTCAGTACTATTGCAAACCCATTCATATTTTATTATTGCATTATGCCTACTGTTTTCTAAATTTCCATGGCTTATACCCCCTGATATACTCCATAGATTCATCAAAATATGCACACAATGCAATGAAAACAAAATCTGTCAAAAATAGAATAGTCTGTAGTAATCTAGACTTCAACTGTACTTATGTAACTCCAATTTTTTTTGAAAAATTAGTACAACGTAGGCAATTTTTATATCAATGTTGTGTAAAAAAATCAGAATTTTATCATAGTTCTGTGAGTTTTAAAAATTCTACTACTGGGCGCAAAAGTTTTTGTTTTCCAACAAGATCAAGTCAACTATCACGCAACATATCATAAAGGCTTTACTTGGCACAAACACTAACTAAAACATAAAAACACAATCGCAATAGTAGCATAATTGTTTATTTATGAAATAACAGAAAACAACATTACTGGGTTGTCTCCCAACAAGCTCTTTCTTTATAACCATTATAAACTTAAGATTTCAACGATGCTCACACGAAAGATAATAATTGAAACACAAAGTGAGCATCATGAAACATATGAAAAACACATTTAAGCCTAGCTCTCTTCCCATGCATATGAATTTTATAAGCAAACAAATTATAAGGCGAGCAAAAACTACCATATGCAAGGAAGAAGAAAGAAATAGTAGCAATCTCAACATAACGAGAGGTAATTTAGTAACATGAAAATTTCTACAACCATATTTTCCTCTATCATAATAATTACATAACATATTCTCTACATGATCCACATGCATGCAAAGTTGACACTCTTTCAAAATAGTGGGATTATCTTCAAATAAAGTCATGACCTCTCCAAGCCCACTTTTATAAAAAAAATCATAAGATTGATCATTCTCCAAAGTAGTGGGATCATTATTACCTATAGTTTGAACTCTGCCAAACCCACTTTCAATATTATTGCAAACACTATTACCAATATCGTATTCATTATGAGACTTATATAGATTTTCAAGATCATAAGAAACATTTTCACCCCAACCATGATCATTGCAATAAGTAGTGGACACAACAAAATTATCATCCCCAAGCTTGTAGTTTTGCATATTATTAACATAATTGACATTAATAGTATTTATAATAGCATCATTGAAATCATGATTTCACTCAAGGAGCTATGACAAATCACTTTATAAATATCTTCGTTTAACACTTCATCACAACTTTTAGATGCATGATTTTCAACCAAAACTTCATACAGATAATCAAGTGCACTAAACTCACTAGCAATTGTTCATCATAATTTGGTCTTCTAAAAAGATTGGCAAGTGGATGAGAATCCATATCAATAGATTTTTAGCAAGCAAAGATGCAAGCAAATAGAAGGTATATTGCAACGCAAGCAAAGATAGCAAACAGGCAAAAAGGCAAACGGAATATATTTTTGTATTTTTGCAAAAACATTTTTGAAGTGGGGGAGATGAAAACGAGAGGCAAACGACAAATATAATAATTTCAAGGAAATGAGAAGTTGTGTGTAGAAACCTGATAGATGTTCATGATGTCTCCCTGGCAATGGCGCCAAAAATTCTTCCTGATTGCTTGTATCTGCGTTGGTAATTCCCCGAAGAGGAGAGGATGATGCGGCACAACAACGGTAAGTATTTCCCTCAGTTATGAAACCAAGGTTATCAATCCAGTAGGAGAACCAAGCAACACTATGTAAACAACACCAGCCCACACACCACAAAAACTTGCAACCGGACGCGCAAGAGGGGTTGTCGATCCCTCCTCAGTATTGAGATAGATTAAATTATATGAGATTGGGTAAATAGATCTAGGAAAAACAAAAAATAAAATAAATAAAGAAAAAGTGCAGCAAGGAATTTTTGGATTAATAGATATGCAAATATGTCAGGACCCCGATCCTAAGTCACACCGGTCTAGCTTGTAACACATCATATCACTTTGCGGCCTCACGCACGGTATTCCCATGGCTGCAGCCTTACCTAGGCCGGGACCGTTTGCGCCTTTTGGCTCACGTAGATGATCATGTTGCTAGCATCCATATGATAGAGAAATCGGGCTGACATGACTAGTCATGAACCAAAGGTGGCACAAACTTACAGGGACATGCATACATGACCCAACAATGCACATGGCGGTCAGCAGCGAGTGAAACCGGGCTGTAGCAAGCTAGTAGGACTCTGGTATGCACCGCATGACATTTCCCCGTAGGGACGGACAGAGGAGCAAAGAAGGACACATGCCGATCATCCCAGGTGTTCCAGAGCAGTAGAAAGCTACCACGGCTCAGTGGAAGCACTAGGAGACATTTCCCCATAAGAGAGGCTACCAAGAATAAACAACTAGGTGTGATCCCACACATAGCAATACACGTTAAACATACGCATAACATGCAAGTCTGCGATGTACAACATGGCATCACAACATAACTCAACAACTCATATAGATAAAGGCCCAAAAGAGCCATCATCGCATTATATTACAACCAGGGGTCACATGGCCCAACATATAGAGCATACAAGCAACGGAAGCATAAGATGTCTGAGTTCAGGCAACTACAAATGAAAAAGGCTGAGAAGCTTGGCTATCTACGACCCTTGAAAGGAACCAGACCTCTGTCTGGGATTTCCAAGCTAATCCTTGAAGCCCACGTGTAACTACTAGTGAGAACAAAGTCTCTCTGCAAAACATAAATTAAGCAAACATGAGTACAATTGTACTCAGCAAGACTTACATCAGAACTAACTACATATGCATCACTATCAACAAGGGGGTGGTGGAGTTTAACTGCAGCAAGCTAGCTTTGACTCACTGGCTATCCTGAACTACGACTGCCAGTAATTTCTTTGAGGTGGCGCACATGAGTCCACATATTCACCATATCAATACACCATTATGGATCCGCTCCCGTCTCCCTACGAGAATGCCATCCATAGCACTCAAGTTTATTTTGAGCATTTTAGAGTATCCACTTCCAGTTATCTATGAACCATATAAGCATTCCAAGTAGTCCATATCTGCGGATGCGGCTATTCGAATAGATCATATTAACCTACAGGGGTGTACTTCTTCACACACACTCTCACCACTTATCGTCGTTTACACGACATGTACTTGACAACCTTCAAGCGGAAGCCCGGCGAGGGTGTCGGCCATGAACCGACTAACCACACAAGTCTCTAGTCCAGGTTTATCGCCTATCTGACTTGTCGGTGCAACAAACCCTGGATCTGTTTCCCAGACCATTCACAGGCCTAAGAGCAAGATTGCAACATTCAAGACCAGACCAAGCAAAAGAGATCAACTCTTTAAGGAATCAGAGTGTGGATCAAGAAGACCAAGTCAAGCCAAAGGAACAAGATACCACCAAGGGAAAACCTCCCTTGCTGGGCAGGCGAGCCTGGCGAGGTTAAGGTTACCCTAAAGACAAGCCTCAAGACTGGCAGGCCCGCTGGGCCCTACGAAGGAAAACTACCCCGCCTAGGCTTCACCGCTCCACCTCACAGCAACGCAAATCATCCATCGGTGTGGTGTCAAGCCCCCAAGTGACTGTTTCTTGCCACATGGCAGCCACTTCCTATGGAAATCACCTCCAAATGACACCCATCCAGAAGCATGTCATGCAGGCAGGAGAGAAGGTGGCCGAACTGCCCAGCAAGGCTTGTGGGGCATGCCATGACGTGACACTACACTACAAAAAAAGACACATCCGTGACATTTTGGGCCGAACGAATTTTTTTTCTGTCATACATATGACACTTCTATGACGATAATTGTGACAAAACCCGGTATCGTCATAGATGTGGTGGGCTCCTACTTGTATGACAAAAAATCCTGACAGAAAATGGGCTTTTCGTCCTGGGCGGGCCGGAGACGCAGCTGCATGACATTCTTTGGGTCGTCCATGACGGAAAAAAACGTGGTAGAAGCGAAGGGGAGGAAAATTTCAGGGAGTTGCCGGTTACGGTGGGAGAGCGATGCACGTTTCTCTCATACAGGTACGCGCGTGTGTGCGAGACGTTGGCTCTAACTGAACCCGGGCGAGGCGTTGGGCTCTAACTGAACCGGAGCGATTGCACTGCAGGCTATGCGTTACTGAACCCGAGCAATCGATCGATGGCTGTTAACTGAACGCGATGGAGCGATTCCTTCGCTACTGCTGCTAACTGAAGCTGATCGATTGGATGAACAGTGAGTGTTGCGGGGGGTTTGGATGAACAGTGAGCGGTGGCGTTGCTTCTGGATGAACAGGAACCCGTGGTGTGGAGGGCTGGATAAACAGTAGACGGTGGAGGGGTGGCCATGGAGGGGTGGTTGAACAGGACCCCGTGGTGTGGAGGGCTGGATGAACAGTAGACGGTGGAGGGCTGGATGAACAGTAGACGATGGAGGGGTGGTTGAACAGTAGCCGGTGGAGTAGCGCGCGGTGGAGGCTGGATGAATAGGAGCCCGTGGAGGCTGGAGGAGGTCGACGGTAGCCCGTGGAGGCTGGAGGAGGTCGACGGTGGAGATGAACAGTATCTCGTGGAGTCCTGTTTTGCGGTACGCCACACCCCTCCCGATGAACAGGACCCCCGTTTCGACCGTAGCGCTCCAACACAAGTCCGTTTCGTCTGTTTTGCGGTACGCCACACCCCTCCCGATCAATAGGACCCCCGTTTCGACCGTAGGAGGTCCGTTTCCTCCGTTTTGCGGTACGTCACACCCCTCCCGATCAACAGGACCCCCGTTTCGATCGTAGGAGGTCCATTTCCTCCGTTTTGCGGTACGCCACACCCCTCCCGATCAACAGGACCCCGTTCCGAACGTAGGAGGTCCGTTTGCTCCGTTGTGTGGTACGCCAGGCCTTGTTTCCATCGCCTGTTTCGTCCAAGCCCTCCCGATGAACACGACCACGCACTCCATTCTGACCCAGCCGGTTGGCTGCCACGCGTTCCGTTGCCTCCCGATGAACACGACGCATTCCGTTGCCTCCCCATGAACATGACGCATTCCGTTGCCTCCCCATGAACACGAAGACGATTCTGTTTCTCCGTTCCGACCCAGCCATGTTTGTATGCACGAGTAGGCGTTCGAGACCCCGCCCGTATGTACGTACGTGGCCATATTTTCTTTCTTGCACCCTGGCCGTTGTACGTGCGTGTACATGCTACGTGCACGCCTCTACTACGACACGTACGCGCCTCTACTACGACACGTGCGCGCCTCTACATCGACCAGTATGTACGTACATGTTCGCGACCAGGATGACAATGCTACGTACGCTTCGACCAGGTGGGTCCCGATTGTCATACACTTCCTTGCTTGCGAAGATGTAGCTGGTGGGTCCCAGCAGTCAGGGGGGTGAATCGTTTTGTTCTTTTGCCCGGACGCACTTCCTTGTGTGCGAAGGTGTAGCTGGTAGGTCCCAGCAGTCAGGGGGAAACATTTTTTTCGTGAAATACGGTGGCCCGTCTGGTGGGTCCCCGCTGTCAGGTGGAGGAATAATTATTTGCACGTAATCAGGAGGCACTTCCTTGCTGCGGCCGTGGACCCAGCTATCAGCCTCTCCACATACAGTCCATGTTCAATGGAAGCAATTCCTTGACCATGTTGACCACACCGCGCCGAGAGCACCAGGGCGATGGACGACGGCGAGGCCTAGGAAGGGGACGACGCGGAGCCGAGGAAGACGCGGCAGTGGATGCCCACGCATAGAGGAGTACGAGGGTTCGCTGGTTCGTTGCGGTGTGAGGCTGCCGTCGCCGCAGAATAACAGGGGTGTGGGTGAGTAGAGGGATGGCTTGGCCAGCGGTGGGAGTAGTAGGGGGCGGTGAGGCCTCCACCGCATCGCAGCCGGCCACGGGAGGCAGGAGCACGAGGCACGACCGGCGCTGGTTTGGGCAGCTGGAGCAAGAAGACCAGAGGTTGAGAAGCACTACGACCGTTGGATGGACATCATACGGTCACTGGAGCTAGAATCGTGCATATTGACCAAGCTGACAAAGCCCTCTGTCCCCGTCAACTTAGTAGGCCCACAAGTCAGCCTGCCACTATACTGGGTCCCAGCTAACCGGGGGAGTATTCATTTTTTTGTGCGTAATAAGGAGGCACTTCCTTGCGTGTGAAGATATAGCTGGTGGGTCCGAGCTGTCATCGGCGGTAACGTTTTTTTCGCGAAATACTGAGGCCCTTTCGGTGGGTCCCCGATGTCAGGTGGAGGAATCATTATTTTGCGCGTAATAAGGAGGCATTTCCTTGCGTGCGGCCATGGGCCCAGCTATCGGCCTCTCCACGCACATTCCACTTCAGATGCATGTCGGTCGTTGACCACGTTGACCAGGCCGCGCCGAGAGCACCAGGGCGGTGGACGATGGCGAGGCCTAGGAAGGGAACGACATGGAGGCAGGGAAGACTCAGCAGTTGTTTCCCACGCGGAGGGGAGTACGACTGAATGAGGGTTTACTGGTTCGTCTCCCATCGCCGGAGAATAACAGCAGGTGTGGGTGAGTAGAGGGATAGCTAGGCCAGCGATGGGAGTATGGTGGGGCGGTGAGGCCTGCGCGGCAGCACAGCCGGCCGCGGGGAGGAGGGAGGAGGCAGTCCCGCCGGCGCTTGTTTGAGCAGCTGGAGTAGGAAGAGCAGAGATTGAAGAAGCACGAGGCCGTTGGATGGCCATCCAACAGTCACTGCTTGTGCGTCAACCTTTTTTTTAGGAAAGCCTCAAATCTGTGGAAAATAGCATATAGCCCATCTGCCATTATTTCTAATAATTTACAGCCCATTTGCTAATTCTTAAGGTTTTTTTGGAGCCCATATTCTTTTTGTTAGCATTACAACCCATATTGTGGCCACGGTTAAAAAATTATACGAAATTTTGCATATTTCGGTGCGGTCCGAACTGTTTTTAATCCCAAAATTTCGACTCACATTCAAACTGATTTTAAAAATAAATGTATATCAATATAAAATCCAACAAATTCTCCACATATAAAAGTTAATGTATTTAAAATCTTGAAATGAAAAAAAGATATTTGAAACTAATTGCCGGTTTGATGTGTTTTAAAAATGTACAGCCCATTTCTCATTACTGATAGGCCATTTTCTCGGCCAGCCGAATGAAGCTCTCCTCGTCTTCAAAGATTTGCAGCCCAACAGGCCTGACAAAGCGACTTACTTGGCAAATCACAAAAAAACTGGGTTGTGGCCTTGGACCCAGCTGTCAGCCTCTCCACGTACAGTACTCTTCCGATGGAAGTCGGTCGTTGACCACATTGGCCACGCCGCGCCGAGAGCACCAAGGTGGTGGATGACGGCGAGGCCTAGGAAGGGGACGACGCGGAGCCGGGGAAGATGCGGCAGTGGATGCCCACGCGGAGAGGAGTACGAGGGTTCACTGGTTCGGCTGCGGCGTGAGGCTGCTATCGCCGCAGAATAACAGGGGGTGTGGGTGAGTAGAGGGATACCCTGGGCCAGCGGTGGGAGTAGTAGGGGCGGTGAGGCCTCCGCGGCATCACAGCCGGCCACGCGAGGCAGGAGCACGCGGCACGACCGGCGCTGCTTTGGGCGGCTGGAGCAAGAAGACCAGAGGTTGAAGAAGCACTATGGCCGTTGGATGGACATCGTACGGTCACTGGAGCTAGAATCGTTCATATTGACTAAGTTGACGAAGCCCTCCGTCCTCGTCAACTTAGTAGGACCACAAGTCAGCCACCCACTATGGTGGGTCCCAGCTAGTAGGGGGTATTCATTTTTTGGTGCGTAATAAGGAGGCACTTCCTTGCGTGCGAAGATATAGCTGGTGGGTCCGACCTGTCA
>NC_041393.1:452436823-452466102 GCF_002162155.2 Triticum dicoccoides
GCGAAATACAGAAGCCCTTCCCACGTACAATGCGTAATAAGGAGGAACTTTCCTTGCGTGCGACCATGGACCTCGTGGGTCCCAGCCGTTAGGCTCTCCACGTACAGTCCTCTTCCGATGACTCTCGTATGTTGACAACGCCGCGCCGAACACACCGAGGCGGTGGATGACGGCAAGGCCCCGGACTGGAACGACCCGGAGATGGGGAAGACGCGGCAGTGGAGTCGCAGACAGAGAGGAGTGGAAACTTGACTGGTTCGGGTGCGGGGTGGGCCTACACTCGACAGATAATAACATGAGGTGCGGAGTGGAGGGATGGCCTGGCCGTCGGCGGCGTAGCATTTCGCTGAGGAGCGCAAAACAACGCCGCTGGACGCCGAAGGCTGGAGCAGGCGGTTCCGGCAGCGCTGGGGGAAGAAGACAAGAGATTGAAGAAGAATGCCGGTCGTTGGATATAAATCCAACGCCTTCTTAGGCTTCGACCTACTGGCCCACATGTCAGCCAGTCCATTTGTTTTTTTAGTCCATTTGGTGGGCTGGGTGAAACAATGATGTAGCATCTATGCAGCCCGTTTAAATCCCATTTGCATATTTCTTGAAATCCGTGGACTTGCTCGGCTGGGTGAAAATATCATCTTGGACTAGACGGAGAAATGTTATAAAAACATAAACACATGGGCACGTCAGTAAAATCTTTGCAAGCTTATGTACGCAATCACTAGGAGTTAACTTGGCAAGTTATATATAAACAATTATTATTATTATTTTGTAAGAACTTTCAACTTACGAAATAAAATATCATTTTAATTTGATGAGTTAATAGTACGTGGGGTGTTATTATTTTTTAGGCTAGACATGGGACAATTGAGTTGGTTATAGGGGAAAGTACTGGGAGGAAACTCAGTTTACATCGAAAAACAAAGTGGGAGAAAATTCAGAGACCTGCTGGGTCCACCTGAGGAGAGGAATATGTTGGGAGGAAGGAGATTCAAAGCATGGCAGCTGAGTGAACTAGTTTTTTTACGGACAAGTGAACTAGTTTACATACATAAGCAAATAGCCACTAAAAAAGCAATCAGGTTAATGGCTTCTTAAAAGAAATATTTCAGAGAAAACAGATAATTACGACACATAGGCTAATGCATGAAACACTCATATGATAAAGGTGCTTATAAACAGATAAAGTACAACATCTAGACCTTCCTGGCATGCTTGATCATGACGTTGCGGCTGTCCGTGTACTCGTCGGTTACGGGAAGCAGACACGCCCTCATGTCCAAGATCTGCATGTACATGTCGTAGCATGCGTTTGCGTCCTTGGCCGTGTAGGTTATGTAGGCTAGATTCAGAGGTACCTCCCACGTGTTCAGGTCATCTTCTTTCATGTTGGCGTATCAGGGGTCGATGATGGTCTCAGCGAGATCAACCACGGAGTCCTTCTCCTGCCCGTTGCTGATGATCTTGTATTGCTTCTGGATGTCGAGAAGCTTGTTGCACCAGATGGCCAAATCGTCGCGTTCTTCCTTCTCTCCACCGTAGCGAAGGTGCAATCGGTGCTGCCAATGAAACGGGCGAATGCTCCAGAACCTGGTGCGGCCATAGGACTGAGGCGAGGTAGAGCTTCACCAAGTCCGTATCGTTGGTGTACATCACATTCAACTTGGTGCAGCCATAGGACTGAACGGCAAACTAACTCCTTGCTGAAGTCCATATCCAGCAGGCTCACCCCTCAGATCACCATTGGAGTCTCTTCGAGTGAATGAGTGTGTAGGCGGCGACAGCAGTTCATTTTTCAGCTCCTGGGGAACTAGATTCAAAAGTAAGCTGAGTGTGTACAGGCGACAACAGTTACTACCCCTTCCTTGTCCGCTGCACGCCCGGCAGAAGATGCACCCTCGGCGCATTCAAACGCCTCCATTAAGAAACCTACTCCGGCCACACGTCAGTTCACGAGCGGGTCTGTATTGGTACTGTAATAACAGGAGTTAGTGGTCACTTTACTTAAATTTAATTAGCTTTAATAGAAATTTATACTTAAAACAAGCAATGCATTGGCTCGTTCTATCAGTGCCACGGGATCAACATGCACAACAATTAGAATTATTATTCTCAGGCCGCACACGATTAGCACATTTGTCGCACTTTCACAAAGATAATACTACCAAGTTTGAACTATTTGTTATGGTTGCTGTTGGGGATATTACCACCAGGTATAAACCGGCTTACTTGGGCCGGGTTAACTTCATTAGTTGGTGTAAACAGATGAAGGCCCAAGGCCTGTAGACGGTTAGAGCATATAGCCGTAAACCGGCCGCATGTATGGCTTGTATTGTAAGTAAGGAATAGAAAGATAGCAACCGGAGTACGAGTATGAACCGGTTAGGACTCTATGGACCGACGGGCGCCACCCGTGTATATAATGGGGCGACCCGGTGGCGGTTCAGGACAGACAAGAACAACTCGAGCCTAGGCAAAGCTTGTTTGCTCCCTAGCCATCGAGATCATATCAATTCCACCACAACTAGACGTAGGCTGTTACCTTCATCGAAGGGGCCGAACTAGTATAAAACCCTCGTGTCTTTGTGTCCGCTTTAACCCCTTCAAGTAAACGCGTAGCGATGGCTCCACGACTAAGTCCTTTCGCTAGGACACCTGCCGTGACAAATCCACGACAGTTGGCGCCCACCGTGGGGCTATCACACGATAGTTTGACGATCTTGGAGGGCAAGCTCAAGGGACTCGAAGGCTATGTTGTGGGCCGGATGACCAAGAGTCGTCGGGGTAGGATCTACATCGATGATGCAGGATGGGGTCCCGAGGCTGATTCGATCGAGTATGGGTACCGGGTCCCCTTTGGCAGCATACACGTCTTCATCGGCAAGATCGGTGAGCCTGGGCCTGAGCCGGACATCTACACCGACCCCGTCGAGACGGCTCAGCGTGCGAGATCTACCCAGGTTAAACCGGCCATGAAGCGTGCCTTCGTTGGAGTCATCTACGGAGGAGAGCGTGAGGACGAATTAGAGCACGGTAGCGAGACCGTCGTCTATTCCGGCGACAACTCTTCGACCGGAGAGACCGAGTCGCTATACCGGATGCAAGACGATCAGGTGAGGGGTTGTTCCGATGGCGACAGTATTCTGGACCCCCCAGGCTAGATCAACCGGGTTGGAATATTCATGGCTGGCACCCAGGCGGCGAATTATTCTTCGACTGCCGCAGCCATGCTCTCCGGATCCGCAGCGGCAGCGGCAGCAGGGGCGCGTGGCCTTGTGCGCCCGCCGGTTCAAGTTCTGTCTGATCTGTTTGACGCACTAGCTGCGCTTATGGCAGAGGATGATCCGGCGGATCAAGAAGCTCATAATGTAGAAATTCCGAAGGTGAGAGAGCAGATCGTGCAAGCCAAAGCGGATCTCGGCAGCGGAAAAAGACCGGATGGCTGCAGAGCGGGCCGCTTTGGACGCACAGGCCTATAAACTCATGCTTGACCAGAATGCATCACAGGAGGTTTTGAAGCGGAAGCACAGATCACGCCTGCCGTTAGGGTTTGACCCCCGAAATCTTTTTCACACTCCAGGAGCTGGACCCAGTAATCCACCGCGGTACCAGGAGACAAACCGGATTGAGGCGCCAGGGCCAGGAGCGACGGTCCAACCTCGCCTGATGGAACCCCCTCACCAAAATATTGTGGTTCCTCCGCCGGTCCAGACACCCCCGGGTCATTATTCGAATCCTATGGATAACCTTGTTGCGGCCGCAGCACGGTTAGAGGCCATCCCAGTCGAAGGGGATTCTCTGCAAGCAGCAGAGACGCGCCGGGTTAAGGAGCTTCTCCGGACCGCGCTGATTCAGCAGGAGGCATACTCATACAGCCGTGATCGGATTCATTCTACGCCCCGTCCGAGCCGAAGCTATAGCAGGCGCATAGATGAACCGGCCATATCGAGCAATGCGCAAGGCCGTGAAGCGGCCCGTGGTGATGACCCGGCAGGTGGTGTTGTCGATGCGGTGAACCGGGCCCGGGCACAAAGGGAGGCCGAGTTAGCAGCACAGGATAATACGGGCCAACTTACACCAGTTCGTTCTGCCACCTTTGCTGGACCAGGAATCACGTCCGCTCTGGGAGTGCCTTGCTTGGTCCCTGCTTTACGTAATGTGCACCTGCCCAAAGATTTCAAGGGTCCACGCAAGGTGCCGAATTATATCGCTGATTTACCCCCTGAAGCGTGGATAGAGAGTTATGAGATGGCCATGGAAATGCTGGACGTGGATGAGGCCGCATGTGCAAAATATTTCACCATGATGCTTGAGGGCACGGCTTGTACTTAGTTAAAGAGCCTACCGCCCAATTCTATCAGCTCATTGGCCCAGTTGCGGGCCCGGTTTATACAGAATTTCAAGGATACATGTAAGCAGCCCAAGTCCATAGTAGACCTGGCGGCTTGTGTCCAGGAAGAAGGAGAATCAACGACCCATTGGGTGCGCCGCGTTTCGGAAATTTTGCACCCATCTGATAGGATTAATGCTGACTCTGCGGTCTTAACTCTGGAAGGCACCTGCCGGTTTGAGCCTCTAAAATTGAAATTGGGACGCATGAAGCGGTTCTGTAATGACATGGGAACCCTCATGGCTGCTTTAGTGAAGTATGCCGATTCGGACAGTACTAAGGATCCCGAGCTTAATGATGATGAAGCAGGGAAGGGAAAGAAGAATAGCAACTCCAAACAGCAGCAGAACAAACTAGCGGGTCATGGAAACGGAGGCAAGCGCAAAGCGGACGGCAGCATGGACTTTGTGGCCAACACTAACGCACAGGACCGGGGGCAGCGGCGCAGAGGTAAAGCGGCAAATCGTAACGGGGCTCCCAATCCTAACGCAGGCCGTTTGAACTATTTGTTGAATCAGCCTTGCCCGAAGCACGGGACGAAGGAGGCGCCGGCTAACCATCTTTGGAAAGATTGTGATATCATGCAGGAGTTCAAAAACTCTAATGCTTTCCGGTATGATCACGGATCAGGTGGCGGTTCAGGATCCGGTTTCCACGGGCCGGATCACGATGGAGCTTCCGGTTCAGGTCGCAATCAGGGCGGTCACAATCACCAGAATAATCAGAACAGCCAGCAGCAGCAGCAGTAGTCGGGTTATCAGAGCCAGCCAAAACAGTTGAACAATGGGCAATATCATGTTTTCCCAACTAGTTTGGATAAGCGCGACCGAAAACTCCACAAGCGAGCGGTGAATTCTGTTGAACCGGCCTTACCACGTTACTTGCGCTGGTCGGAGCAGCCTATCGTGTGGAGCAGAGAGGATCACCCGCCCCGGGTTGATAACCCGGGCCAGCTAGCATTAGTGGTAGACCCTCAGGTGGGGGGTTATAAATTCACCAAGGTACTCATGGATGGTGGAAGCAGTATTAACATACTATACTATGAGACATTCCGGCGCATGGGACTAACAGACAAGGATCTCAGACCGTCGAATACGGTATTCCATGGTGTTGTGCCAGGCAAATCTGCATATCATGTTGGTAAGATAGCCCTAGATGTGGTTTTTGGGGACGAGCACGACTCCCGGTCGGAAAAACTAACATTTGAGGTGGTGAAGATCCGGAGCCCGTATCACGCCTTGTTTGGCCGGCCGGCTTACGCCAAGTTCATGGCGCGGCCTTGTTATATCTACTTGCAGCTCAAGATGCCGGGTTACAAGGGGACCATAACGGTTCATGGGAGCCGTAGGGTCGCTTTAGAATGTGAGGAAGGTGATGCGGCTTATGCAGAGTCAGTCTGTGCCACGGAGGAGTTGAAGTATTATAAGGACAATGTTGATCCGGTGGATATGACCCCTTTAAAGAAGCCAACTACAGAGCATGATTCAGATCTGAAGTTCAAATCGGCAGCTGAGACCAAGCTTGTTGACTTCGTGCCCGGCGATTCGTCCAAGCAGTTCACTATCAGTGCCAACCTAGATCCCAAATAGGAAAGCGCGCTCATCGAGTTCATCCGTGAGAATCGGGACATTTTTGCATGGAAGCCGTCTGACATGCCAGGTGTACCGAGGGAACTCGCTGAGCACACTCTTAATGTGGATCCTAAGTATAAACCGGTGAAACAGTTCCTCCGCCGGTTTAACAAAGAAAGACGCAAGGCCATTGGAGAGGAAGTGGCCAGGCTTTTAGCAGCTGGGTTTATTATTGAGGTGTTCCATCCAGAGTGGCTTGCTAATCCGGTGCTGGTTCTTAAGAAAACGGCACTTGGCGTATGTGTGTGGATTACACAGATCTTAACAAGGCCTGTCCGGCAGACCCTTTTGCCCTCCCCCATATTGATCAGATCATTGATGCCACGGCGGGTTGTGAGCGTTTGAGTTTTTTGGATGCATACTCTGGATATCATCAGATCAAGATGGCGGTTAAGGACCAGGAGAAAACAGCATTCATCACTCCCTTTGGAGCCTTCTGCTATGTATCTATGCCCTTCGGGCTCAAGAGTGCCCAAGCCACCTATCAACGGTGTGTACAGAATTGCCTGCATGAGCAGATCGGCCGCAATGTGCATGCATATGTGGATGATATTGTAGTAAAATCAAGGCAGAAGGAGACACTGGTGGATGATTTTAAGGAGACCTTTGACAACTTGCGAGCTTACATGATGATGCTTAATCCGGCCAAGTGTGTTTTTGGTGTTCCAGCAGGCAAGTTACTGGGTTTCTTGGTGTCTAACAGAGGAATTGAGGCTAATCCGGAGAAGATTACGGCTATTACATCTCTAGCTAAACCGGAGTGTATCAACGATGTTCAGCGTTTGGCGGGCCGAATCGCTGCGCTGAGCCGGTTTATCAGCCGCCTCGGGGAGAAGGCTATCCCTTTGTACAAATGTTGAGGAAGACAGACAATTCGTCTGGAGTCCAGCTGCTGACGAGGCATTTGAGGACCTGAAGCGGCAGTTAGCCAATCCGCCTGTTCTTGCAGCTCCGGTCGACAAGGAGCCACTATTATTATACGTAGCGGCTAATGCTCGGGCAGTTAGCGTGGCTATTGTGGTGGAGCGCAAAGAGGCAGGCAAGGAATATCCGGTTCAGCGGCCGGTTTATTATATCAGTGAGGTGCTGATTGAATCCAAGCAAAGGTATCCGCATTGGCAGAAGCTGGTCTATGGTGTTTTTATGGCCAGTCGGAAGTTGAAGCAGTATTTTCAAGGGCACCCCATCACAGTGGTCAGCTCAGCTCCCTTGGGTGATATTATATAGAATCGGGAGGCGACTGGCCGGATTGCCAAGTGGGCTATAGAGCTGGGGCCGCACGGACTGAAGTACGTGCCTCGGACGGCAGTGAAGTCTCAAGCACTTGTTGATTTCATCAATGATCGGACGGAATTACAGGCACCAGAGGAGAAGCCGGATCACACATATTGGACTATTCATTTTGACGGATCCAGGCAATTGGAAGGCTCGGGGGCTGGAGTCGTGTTAACTTCCCCGCGAGGTGATAAGTTTTGTTATGTTCTCCACTTAATGTTCCCTTGTACTAATAATGCAGCTGAGTATGAAGCCTTTCTCCATGGTCCGCGGATGGCTAAAGAGATGAATTTAAGCCGGGTTAAGTGTTTTGGTGACTCGGACCTAGTGGCTCAACAGGTGTCCGGCACTTGGGACTCTAAAGACCCGCTCATGGCTGCATATCGTCGGGAAGTGGATAATATTGCAGGTTGTTTCAAGGGTTATCAAGTGGATCATGTGGACCGTCGGAAGAATGAAGCGGCGGATGCTTTAAGCCGGTTGGGCTCTCAGCGTAAACCGGTTCCGCCTAACGTCTTTTTGGATGTGTTGTACAATCCGTCAGTCAAGCTCCCAGGTGAAGCGGATTTGGCTATTCCTGATCCGGAGTCCCAATTGGTGGCAGCCCTGCGTGTTATTCCGGATTGGACAGTCCCTTATCTTGCGTACATGACAAGGGGGGAGTTGCCAGAGGATGAGATTCTGGCCAGGCAGATAGTCCGGCGATCCAAGTCTATGACGATTGTCAATGGTGAATTACATCATTGCAGTGTATCAGGGGCGTTTCAACGTTGTGTTTCTCCTGAGGAAGGCTGTGAAATCTTAAGAGAAATCCATGAAGGGGATTGTGGGCACCACGCCGGTTCAAAGTCTCTGGTTGCAAAGGCGTTTCGTCACGGGTTCTACTGGTTGACAGCACATGCTGACGCGGAGGACTTGGTTAAACGGTGTGATGGATGTCAGAAATTTTCAAGGCGTGCTCATGTGCCGGCTCAGGAATTGAGGATGATCCAAATAACATGGCCGTTTGCAACTTGGGGGCTAGACATGGTTGGACCTTTTAAAAGGTCCAAGGATAAGAAAACTCTCCTTTTGGTGGCAGTTGATAAATTTACCAAGTGGGTTGAAGCGGAGCCTGTCAGCAAGTGTGATGCAACAACAGCGGTACAGTTCATCAAGAAGGTGATTTTCCGGTTTGGTTTTCCACACAGTATCATTACTGATAATGGTACCAATTTATCCAAGGGCGCTATGAAGGAGTTCTGTGAACGAGAGCACATCCGACTTAATGTGTCGTCAGTGGCACACCCCCAGTCCAATGGACAGGCAAAACGAGCTAATCAGGAAATCTTGCGAGGCATCAAACCCCGGCTTTTGGTCCCATTGCAAAGAACACCAGGATGTTGGGTTGAAGAGCTACCATCTGTATTATGGAGTATCAATACTACGCCAAACCGGTCCACAGGATACACGCCATTTTTCATGGTCTATGGAGCAGAGGCAGTTCTCCCTAGTGACATCCGGCACGATTCGCCTCGTGTGGCAGCTTATGTTGAGGCAGATAATGAGACAGCACGACAAGATGCTTTGGACCTATTGGACGAGGAGCGTGATATAGCGGCTGCCCGTTCGGCAATTTACCAGCAAGATCTTCGTCGCTATCACAGTCGCCGGGTTAGAACCAGAACTTTTCAAGAAGGAGATTTGGTGCTTCGATTCATCCAAGATCAAACGGATATGCACAAGTTGTCCCCACCTTGGGAGGGACCTTTCGTAGTCAGTAAGAATCTGCACAATGGGTCATATTATCTGATTGATATTCGAGAGCATCAAGACTCACGTACATCAGAAGAGGAGATCGGCAGACCATGGAATATAGCTCATCTTCGGCCTTACTATACTTAAGCCATTGGCTTTATCTATGTACATATTATGACAATGTATATATTATCTTTGATATCTCAAACCGGAGCCTCAGCTGAAGCGGGGTCTCTGTCTGTCTCATCATGCGAGGTTACACGGAGTGGTTCTGTTTAAAGCGGCCTCCGGTTTACCCCTTGATATTTATTTTATATATCACCGGGGGCCTTGGTCGCGTCCGAACCAACGAACACCCTTTGATAGGCGACAGCCACCAGATCATTTGGGGACTTGGTCAAGTCTGAACCAGTCACGCCTCTTGGTCGGCCTAAGGCCACAAAATCATTTGGGAGCATGGTCGGGCCCGAGCCATTGCTACGCCTCTTGATCTGGCATATATGCCACGAGTCATTTGGGGACCTGGCTGACCTGAATCATTGTCACTCCTATTCGGGGCCTTGATCCTGTCCGACCATGGTAATGCCATCTGAACAGCTCAGTATAGCATATTTTTGCAAATGGTTTTTATTATTACTTTTGCTTCCATGTTGTTTTCATGGTTTGATCGTTTTTTGTTTTTGTTGGATTTCTTTATGTCAACAAGTATATTTTTTCCGGGTCAGCCAATGATTTTTGATCCCCCTTCTAATCCGGAGGATTCTGCCCGGTTTACCTTTTCCCTGTTTACATCATGGAGTAACCAGGGGACTCGTATTAAGTCAGTACGGTTTGTACGGGGGCTACTTTCTCCCTTTTTGACGGTAATGGTTTATAAAAACCACCGCTTCAGGCTTGGATAAAGCCAGCCTTATACCCAAACATGTTCAAATTTTTCTGATTGCAGGAAATATGAGTTAAAGTTTTTCAAGCAAAAGCCTCAGTACTTATGCATGAAGGCATATTCCAGGCAGAAGTTTTAATTATCCTATTACAAGGCAGCATGGTGCCCATACAAAATTATTGTTTTTGTGGAAGAATGTTGCAAATAGCTCTTCAAACCGGCTTCCGGTTCAAGCCTGCTCCTCATCCTCCGCCGCTTCAGCTTCCTCGTCTCTACCCATTGGCTGGAAATCAACAGTGGTCCAGTCGATTCCCATTAAAGCTTGGAAAACAGCCTCTTCATGGATCAGGGAAGACGGTTCAATATCAGGGGGGGAGGTGTGCTTACGGATTGGAGGAATCAGATTCTCCGCTTCAACAGTTGGGGCAGGCACTCGCTTGTTTTGATTATTATATTGCGCTTGATAATATGTCAAATCTGCCTCTTCAGCTAGCTGGCAAGCCAGAGGGCGCACTGCATGGTTTATGGCCCTTAAATCTTCTTCGTTGAACTCAGATCCATCTTCCTTCAGACTGGGATAGCCTTGAGCTGCTTCCACAGGATCAAAGTCGGGCACCCATGCCTTTGCCCGGATTAAGGCATTGATGGCTCCGGTTCGGGCAACGGATTTTTTCAGCTCCTCAATCCGGGCTGGAAGCATTGACAGCTTGCTAAGAGTGTCCTGGATTAAAGAGGGCGCCGGGTTGTTGTGAGATGCTGTGGTGATGATCCGTTGGGCTCCAGTATACAGTTGTTCTACCAAGGTGTAGGCAGCTTTCAATTTCTTCCGCACATCATTTCCTAAGTGCCCAATACGTGTGCCTACAACAAGATTGGAATGGTCTCAAACCGGACTTACAATACAGCAGATTCAAATTCATCACAGAAGTTACAAGGAGCTTACCAAAGATTGCAGCAGTCATGGAGTGTATTTGCCGCTGTACGGCCGTCAGTTCATCCACCACCGGTTTAAGGGCCGCTTCGGCATTTTCTGCTCTTTTGGTTAAACCGGCCTTCTGAGTGGCCCAGTCAGACCGCTCTTTCTTGAAATTTTCTTTCAGCCGTTTAGCAGTGCTCAAAGCGCTGGTTAATTCTTGCTTGGCCTTATCTATTTCAGCTTGCTGGGTCTTCAGGGCCTCCTGCAAATCGGCAATCTGGTCTTCCTTGATTTTAATCTCAGCCTGCATACAGATGGCATTTTCAAGATTTACACAGGCGAGCCAAGAAATTGAAGTATCAACCACATAACAAAGTTATATGCCTGATACTTGGGGGCTAATGTACCTTCAATTTTTTGTACATTGTTCGATTACAAAGTCCCAAGCTCAATACAAGTATTCAACTTGGCACTTGGGGGCTAATGGCTATTTGATCAAGTCATGTTCTAAGGACAGCTTTTTATTTTTTAGCCCCGGTTTGCTTATGCTAAACCGGCCTTCGAGGGTTATGCCGACGGATTTCACAAACTATATTCAGGATTAAGTCCTGGTTTGACCAAAGTCACAAACCGGCCCTTGGGGGCTACTGGGATGAATGCAATGGCATAAAAGAAAGATGGAATTTACCTCAAATTTATCCCTCATCATTTTGACCAGACCAACTTCATAGTCACGGCTAGTGTAAAGCCGGTTTAAATAGCCAGAGTGAAGATCTTGAGCATTCAGAGCGGCGTATGTTTCTAATTCAACATCCCATTTTCCTTTGTTCAAAGGGGGAGAATCCTCTTTGATGGTATGCCTGGTAAGGGTGGCAGGATTCCCAGGTTCAGAACGGCCTACACCGGTAATCACAACATCATCATCTTTTGACTCGCCGGTTTGGTTTGGTGCGGCCGTTTTGTCAGCAGGAGTTTGGGATTTTTCAATCTGGACAGAGCTGGCAGGCGGATCAGCAGACGCTGAAGTATTAATAAGACCTTCTTCAGGGATAACGTCGTCTTGCAGAGGAGGATCATTGGGGATATCTTCAGAAGTAAACATTTCACGATCCGGCGCTTGGTCATGTTCTGGGGCCACATTTTCTTCAGCCGCTCTATCCAGGCGGGCCTTCTTGCTTGGCTTCGGTTTTGCCCTGAAAGAAAAACAAAAATTAAGGAAAAGTGTAAACCGTTGCGCAGTATACTGGAAGCATATGTTCAGTTTAACTTACCCAGCAACTGTTTTCAAAGGTGGTAGCTGGGTGGCCGACGATTCACCAGATGATGAATGAGATGTGACCTGATAATCGGAGTCGGATGGATTAAGAGGTTGACGGAAGAAACCCACTTTACGATTTAAATCAATAAAAAGGTCGGAGACCTCGGAGCGGCGTTTTCGAACCGGACTGTTTGGTAAACCGGCAGAGGTAACTACCTGGCCACTGTGCCGGGTTGTGCGGCGAGCTTCGTGTTGCTGGGTCTTCATAAGAAATTGGGAATCCAGATAAGCAAGAGGATGAGAAAATTTAATTTTCTGGTTTGCCCGGAGAAATTTTGGCAAAGGAAGGATTTCTGAATCAGAAGAGAGAATGGTTACCTCAACGAAACCCGCGTTGCTGGCTTCAGCGTCCTCCTGGCAAGCATTATCATCAATAAGGCGTGTAAAAAGCAAGCCAAGTGAATCAAGTTCTACCTCAAGATCCGGATTACCCACATCATCATCAATGGCTGGGTCAGATGAAGCGGTGGTTTTTCTCTTATGAGCTGGTTTCTTGATAACCTTGGTCTTGGGCCGGGTTGGCCGTCCTGCCTTCTCCGTTTTATCTTGAGGAAGTTTCTTACTCCAAAACGGATTATCACCCTGGATCAGCAGTAATTAAACATTGAACGTATAAAATAGTAAACCGGTTCAACAATAGAGCAATTAAAATATTACCGCTGGCGGTTTGTTGGTGGTGCAGTAAGGAAGCAGACCGGTTTGAGCACAGAGGTGCTCCGGTTCATTCAGCATCTTTTTCACAGATTCTGTGACTTCGTCCTCAGGAAGCTGGATTTTAGTGTGTCGGAGTGGGTCATCGACACTATCAGTATACTCACACATCAAATTTGGGCGCCGGCTTAGAGGTAAAATGCTCCATGATATCCAGCAGCGTGCAAGGTCTATTCCTGTTAAACCATTGGCCATGAAGGCCCGGAGCTTGGACAGTTGAGGAGCATATTTAATTCTTTCCTTGGTGTTTAGCCTTTGTGGAAAAGGGTGAGTGTTGCTGAGCCGTTCCGGACGGAAGCCAGGCAAGGGATTTTCATTGGAAGGAGATGTATCCTTGCAATAAAACCAAGTTACGTTCCATTCTTTGGGGTGTGTATGGAGTTTGACGTGAGGGTAGGTGATTTCTTTCCTCTTCTGAATGGCCATACCACCCAATTCGGTATTAGGGCCGTCAGTGAATTCAGTACGACGGTTCAGATGAAAGAGATCCCTAAATAACTCGACTGAAGGCTCCTCTTGAAGATATGCCTCAGAAAGTACTTGAAAATGACAAAGATTGGTGACGGAGTTGGGGCCGATATCCTGTGGACGGAGTTGAAAGTTGGCTAACACATCCCGATAAAATTTGGAGCCGGTCGGTTTGAAGCCCCGGGCCATATGATCTGTGAAGACCACGACCTCTCCTTCCTGGGCGTAGGAGGACATTCATCTCCAGGAACCCTCCAATGAATCATGTTTTTTCTATCCAAAGTGCCAATCAGGACTAGATCGTTCAGCTGTGATTCTGTGACACGGGAGGGAACCCAGTTGCACTCATACACTTGTTTGTCCATGACGAGATCTACAAGAAATAAGTGATCCGGTTCAAGAATATGCCGGATGAAACGGTGTTGATCTAATTATGGTAAACCGGAGGTAGTACTCATAAACCGGTCTTCTACAAACGCAGCATCAGATGGATTCTGGCGGTTCAACCAGGGGACTAATGACATATATACCGGTCTAGCAATTTTTTCTCTATGGTGAAGTTAAACCGCCTGGCCTAAGCATCGGAAGCAATTGAAACTATGGATAACTGGTTATGCAGAAACAAGTTTCACAAAATTATGTTACAGCCGCGGATCTACAGCAAGCTCATAAAAGCAGAAAATATTTCGAAGACTAAGGCGGAAACAGAAGTGAACCATCGAGCAGATATGTGCAGGAGATTTATGAGCTTGGATGAGAAATAGTAAGCGGATACTAAAGGGATCATTATTAAGCACAGCAAGAGTTCACAGATGCATTCAAGGACAGAGAACAGCCATGAACGCGCAATGAACATAGCAAGAACACGGAACCCTAAAGAAC
This sequence comes from Triticum dicoccoides, assembly GCF_002162155.2. Lineage (NCBI taxonomy): Eukaryota > Viridiplantae > Streptophyta > Magnoliopsida > Poales > Poaceae > Triticum > Triticum dicoccoides. The sequence goes on from NC_041393.1 coordinate 452,451,032, forward strand.
AGATCTAGGTTAAGAAGGAGAGAGGACTTGCCGGGAGCGGAGAAGATGCGGAAAGACGCCGCAACACTCTGGTACGTTCAGGTTGATGCAGCGGCCCGAGACGAGGCAGAGGTCGACGATGGTGGCGGAGTTGCAAGGTCGGCGACGTGAGGAAGAAGAAGAAGAAGGGACGAAGGGGAAGAGAAAGGAAATGACCCTTCGGACTTATTTATAAGGCAGCTGAGCTAGGTCAAACGCGCGAATCCAGGAGCTGTCATTAAGAGGGCGTTATGAATTTCATGATGACGTCATGCCGGTTTACAGTAACCAAAACTGATGACGTCATGCCGGTTTACAGCAACTAAAAATAATGACGACATGGAGATTTGCAAATTAACAGAAGATATCCAAGACGCAAGATGGTGTGAAGGATTGACATGAACCAGTTCAAATCAATCTGGGGCCTAATGTTGGGGATATTACCACCAGGTATAAACCGGCTTACTTGGGCCGGGTTAACTTCATTAGTTGGTGTAAACAGATGAAGGCCCAAGGCCTGTAGACGGTTAGAGCATATAGCCGTAAACCGGCCGCATGTATGGCTTGTATTGTAAGTAAGGAATAGAAAGATAGCAACCGGAGTACGAGTATGAACCGGTTAGGACTCTATGGACCGACGGGCGCCACCCGTGTATATAAGGGGGCGACCTGGTGGCGGTTCAGGACAGACAACAACAACTCGAGCCTAGGCAAAGCTTGTTTGCTCCCTAGCCATCGAGATCATATCAATTCCACCACAACTAGACGTAGGCTGTTACCTTCATCGAAGGGGCCGAACTAGTATAAAACCCTCGTGTCTTTGTGTCCGCTTTAACCCCTTCAAGTAAACGCATAGCGATGGCTCCACGACTAAGTCCTTTCGCTAGGACACCTGCCGTGACAAATCCACGACAGTTGCTGTCCTCTGCATCATCATGCCGTGTTTCCCAGCTTGCAAGATTCAGAACCAACAAATAAGATCCAAATAATAAGTACAACAAAGATGCCTACACATCTCATTGATTCCCAGCTTGCAAGATTCAGAACCAACAAATAAGATCCAAATAGTAAGTACAACAAAGATGCCTACACGTCTCATTCATTCCCAGCTTGCAAGATTCAGAACAAACAAATAAGATTCAAATAATAAGTACAACAAAGATGCCTACACATCTCACTGATTCCTAGCCTGCAAGATTCAGAACCAACCCATTAGAGCCTTTTGATAAAGTGAATATCGGGATTAAATCCATCTTGGCTAGCCATGTCATACAATCAAAGAACTTGGCGAATGCTCTTGACGTCACAACATCTGTAGTAGAGTATTGCTATTTGCATAGCATGTTTGCATAGCACAAACAAGGAGACAGGAGAGCATGATTTCACTTTAGTTGAACCATTTTGTGCAGTTCCACCAAAATTGAGAGATGTTGCCCACGTGACATTTTAGTTGAACTGCACAAGACACTCATTCCAAAAAAAGTGTTTTGTGTAGTTCACCAAAAGGTCACAATAGCAACAAGGTGAAATGGATATCCCTATCTGCAAAAAATGATAGAAAGTAAACAGTTGCTGGTCAATAAGAATATACGAAACATATACAAAATGAAAAGAAGCATCTTAATTATGTTCATGGCAATCACGCAAGGACAGTAGAAATTTTAAAACGTCAGCAATGCTTCATGTTACCAGAAGCATTACGATCAACAATGAGATTCCTCAGATATGGGATTACTTTAATGGTGGCATTGCTTGTTTACCAGACACAGTAAATCAACTGCAGCTAAAGAGTTGGTTTAAGGGCATGGGACCGTGGGGACACCAGGACACTTAGCAGCGTAATGGAGCAACTTACTTATCATACTAGGGAAAATAGCAGGAGTGCCATTTGTAACACAGTTTAATTGCATCTTATCACTAGAGGCATTAGATTAACAATAACACTGGTTAGACCTGTCCCTAAGGTAACAGTGTGATCGCTTCATTTTACATGCGCCCTTACAGCAAAAGGTTGGTTTACCCGCAAAAAAAACATCAAAAGGTTGGTATAAGGACATGCGACAGTGGACGCATCAGCACAATGTACCTACAAGGAGGCATAAAGTGGTGATGCCGAGCTTGTTCACGCTATGTGAGGGCAGCAAACCTAATCCTGGAGACCTTTTACTATGTGAGGGCAGCAAATCTAATCCAGGAGACCTTTTACTATGTGAGGATAGCAAATCTAATCCTGAGACCTTTTACTATGTGAGGGCAGCAAATCTAATCCTGAGACCTTTTACTATGCGAGGGCATCAAATCTAATCATGAGACCTTTTACTATGTGAGGGCAGCAAATCTAATCCTGGAGACCTTTTACTATGTGATGGCAGCAAATCTAATCCTGGACATACTCTGTTGACTTGTCCACCCGCCGCCACTTTCTACCCTTTTTCAACCAATAATAGATTTGTTCCTTATCTAGTTTGTACTGCGTTTTCCCATTATTTCCCTTTTCAACCAAGAGACCGGTTGGGTATCCGGTCTCTACTACTTTCACCATATTATTTCCTCTTTGAATCAAGGCCTAGATTCATGCTAGAACTTTTCCCCCTTTCTTCGTTGTTTGAAAAAAGCCCTAGATTCAAATGCATGAAGTAGCTTTACCTCTAATAATACTAAAAATTTAGGTGGCTTTGGAAGAGCTGATGGGAGTAGAAAAAGATGCACATGCAGACACGTGGGGAGCTGGGGCAGTAGAGCAAGGCCGCTTTCGAAGAACTTATACCTGAGGGTCGTCGGGATGTCGGCGGCGGCAGGTCTGATCTGTGGACAATACGGCAGGGAGGAAGAAGGGTCGGAGGACCTCCTGAGCCGGCGCTGTGTCGGAGAGAACGGCACGGGCAGAGGATCGGGCCCCTCCGGCAGCTGTGAGTTTCCTCCCTCGGCGGTGATGACCGCGTGAACGATGCACCTTTTAGTCCTCTACACACACCGGCCGAAGGGATCCGGCCGGATCTGTGACTAGCGGTGAGCAGAGAGAAAATCTCGCTACCGATGTCTTGTTTATATCTGGAGAGGATGAGAGAATCAAGAGAGCAACCCTAGTAAAGCAAGCGCTCAAGCCCCTGCGTCCATATATAGTGGAGTGATTATCTTTTTTCTCTCCACAACAAGTGTTTCAATTTGTGTATGTGGCATTAAAGAAAAGAAACTCTCTATTTAAGGTGACTACTCTACGACTCCTACTTACTACTACAGTACTACCTTCGTCCTGGTTTATAGGTCCCTGAGGGAGTCCCGGATTAGGGGGTGTCCGGATAGCCGAACTATCATCTTTGGCCGGACTCCTGGACTATGAAGATACAAGATTGAAGACTTCGTCCCGTGTCCGGATGGGACTTTCCTTGGCGTGGAAGGCAAGCTTGGCGATACGGATATGTAGATCTCCTACCATTGTAACCGACTCTGTGTAACCCTAGCCCTCTCCGGTGTCAATATAAACCGGAGAGTTTTAGTCCGTAGGACAAACAACAATCATACCATAGGCTAGCTTCTAGGGTTTAGCCTCTTTGATCTCGTGGTAGATCTACTCTTGTACTACCCATATCATCAATATTAATCAAGCAGGAGTAGGGTTTTACCTCCACCGAGAGGGCCCGAACCTGGGTAAAAACATTGTGTCCCTTGTCTCCTGTTACCAACCGCCTAGACGCACAGTTCGGGACCCCCTACCCGAGATCCGCCGGTTTTGACACCGGCATTGGTGCTTTCATTGAGAATTCCTCTGTGTTGTTGCCGTCAGGAAGGATGCCTCATTCTGTCTTTAAAGACGGCACCATTGCTAAAGGAGCTTTGGCCACCGGCCAGACTCTACGGCTAGGCGGTTTTCTTATGACCGCCTATTCGGCCGCCGCGCCGACGATGACTTCTCGGGTCATCGAAAGCAATCTTCACGTTAACTTGGAACTTGTCGAGCAGCTAGATCCGATGGATCTCTCCTCCTTAAACAAGCTCTTGGATCGCATCGCCACCCTGGGAGTCGCTGCAGACTACAACCAGATTGGGCCTAAAACCGATCTGAGAGAGATCAACTCTCCCCAGGCTACCCACCACGTTGCTGTGGTGGAGGAACAGTACGGCGACCCTTCTTCTATCTTAAGGACTAGTTATGTCCGGATTCCCGACCCCTCCATGCCGGATTTCCGCGGAGGGGCGGACGTCGATCAAGTCCTGAACCTAAAGTCAGGCAGCGGGCTGGATTCATTGGACGATATCCAAAAACCCAAGCTTCCAAGTTCGGAAACCTTTCGGCCCCTGAGTCTTAGATTGGACGGGGTTCCGAATTTAATTCCACCCGCCCACCCAAACATAAGCGATCTATCCCAAATTCGGCAAAGAGCCCGCTGAAACGGTACACCATTACTGGGCCAAATTCCTCCTGGTTATGGACAGGATAAAGGACTGCCGCGAGGAAGACGCAATCTCACTTTTCTGCAATAATTGCACGGACAAGGGAATCCTAAACGCCATAAGTCGTCGCGAAATTACACGCTTTGCCGACTTGACGTCCATAGTACGAAAGTACTGTGTGATGGAGAGAGCCTGGAAGACAGAAACCAAATTTTGGGATAATCCGGCCCCGAATACAACCCTAGTCCGAAATAAAAGGGTGCATCATCGCCAGGCACCTGGGTTAAATACCAAAAGCAAAAAAACCCTAAAGGGCATGGAACCGTACTGGAGGGATGGCTCAATGGACCCTGTAAAATTCATAATACGGAAGGCGCCACTCCAACTCATAGCCTTAGAGCATGTTGGATACTAGGCAGGTGGCCAAAAGTGGCGAAGAGCACCTAGCTCCAGAGCACCAGCCCAGCAATACCAGTACGGTATTAACAGTCTTCGAGACTTTTGCATCAAATAATATGCGAAAACGAACACTCCGCAGCCATGCGGAAGTCTACCAGGTAGCAACAATAAATCCATGGAGTGACACGGCTATTACCTTTAATGCCAGTGACGAACCTAAATTTCGAACAGCCCGAGCACCAGCCGCATTGGTCCTCAGTCCAATTGTGGATGGCTTTCGCCTTACTAAGGTACTCATGGACGGCAGCAGCGGATTGAACCTCATTTACGAGGAAACCCTCCGAAAAATGGAAATAGACAGGAGCCGCATTGAGCGAAGCAGCACAACCTTTAGAGGAATAATCCCTAGTCGGGAAGCATGATGTACAGGAAAAATCACAGTGGATGTGGTGTTCGGCTCGCCGGACAATTACAGGTCCGAGGAGGTCACGTTCCAAGTGGCCCCGTTCAGCAGCGGATACCACGCTCTATTAGGGCGAGAGGCATTCACAATTTTTCAAACTATACCCCATTACGGGTACATGAAGCTCAAAATGCCCGGACCCAACGGAATCATCACTCTTGCTAGTGACCCAGACATAGCACTCCGTGCCAAAAATAAAACAGCCACACTTGCCCTTGAGGCACTATCCGAAGCCCTAGCGGCCGAGGAACTCACTGCTCTGCGCTCCACGGTGAACAGGGACGATGTGATACCCGATAAGAGATCCAAGTCCACCTCTTTTAAACCGGCGGACGAAATAGTCAAATTCCAAGTCCATCCAATGGACCCTACAAAAACGGCCTCCATCGGGGCACAATTAAACCTTGATGTAGACGCCGCACTACGAGAATTCCTACGCGAAAATTGGGACATCTTTGCCTGGCACCACTCAGACATGCCAGGAATCCCACGCCGGGCTGGCCGAGCACAGCCTAAATATCCTAAAAGTATTCAAGCCAGTCAAACAAACTCTTCGGCGTTTCTCCGAACCTAAGAGACAGGCCATGGGAGAGGAGCTAGCCAAACTATTGGAGGCTGGATTCATCAGAGATATAAAACATCCAGACTGGCTAGCAAACCTGGTAATGGTACCAAAGAAGGACAAATCCTGGCGCCTGTGTGTCGATTTCAAGGACCTTAACAAGGCTTGCGCAAAGGATCCCTTCCCCCTTCCCCGCATCGATCAAATTATCGATGCTACCGCAGGACACGATTCACTGTGCTTCCTCGATGCATACTCCGGCTACCACCAAATTAAGATGGCAGAGCCAGACCAAGCCGCAACGGCATTCATCACTCCATACGGCCCATTTTTCTTTAACACAATGCCCTTCGGGCTCAAAAACGCTGGTGCAACATATCAGCGCATGATTCAGACATGTCTGGCAAACCAGATCGGCAAAACAGTGGAGGCATACGTAGATGATGTGGTCGTCAAATCCAAGCATGTCAAAACTCTAGTAGACGACTTGAGGCTCACATTCGACAATCTCCGAGCATATGACATTAAGCTCAACCCGGAAAAATGCGTTTTCGGCGTACCACCCGGAAAGCTCTTGGGCTTCATCGTATCCGATAGAGGAATTGAAGCAAACCCAGCCAAGATCCGAGCTCTATCACAATTGGATATCCCAAAAGACCAAATACAAAAATTGACTGGATGCATGGCGGCTCTAAGCCGCCTTATCTCCCGCTTAGGAGAAAAGGCATTACCCCTTTATCACCTCCTGCGGTGCACTGAACACTTCGAGTGGACGGATGCCGCCACGGCCGGACTCGAAGAAATCAAAGCCATATTGGCAACAAATCCGGTCCTGGCCGCGCCCAACATGAGCGAACCAATGCAATTATACATCGCGGCAACCCGTCAAGTTGTAAGCGCGGTGCTCGTTGTGAAACGAGAAACGGACAGACACAAGTTCCCTCTCCAAAAACCGGTTTACTACGTGTCCACTGTCCTAACTCCATGCAAGTCACAGTACCCGCACTATCAAAAGATAGCATACGCGGTGTTCATGGCATCCCGGAAGCTGCGACACTACTTCCAAGAGTGTTCGATAACAGTAGCCTCCGAAGTACCTCTTAATGACATTATAAACAACCGCTACGCAACGGTCCGGATTGCCAAATGGGCCATCGAGCTCCTCCCGTTCAACATAACCTACAAGCCACGGTGAGCTATTAAGTCGCAAGTTTTGGCCGACTTCATCGCCGAATGGACTGAAGACGAACTCCCTAAAGAGTACGACACATATTCCAACTGGATCATGCACTTCGACGGCTCCAAAACGTTGGCTGGCCTGGGGGCTGGCGTCGTTCTGACATCCCCAACTGGAGATACAGTCCAATACGTACTTCAGATAATGTACACGGACTCCAACAATGCAGTTGAATACGAAGCCCTTCTACATGGTCTCCGGATGGCAGTCTCCATGGGCATTCAACTCCTAGAGGTCCGCGGGGATTCAAACCTCGCGATATCCCAAATAAATGGAGACTTTGATGCCAAGGATCCGAAAATTGCAGCTTATCGCAACGCCGTCCTAAAAATGTCAGCTCGGTTTGAGGGGCTCGAATTTCACCATATAACCCGGGAGAACAACCAGGCATCAGACGTGTTGGCACGCATTGGCGCAAAGCGCGATGCCGTCCCTCCCAACATTTTCCTAGAAAGGCTTTTCAAGCCATCTGTATTATGGGAGGGAGAGTCCAGAAATAACATCCCGGACCCAACCACACTACCCCACACCGAATATTCTGACATAGTTGGTGGTTCTACCAACGAAATAACACCGTCAGCCCACACAATAATGGCAGTCATTGCCCCGTGGACAGAAGCATTCCTAGCCTACCTAACTAGGCAGGAACTCCCCGAGGACCAAAACGAGGCCCGCTGCATAGTGCGGCGATCTAAAGCCCATAAGGTTCATGAGGGAGAGCTTTATAAGAAAAGCACAACCGGAGTCCTTCAAAGGTGTATCTCTGAAGAGGAAGGGCGGAATCTCCTGGCTGAAATTCATGTCGAACTCTGCGGGTACCACGTTGCAGCCCGGGCCCTTGTAGGCAAGGCCTTCCGTACAGGATTTTATTGGCCGACAGCCCGGGCAGATGCTCAGGACTTGGTCCAATGATGCGTCGGATGCCAGCTCTTTGCTAATCAAACCCACATGCCACCTACCGCCCTCAAAACTATACCCATCACCTGGACGTTCGTGGTCTGGGGGCTTGATATGGTTGGACCCCTTAAAGGAAGAACCCACAAGCAAAAATACCTATGGGTCATGGTAGATAAATTAACCAAATGGATAGAGGCAAAGCCTGTTAAGACGGCCGAATCCGGACTGGTGATAGACTTCATATCAGGGGTAGTACACCGTTAAGGCGTCCCCCATAGCATCATCACTGATAATGGAACGAACTTCATGGCCGACGAGGTCAAACTCTGGTGCAAAAACATGGGCATCAAGCTCGACTACGCTTCAGTCTATCACCCTCAAACTAACGGTCAAGTCGAGCAAGCAAATGGTCTAATCATGAGCGGCATTAAACCCAGACTAGTGCGGTCCCTCAAGGAATCTAATACGCACTGGGTAGAGGAGCTCGACTCCGTACTCTGGGGGTTGCGGACCACGGCGAATTGCACTACCGGATTCACACCATTTTTTATGGTGTACGGTGCAGAGGCAGTTTTGCCCTGCGACATAATTCATGACTCACCTCGCGTGCGTATGTACGAAGAAAGAGAAGCCAAGCTCGATCAGTAGGACAGTTTGGACGCCTTGGAGGAGGAGCGTGACGTGGCAAAAGCCCGTTCCGCATTCTATCAACAGCAGGCTCGAAGATACAAAAGCAGAGAAGTACGGGCCAAAGCTTACAATGTTGGCGAATTAGTTCTACGCCTGTCGGACAAGAAAAAGGACAAACTCAAGCCCAAATGGGAGGGTCCCTTCATCACCGACCAAGTCTTGACCGGCGGAGCATACCGTCTGCGGAACGCATCGGATAACCGACTTGAGCCGAACCCATGGAACGCAGCCCGTCTCCGAAGATTCTACGCCTAGCGCCGGACTCTGAGTTCGTCTCCTTCCTCCGTCTATATTTTATACTTTAACTGTCTTTTATTTCTCTCCTTCTCCCTCCTTTTTTCTGAAGCCGTTGAAGGCTCGTTTGCGCACTGTTCGCACACACTTGACGCGTTATCCGCGCTCAGTATACCTGGGGGCTTCTTTAACAGAAGCTTATTTATACGGGCTTTATGCCCAACACATGTGTCACACTTCCGCATGTACCTTTTATTCACCATTATATGCATCGATATGACTTAAGTTTTGGCCAAGCTGGGTTGGCTGGCTCCTGTGCTTACCCCTATGTTCCCGATTGTTCGGCTAGGTGGTAAAGGGAGCACCTCTGTGATTGTTACCGCCGGGTCAGCCGGACGTGTACCTCAGACTGGGTGAAGCCAAAAGCTAGCGTTCTTAAGGGAATATTCGGTCGATGAACTAAAAGGCGAATTCTTACTTATTCATTTATCTGCCCCCAGATGTTTTTTTTTCTTTTTTCGCAGTCCAGACATGCACTTTAGGGCATGCCTCCCAGGGAAAGGAGCCCCTAACGGAACTATTCTCCCTGGAAGATGTTTCTTACTAACCATGTAATATGACATAACTAGTTGGGCACTTGTCTGATAAAGCACTTATGACCCCTACGCCTGGTCTCCACACATGCCCCGGTGCTTACATAACCACGAGGGTATTCGGACACAATCTGGACTGTCGGGTCCTGAGGTTGAAGCGAAAAGGTCCGCTACGACAAACGATCTACAATCCGGCTAGAAGGCATTTTACATGTCATTTTAAATTACATAGTCAAATTGACTGATTGTATTCCTCTTCAATACCATCTAATAGGATGTCTAGTTTACAGTCTCGCTGGGAATACTTTGTGGCCAACTCTACTTGGCCGTACACTAAGCTCACAGGGATCTCCTTCCCATCGGGCCCCAGAGGTTCGACCTCGATCATGTGGTTTGGGTTAGTCTTCATGTACCGCGTCTTCACCATGGCCCAGGCCTCCCTGGCGCCTTGAGGGCAGGCCGATATCTTCCATAGCCGGAAGCGCCACCGTGCTCCCTGAAGCTTCTCTGCAAGCTCTCCAAGGCCTTCGGGTAGGGAGATGGATGGCCACAAGGCCTGGGCGACGCCTCTCATCACCTGCCAAACTCGTTCGTGCAGTTGCAGCAGCTCGGGAAGTAGGTCACCCATTGAACCGGGCATTTCCTCCGTAGGACGACCTGTGAGCATACCTACAGATATATTTCTGTTAATCGACTTCCTCGCTGAACTCTTCTTTTCAAAAGTTCGCTCAAGCACTTACTATAAATGACGCGACAAAGCCGCCGATTCTCCTTAACGGAGTCAGACAACTGGGCTCGAACATCCTTCAGTTCCTCACCCAGCTAGGTGTTGGCATCTTGGAGATTATTTTTCTCTTGCCTCACCCTTGTAAGCACATTCTCGCCGGCCTTTAACCGGCGCATTAGCTGTTGCCTGTCCGGATCTAGTCCGGCGCCATCTGCAATATTATTGTCAGACTTATACACATGCCGCATTTAGCAAATTACTTCTATTTTGAAGCATATTTTACCAGAGGGGGTCTCTGTGGCTTCCCCTGTCGCGGCTAGGGCGGCCTCAAGTTGGGCCTTGCACTCTTGAAGCTCCTGGGACAGTTGGGTATTCTTTTCTGTAAGATCCTGCATAACAAATGATCCTTAAATCAGTTATTCTAACTATTTTAAGTCTCGGGGGCTACTGGCATATATAACTGTCAAAATTCCTCACCCGTATGTCTTTCACATACTACTCCGTGGCTCTGGCTAGACCATCTTGAGCAGCACGGAGGTGCGCATCTCCCGAATTAAAGGCATTCAATGCCTCTTGGGAGAAACATGCGTCACGAAGAACTGTCTGGTGGCGCCTATGATTCATGGCACTCTCCACCTCGGATTTTGTGGTGGATAATCTGTCAGCATCCTCCATTGGAGGAGCATCCGACGCGGGCCTTGTATTCGCCTCCCCCTCCGGACCTGGCTTTGGAGCTTGGCTGGCGGAGGCTCGTTTGGCAACCTCTCCGGACACAGTCCGGCGAGCGCTCTTTTTCCTGAAAAGATCACGAGCGTTAGCATGCCTTCCAGGATTCTTTCCTTGAAACACGGTGGCGCGCCATACCATTGCAGCGACGTCTCAATCCACACCGCACTTCTTTTCTGCCTGCTGGGCCGAGCCGCCCCTTGTTGGCCAGCCGCCGCGGGCTCGGCTTCCCGCCTCAAAGGCACCCCCTGCGAAACACCATTGGTATACGGTGATCAGTAATAAGCACAGATGGATTGTGGTATCAGGACTTCGGTCACAGTTACCGGGGAGGCTGGAAATATTCCGGGGTAGTCGGCCGTAATGGCGACCAAAGCATTGTCGATGCTAAGTTGGTGGAACACCCCATCGATCAGTTCCACCTTTATGTCCGGATCCTCTTCTGAGGCCGGATCGAGGGACCGTTCCGGATCCTCGGGTTGTGGAGGCGGGCTGTGTATATCTTCTACGGCCCGGCGCAGTTCCTGCGTCGATATCACAAAATGAGATACTTAACCATGGGAATGTGGATCGGATAGGCAAAAATAAATGTCCGCTTACCCAGCTTCAAGGATTGTTCATAGAAAACCCGTTTAGTGGACTGACACGGAGAAAATCCTCCTTTTCCCCTTTGTACAGGGCGGACAAGATCTTCACCAGATCGGCGACCGATCCCGGCCCCTTACGGTCATGACGGGTGGCATCATCCTCCCCGTTGAAATCCCACATGGGGTGGCCCCTATACTGGAGCGGCTACACCCCCCGCATAATGCATGTGGCCATGACCCCGATCATGGTCAATCCGGAATGAGCCAATAATCTTATTCGGCTCATCAGGTAAAGGACGTCCCTGTCATTCTCCCGTTGAGGGCTCTGCGGACGCCAACTTAGGCGTTTCTTTAGAGGAGCTTTACTGAACTCCGGGAGGCCAATCCGAACTGGATCCGGTAGCGGGACATCTTCCATGTAAAACCATTCCGAAGGCCAGTCTTTGGACGCCTTCCTCGGGGTTCCGGATAGGTATCCGGTCCCGGCGATGCGCCATAGCTCGGCTCCGCCCACTTGATATATTAACCCCTCATGAGAACGGGGTACGAGGCAGAATAATCTCTTCCACATCGCAAAATGAGCCTCGACGCCCAAGAACAGTTTGCAAAGGGCCACGAAGCCCGTGATGTGCAGAATGGAGGCAGGCGTAAGATGGTGCAGCTGGAGGCCGTAGAACTCCAGGAGCCCCCGGAGAAACGGATGTATTGGAAATCCGAGCCCTCTTATCAGATAAGAGACGAAGCGTACCCACTCTCCTTTGGAGGGATCGGGAACGCTCTCCGCATGTTTTCCGCCCTTGTAGGTGGCGAGTCTGTCTCGAACCGGAACCATGAAGGTTGGGGGAAGAAATCCCTTGGTTTGGAGCGTCACTAGCTCGCTGTGCGGGACCGAGCATCTCTCCCAATCTCCAGGCTGAGGGCTGGGAGCGCGAGAGGAGGGGCCGCGTCGACTATCCATGATGGAATGGATTTTTGTCAGAGGCACTCCGATGAATGCTCGTGGGGGGAGGATGGTGTGATTCGGATCTAGATCCCCGTCTCTTCTATAGGCGGCTCATTTACGCAGCTAGGGGGGTAAATGAAAAAATACCCTGGCTTTTCACATTCATTCAACACGTGGAAGATGGCCATTATTGGGCGTGGAAGCCGAGGAGCGCGATATTTACGAGAAGTCGGACGCTATTCAACACAGGATTTGGAGAAGAACCCGCCTTGCAATGCCGAAGACAATCAACACACCGGACTCATCATCATTGAAGCCTGGTTCGGGGGCTACTGAGGGAGTCCCGGATTAGGGTGTGTTCGGATAGCTGAACTATCATCTTTGGTCGGACTCGTGGACTATGAAGATACAAGATTGAAGACTTCGACCCGTGTCCGGATGGGACTTTTCTTGGCGTGGAAGGCAAGCTTGGCAATAAGGATATGTAGATCTCCTACCATTGTAACCGACTCTGTGTAACCCTAGCCCTCTCCGGTGTCTATATAAACCGGAGGGTTTTAGTCCGTAGGACAAACAACAATCATACCATAGGATAGCTTCTAGGGTTTAGCCTCTTTGATCTCGTGGTAGATCTACTCTTGTACTACCCATATCATCAATATTAATCAAGCAGGAGTAGGGTTTTACCTCCACCGAGAGGGCCCAAACCTGGGTAAAAACATCGTGTCCCTTGTCTCCTGTTACCATCCGCCTAGACGCACAGTTCGGGACCCCCTACCCGAGATCTGCCGGTTTTGACACCGACAGTCCCTTTTATAGTTTGTGCCAAATTTTGACTAAAGATTTGACTAACAAAATGTTAATGCATGTCAAGAAAAATTATCTCATTGGATTCGTATTTGAACATAGTTTTGAAAAATATAATGTTTTGTGACATGCATGAACATTTTCTTAGTTTAATCTATGGTCAAAATTTGGCACGAAATACAATGGGGACCAATAAACCCGGAGAGAGGTAGTATTGTTCACTTGTGCTCCCCGCCCCTCCATTCATTGAACAACCCCACGGGTGAATAAACATACAGTAAGTACTGTATTTATATAGAACGAACAAGATCAAACTATTTTCGCGTAGTTAAAAGTTAAGGGCGGGGCTTTTCCCGGGCAGTACACACGGCAATTTCCGGGTAGGCGGTTTGATAGAGAGGCGAGGAGGGTGAGCGAGTGGGGCTGTGCGATTTGACGGCACGTTACTGCAGGAAAGACTTGTGATATGACCACTCACTATAGTCATGAATTAGTGGCGCTCCGACTGGGGTGATGCCCCCCTTCCATTCCGTGCTCTAATCTGGTGCATGACACGTCGACCCGGATGCTGGCTCTCCCACATGTCGGAGTAGTAAGAAGGAGCAAAGAATGATGCGGTATATACTAGTACTATACTACTCCCTCCGTTCCTAAATATAAGTCTTTGGAGAGATTTCACTATGGACCACATACGGAGAAAAATGAGTGAATCTACACAAAAATGCATCTATATACATCCGTATGTGGTCCACAGTGAAATATCTACGAAGACTTATATTTAAGAACGGAGGGAGTACTACTCAGGTCGGAGGAGTGCGAACCACGGCAGCCTAGTGAACCAGCCATGCGAACCACGGTAGCCCAGTGAACCAGTAGTAGACAACAATGTGGTGATATGGCCATAAAAACAATGTGCTACGGTCCACACTGTAGCATGTACAGTAACACTCCTCTTTATTTGGATCCCTGAGTTAGAGCTAGTTTGGGTTGAAATAGCCTCAAATTATCGAAACAAGAGGGGTTAGTTTGAGCTAGTTTGCTTTAACCCAGCTAAAAAACTAGCCCGGTGGAGAGGTTCTAATTGGGTTAGTTATCCTCGGGCCCACTAAAAGAGAACAAAAAAATCTCACCTGCCCGCACCAGATTGCTCCCCTAAAAAATCTCACCTGCCTGCACCAGATCGCTCCCCCCCTCTCGCACGACTCCTCTCTGTTCCCCATAGGGCTGCCCGCCCAAGCGCCGCTCACCCTCTCTCTCCTCCGGCCGCCCTCTCCTTCCGGCCTCCGCCGCCCTACTCCGGCCGCCCTCTCCCTCCGGCCTTCGAAGGTCGCCCCGCTCCCGCTTCACCAGTCGTTTTTCTCCCTCTGTCGTGCGCGGCGGCGGCGCATCTACCAGGGAGGTCGCGAGATGGGTGAGTTTGTTCGTTCCTTCTCTGTCTCATGGCCATATCATTGATCTTGCTTGCTCTAGCGCTAATTCTGATTTGGAAAAGTAGATCCTGATTAAACATGCTATAGATTTGTGGTGCACGCATGGAATTGTTTGATGCTGCTTGAGGAGGTAATAAATCTTTCTAGAGGCCCAGAGATTCAGGTCACCTTTCTAGGTATTTCAATTTCAGGCTTGCATTATTTGTAGAGGCCCAAAGATTCAGTTCACCTTTCTTCGTATTTTAATTTCAGGCTTGCGTTGTTTCTAGAGGCCCAAAGATCCAGTTCACCTTTCTAGGTATTTGAGTCTCAGGCTTGCATTATTTCTAGAGGCCCAAAGATTCAGTTCACCTTTCTAGGTATTTC
>NC_041393.1:452466433-452475731 GCF_002162155.2 Triticum dicoccoides
TTCAGTTTCAGGCTTGCATTATTTCTAGAGGCCCAAAGATTCAGTTCACCTTTCTAGGTATTTAAGTTTCAGGCTTGCATTATTTCTAGAGGCCCAAAGATTCAGTTCACCTTTCTAGGTATTTCAGTTTTAGGCTTGCATTATTTATAGAGGCCCAAAGATTCAGTTCACCTTTCTAGGTATTTTAGTTACACGCTTGCATTATTTCTAGAGGCCCAAAGATTAAGTTCCCAATTGGCGGCAAGCGGCCCTGCTACCCATGCCGGTGTCGACCTCAACTCGCAAGGGCCGGCGTCGTAGGGGTTCCCGGGGCTTGGGATCTATAGAGCCTTCCTCCCGAGCGACGATGGCGAGCTCCTCCCTCGGTGCGTAGGGGCTCCGGGCTCCCTCCCTATCGTGAATGACTTCCGTGATGAGTTAGCTCATTCTTTGTTTCATGAAGTGTTTTTATTTTGTGAAGCTTGATTGACGACTTGTATGTTTAAGTGGGATATCTCATTTGTATGGACAAAGGAAAAATTATCATGCTTTGCATGCTTGATTTGTATAGATGGTTCGTTTATGTCAATTGTGAGTAGGAGGAGGCCACAGAAGAGCCGGCCACACCAAGAGGGTGCTTGGATCCAAGGGACTTATTTTAGACTGACTAAAAATAGGGTCCAAAGTAGTCAAATGATTGAGATAGAGCATTTATTGTCAATCTAACCCTGCCATCCGTACACCTCTTTGGTTTAGAGTTAGTTCAGGGTTAGAATCTAACTCTAACCGCTAACTGAGTTAGAGTTCTCCTCGTCTCGGTTCATCGCCATCATACTTTCCCCATTCCTGTGTTTTCAGTATCCTGCAAATCAAAGAGGCCCTTTTTTTTGGGAAAAATCAAAGAGGCCCTTAGACTGGTTTAGGTCCGGTCATTTTTTATAAACGTGTTATGTCCAAAATTTAATGAACGTGCTCCAGTTTCCACGAAAATAAGCCGGTTTCATGTAGTAATTCATTGATTTATTTATTCTTCTGCGGGGGGTTTGCATGTAATTCGTGAGGTATGAAATGTAAAGTAACCCGGCATATGCTCCGAGTCGTGCATGCACTACGACCCAGATGCTCTATGTCCCACATGTCGGCGAATGGGAGCACGTGGAAATAGCCTAGGAGTACATATAGGAGGATAAATGCGGGAAAAAATATGTACTGTGAAGCGTAGCCGCGGTTCGAAAAGTAGACCTAAAGTGATGACAACTATAGGTCGCACGCACCCAACTAGTGGTACTAGACATACGACTAATTTTTTCCTCAAAAAAAAAGAGGCATGAGTGCTCAGTACTCCTATTTTATAAACACGAGTCCCATCAGACAACAGCGTCCGTGCTACAGCTAGCTCTCCTCCCTCGTTTCTCTCTTCTAACTCTAAACTCGGCCGACGCCCGGTGGGTGGGGTGGGTTTGCTCAACTGCGGCCCCACCTCACAGTGAAAACGTTACGACTAGAATAAAAAATGCCATATACTCCCTCCGTTCATAAATATAAGCCTTTTTAGATATAGTTCAAATGGAATACAACATACAGATGTATGAAGACATAGTTTAGAGTGTAGATTCACTCATTTTGCTCCGTATGTAGTAGTCACTTGCTGGAATCTTTAGAAAGACTTATATTTGGCAACAGAGGGAGTACTATACTAATAAAACATTAAGGCCACGAGGCGATGCAGTGCTGGTTACAGGAGGCAAGAAGAAGAGATGCATCCATCGACGACGTCCACCTCCTCGACTCAGGGCGCCGGCCCACCGAACAGCGCCTAAGTAGCAGCGGCTTTCGTGGCCAGGTCGACGTGCTTCTGAACAATGGCGTTCAAAGATTCCAGCCGCTGGAAGAAGGCCAACGTCTTTCTGTCCTCGCTTGCCTTGTAGTGGCCTATGTAGACGATTTCCTCGTAGACGTGGATGTGCAGGTCGACGATTTCTTGCATGGCGAGGCACTGCGCGGTGAGCGCGGCCTCGAGGTGCACATTCTTTGTCACGACCTCCGGCACCTGCAGGGCCACCAGGGCTTGAAAGAGTTCGTCACCATGTAGGCCGATGAGAGTGGCAGGCAATGAGGAGCCTGGGCGCGCGGGCTGGAGCAGTACGGCAAGGTCGTCCACGCGCTTCTTGACGGTGGTGAACTTGTGGATGGAGTTGACCATCATGTCGTCCATGCGAGAGGCGAAGCCGGCGTCGGCGAGGGCTACGATGCCTGCGGTCGCCAGCACCGTCTGGAAATGCTGCGCGGTGTGGGGCCGCAGGCCGGCGCCTTGGATGATTTGGCACAGCCGACTGCCGCTCGTGTCCATTGCCTCCATAGGTGCTTGTGGCTTCTGGTCACTTGGTCTTGGATTGGAGTGAGCAGTGTTGTGCAGAGACTTGGGAGTAGATGGATTGGAGTGGTGGGGTGCCTTTATTATATGAGAGTCCAAACTCTGTTGCATTCACATCATGCTGGCTCTAGTCTGCTTCTCCAATTAATTCCCTCTGCATGTAATTGAGGATGCATCATTGACCGTTCAACATCTCGGGAACCGCTACCCTCTTCCTCCTTGGCATTCAAGCACCTATGGACCCGTCGATGACGAGGTGCCTATGGTGACTTCGTAAATTTCAAGATGATAGTGCCATGCGTGTGTGCGTTCATAGGGGTGAGTGTATGCGCGTGTATATGAGCGCTTGCGTTTGTACTGCGTCAAAAAAAACGTAAATGCATGTCAAAAATAGACTAGTCAGTATACTCAATATTGTGCACCTCGGAGAGGAAAACGATAGAACTAGTACGTATTTATTTACGGTGCAGATTCACTCATTTTGCTCCATATGTACTCCGTCTCGGTGTAGTCTAGTCACTTGTTGAAATCTCTAGAAGGGCAAATATTCCTTTCTGGTTTATAGGGTTATACTAGCAAGTAGTTGTACATACTAGTACAATAGTGGGCTCACATAGCAATTTTGTCTCATGCAAGAGCTAGGCTATATGCGTGCTCCAATGTTCGCAACTGCAATGTTCGGTTTGTGCGTGGCTCTTCGCCTCTTCGAGAAGACGAACAATGATGTTACTACTACTGCTTCTACAGTGTCGAATCCACTGCTGCATGTCCGTCCACCGCGAGCGGGACAGATAGCTTGTTGTAGAAGTACTACTAGTAAGCAAAAGCATGTCCTCGTTTGCGAGCAACCGCGCGCATGGGCGAGGGAGAAGGCGTGTAGTAAAATCAAGCTTCTCCTCGTTCTACGAGTTGACGCGACACATCATAGCACTGGCCCCACATGCTTGCCTCTAAACTTGGCTGGAAGACCCGTAGTGTACAATATATTTGCTGCAACCTCTAACATTTACCCACCATAAATTAAAATATATGTGGCCGTATGGATCGTTCTGATGCAGAGGCCGGGGAGTCCCCCATTTTCGAAAAAGCAAATTAAAATATATATTCCTGTCTTGACCAGATGAGCGTGCAAACTACAATCACCAGGGTGACAGGTAGGGCCAGAAGACTATTTTTTTTTTAAAACTTCGAGACAACCACATAGCATGGAGCCGACCCCAACGATTTTAAGCTTACAGGCACGGTACACGCTATCTAGACTACTGTACACATGAAACTGTCACACGAGCGTTCGGGCTACGCTTGGCTCTTCGCCTCTTCGGGAAGTCGAACAATGATGGTGTACTACTGCACTGGAGGAGTACTACAGTACACTTCTAGCCATCTAACACCGATTGAACTGCTGCATGTCCACCGTGTGCGGGAGGGAGAGCGTGTAGCGAAAGCTTCTCCTAGTCTTGCCAGCCACCACGCTCATGGGCGAGGGAGGGACGCTCCTGTCTTTGCGTGTATGACAGGTGGGCCCGACAGGTGTGTGGCCAACCTGTCATACAGCCAAAGGCAGGTGCAGTTAAGTCCGCGAGGGAGAGGATAATCAAAATTCTCGTTGATGTACGAGTTGACGCGACACATCAAAGCACTTCACTCGATATATTTCAATAATTTGCGTTTACCGATGCATTAATTACAACGCATGCATGCATGTCGTGACTCTTCTTTTGATAGTACTTGCATGTGTTGATTTAATGCACCTTGAAGTAGTACGCCCTCCATTACTAAATTATAAGTCTTTGTAGGGATTCCATCCATTTCGGAGACAAGTAATTCCGAACGGAGGGAGTACATTTAGGAACGGAGGGAGTATAAAATATGTGATGGTAAGCTTTGTAATACCCCGGCCCAAGTCGAGAGATGGTTGTGCATGAGGAGGGCGAGATCATGCAAACCGAACAGGAACAGGACCCGACGATGGAGCTCTCTAAGGTCTCAATGGACCTCACCGTGCTCCACTGCCCCTTGTGTCTCCGCCCCTTGACGCCTCCAGTGTATGAGGTTCGAATACACCTCTTCCGTTCGGCTGATTGAGCAAGGTGCAGGTTTCTTGATTGATGTGCTGTTGGATTGATTTCTGCAGTGCAAGGGAGGATACCTGGCCTGCGCGGACTGCCGCGTCGAGCGCCCCGGGAACCAACGGTAGTGCCAGAAGTGCGAGCTCAGTGGTGGCTTCGACGTGCGGAACACGGCGGTGGACTCCGTCCTTTCGTCGGTGAGGGTGGAGTGCCCGCATGAAGGCTGTGGGCTCTACGTCACTTACCACAAGCTCGCCGATCACCAGAGCGTGTGACCGCTCGTGCCCTGCAAATGCCCCATGCCCGCCTGCGGCTATGAAGGCCCGCCGCCGGCGCTCTACCACCAAATCAGCACCGCGCATCCCATGCCCATGCACAGGATCCAGTACGGCAAGGTGCTCCAGCTGCAAGTGCCACAGTCGGAGCCACGACTCTTGCTGTTCGCGGAGGAGGACCGCCGCGCGTTTTTCTTGGTCGGCGGCGTGCTCGACATTGGTGCGCCTATCGCCGTGTCGGTCGTCTGCATCAGAGCAGGGGCGTCCCCACTGCCGCACTACTTGGCCAAGCTGTGGGCGAGCGGCCCGCCGGGGGAGCCCAAAGGCACGACCGACGCCGTCAAGGTGGAAATGGAGGTGACAAGCAGCAAGGATCCCGGCGACGTCGACGTGCAGGAGCTGACCTTCTTGACAGTTCTGCCCAAGCTGCTGGCCGGGGCTAAGCTTGTGTCCCTCCACATTCAGATTGACAAGCTCACGTCCTAAATGTTTTGACAGTGCCTTCTATTTATCTTAGTAATATGCTAATATAGGGATTACCTTGGTCTACTTTAGCTTAAGAAATGGTGAGTTTTGGTGGCACTGCAGCAATTACTTCGACATCATATCAGTAATTTCCAACAGTCGAACGGATATTTTGTGTCTGTTGGATATAAAGTTCCTTTGGGTAAGAAGTACTACTTGTCATCAAAATGGATAAAAGGAGATGTATGTAGACGTATTTTAGTTCTAGATACGTCCCTTTTTATCCATTTTGATGACAAGCACTCCCTCCGTTCCACAATACATGCCTTCCATTTGTCAAAATATAGATGTATCTAGACATGTTTTAGTATATAGGTACATCAATGATAGAGCCAATCGGATGGTTGAGAACACTACAATTCGTAGCTACAGATGCGTGTGTGACTCCCAGATGCAGAGGCCGGGGGTCATCATCCTCCTTTTCGTGAAAAACAGACGCGTGTGTGAGAGAATGAGTGCGTGCGTGCACCTCTTCTCTTCCTATATAACGTACTACTAAACTCAGAGTACAAGTTTTTGTGGGTGACAGGATGGTGCGTGCGAGAAGTCCCGAGAGATAGGTTTAAGGCGTCTGAAAAAAGGACTAGCCTAGAGCTCGCCACGCGACTATTCCTGTCGAACGCCCCATTAACCGTAAGATATGTATACAACGGTGCTAGTTATTGCACGTACACAGCAGTACTCCCTCCTTTCCGGTTTATGGTGAGTGGTGGAATATTTTTTTTAGTTTGCAAAAGCACCTAATTAATGCTCTTGTTTTTCTCAAAAATTTATGTTTATCAATGCATTAATTGCAATGCATACATGCATAAAGTATATGCATTGGTCAAATTTCTCTTAATACTTGCATGCAATGATTTAATGCACCTTGGAATCTGAACATGTGTTGGGGAATAACCAAATTGAGCCTTATAAAATGGAAAAACTAAAATTTTGAGATAAGCCCTATAAAACCGGAAAGGAGGGAGTAGAAAAAGAAGTACTCCATCCGTCAATAAATTTTGAGCTTGCGTCTCATCACATTCCAAATTACTCCACGCTATATTGAATTGCAAATCCGTTCACACCGATCACAAGCTAAACGGTTTCCCACTTAGGAGCGTATTAGTACCACGCTAGTATATTGAATTCCAAACCTGTTCACACCGATCACAACCTAAACGGTTTCCCACTGAGGAGCGTATTAGTACTCGGTTATAAATACTAGTATGCCAAGATGACTGCACATTCCTCCTCAACTCCTCATCCACAAAAACAAACAAGTCATTCAGCATCCTTCCCTTGCGTCTGCCATGGCCAGCGTGAGTTCTGGGTCGAGAGATTGCCACCAGGGAGAGGCGAGCATGGAAGCGGAAGTACGAGAGATGTCCCGCCTCGCTGCGAGAGCAGCCCACATGTCCCACCGCGCGGAAGTAGCATCACAGAGGTCCCGCCGCGCCGCTGAAGCAGCACGGAGGTCCTGCCGCGCCATCGATGCAGCAGACTAGTCCGGCCGCGCTACGGAAGCAGCAGAGATGTCTCGCCATGCCACAAATGCAGCAGAGATGTCCCGCCGCACCGCGGCGGCTTGGGAAAATTTCTCGCGGGCAGGCAACGACTGTTACAGGCACATGCATGCGATCGTCCATATTCAGATGGATCAGATCTCCGGCTTGGAGAGGTTGCAGGAAGATGTGAAAGCCTCGTTTGAACAGGCTAACGGCATCATCCGGCAACTAAGGGAGGGCAATGAGAGGCTCCGGGCCGAGCACGACCTGCTGAGGGAGAAGGTCGTCCGAAGTGCATACCAGTAGGAGGAGACCAGTGCCTTGTTGAAGAGGACCGACGTCATCGTCAAGAAACTTATGGACGAGAATGACATGCTCCGCAACGAGTGCCAAAGGCTGGTGGAGGAATTCGTGGATGTTCTCAAGCAGCGTCTTGAGGACACAAAAGAGCTCATCGCCGCTCGCCGCGGAGACTAGTTCCCACGGCCTGCAGCAACGCATCAAGAAAGTAGAGATCAGCGAGCCAGATCCTTGTCTTCCTTCTTCTTTTGCCCTTGTGTATTTCGGGCATAGCCGCATGTGGCTTTTTTTAATTATCTTTCTAATTATGTAAGACAACTAATCGTCCGTATCTTTCTGTCGAAGATCAATGTTGCGAGGCTGGAATGAAGAAAACTCTTGTTGTGGCGACCCTGGCGTTGCTGTTCTTCTAATTGCTGTTGGGCTTCCTTTAGTTTCCTGGTTTCTTTTGATGTAATAATCAGTTTAGGATGTGGATTGTGTCGTCGGTTCTGAAATGTTGGGTTCTAGCGTGGGTGTTTGGCCTTTGTTGGCCTCTTGGGATGTTACGATTTCAATCTAGTACTTTTAGTCCTTCGTGTTAGGCTGGAGTTGTGCTGAACTTCTTGTGAATTGTGGTGGTTTTCAGTAATGAAAATCTGAAGGGGCAAGCCCTTCTTTGATAAAAAAAATCGTCCTTATATATTCATCAATCTTGCTATAAGTCGCAGTAGATGCTATATAGGTCCGTCGGATCTTACATCAAGATCCGTGCTGTCAGATTTTCTTTTTTCTCTCTTAAATCTCAGTCGAGTGAGACATACCCATGCCATTAAACAGAGGCTCGGGCGCCATTAATGGAGACCTTGGGAGAGAGGTGGACAGCAGATGGAGGTCAAAGGGCTCTCCTCCCGATAAGCACGTGCAGGGGTCTGATCGCATGCCTCTCGTACTCAAATAGCTACCCTGCATGGCGCCTCCTAGCTAATAAAAAATGGGGACGTGTGGCGGCACGTAAATGGTACTAGTAAGTAGAACGCCCACGGTTTCAATACTTGAGTTTCCTATTTTAACGTGACAGCACTTGTTCCAAAATGACTTTGTTGATTGTTAATGTGTGCGCCTTTGCAAATAAGACTGCAAATTTACCACAACATGTTGGTGCCATGTCATGGCACCAAGCCAAGTTTCATTATTTTCATGCGTGTTTTGGATTTACAGGAATTAAAAAACTAAGTTTCTCAATGTTTCCAACCCAGCCACGATGCCCAGAATTTTGAATTTCTATTCCCATTTCTTGCATGGAACCTAGAAATTTACCCGAGGACACACATGTGATTTTTCAACCAACTTTGGTGCACTGGAACATGTGCTTGTATTTCAAATTTGAATTATGCACACAAAGGTGACACGTTCCCTCCCAGAACCACGAGACTTCTTGAGAGAAGCTCCGATTTGCAAGAAGCTTATACCAAAATTTGTTCCTATTCGGCCATTTTTTTACCACGGCATGGTACTACCATGACATGACACCATGCCAAGTTTCATGATTTTGAAACCAAGTTTCTCAATGTTCTTGACCGAGCCACGATGCCCAGATGTTTGAATATTATTCTCATTTTTTGCATGGGAGTAGAAATTCACCCGAGGACACAAATGTGAGCTTCAACCAACTTTGGTTCACAGGAGCACGTGCTTGTAGTTCAAATTTGAATTATGCACATTAAATGACCAAAAACTCAATTAATGTGTAAATAAGGCCAAACGAAGCCGGAATAATTCCAAAATTTAACAGGGCACTCATGTAGTTCCATGTTGCCTTTGTAAATAAACTCAAGGGGGACAACGTATATCGTTTCACACTCAAAGGTGACACGTTCTGTCTCAGAATCACGAGCCTTCTTGAGAGAAGCTTCGGTTTGCAAGAAGCTTATACCAAAATCTGTTCCTATTCTGTCATTTTTTTTACCACAACATGGTAGTACCATGACATGACATCCATGCCAAGTTTCATGATTTTCAGACGTGTTTTGGATTTACAAGAATTTTAAAACCAAGTTTCTCAATGTTCTCGACTGAGCCACGATGCCCAGATGTTTTAATTTTATTCTCATTTCTTGCATGGGACCTAGAAATTCGCCCGAGGACACAAATGTGATTTTTCAACCAACTTTGGTGCACGAGAGCATGTGCTTGTAGTTCAAATTTGACTTATGCACATTAAATGACCAGAAACTCAATTAATGTATAAAAAACGACAAATGAACCCGGAATAATTCCAAAATTTAACATGGCACTAATGTAGTTCTA
>NC_041393.1:452475996-452486147 GCF_002162155.2 Triticum dicoccoides
GAGCTTCCAAATCGGCCCAATTTTTTACCACAACATGTTAGTGCCATGACATGACACCATGCCAAGTTTCATGATTTCCAGCCGAGTTTTGGATCTACATGAATTTAAAATCTAAGTTTCTCGATGTTCTCGGCAGAGTCATGACGCCCAGATGTTTGAATTCCATTCTCATTTCTTCCATGGGACCTAGAAATTCAACCAAGGACACACATGTGATTTTTCAACCCACTTTGGTGCACTGGAGCATGTGCATGCAATTCATATTTAGATTATGCACATTAAAAGTCCAAAAACTCAATTAATGTATAAAAATGCCAAATGAACCCGAAATAATTCCAAAATTTAACAGGGCACTCATATAGTTCTATGTTGCCTCTGTAAATAAAATCAGGGGGGAGGCAGCATATATCGTTTCGCACACAAAGGTGACACGTTCCCTCTCGGAACCACGAGGCTTGTTGAGAGAATCTCCGGTTTTGCAAGAGGCTTATACCAAAACTTGTCCCAATTCAGCCAAAAATTATACGTATCAAAACAGGGTTTAGATTATCCCGAAAATCTTGCTACCTAGACCAATAATGTACAATGATTTGAATTCAACATAAAATGGATACAGACATTTGAATTGGAGAGCGTATGATACATGTAGTTCATAGTGAAATATGATTACTGCTATATGCATGTCTTTTTGTTATCAAGATAATATTTAAATTATTGTATAACTTGACAACAATCGTATTCAAATAAGGAAAATTGATTCAAATTTAGTCCATATGGTAGACGACAATATATATGTTCACATGGTGGAGTAAAATGTTCATATATGATGGAAGATCAAAATGTATGACTACATCAATTATAAACCGCAAGGTCACCTAATGATATATTCAAATTCAACATAACGTGGATTCAAAAATTGAAATTCGAGATCATGGCATGTGTAATTACATAAAAGGTACATTACTCTTTCTTTGGTGGGAATTGATTTGTTTTTTGTTGTTGTTGAGGGAAGTGCGAATCGATTTGGTGTAATCATGTTCTCCCGTTTTTTTACATTTTTCTTGTAGTTTTTTCAATGGCATCTATAGCAATATAGTAAAAGGGGACATAACTCTCTTGTGTCTTGTATGATTTTTTTTACACGTTAAGTTTGTTCTGCCGAACAAGGAATCCGCACCTTGTTATGCCGAAATTTTCAAGCTCGAGTATCTTTTGTCTCACCTGCTTTGAAACTCCCGCTTCTTCAACCCGCGCCGCGCCTTGTTATCCTGAAATTTGGACGCGCGATAGAACTCCCTTCTCATCCGAAATCGCTCCCGCAGCCTAGACACGCGGAATCCACAGTCAAAACCGGTGGGGGTATGCTGGTAACTTACCCTACATTTCGGACAAGCGCGTCCCTAAGCTTGGCTCCCCCCTCCCCCTTCGCCCCCCCATTCGTACACCGAGGCCGCCAAAACCCGCGAAACCCCACGCTCCTCCGTCGGCCTCCCGACCGCTGCCCAACCGGAGACTCTTCCCCGACTACGTCGTCCACCGCAACAACTCGCCGTCCCTCATCCACCGCACCGGATGAGGATCCGTTGTCGATCTCGTCGTCCCGCCGGATCTGCCGCCCCATCCTCCACCTCCAAGGAGCTGCCCCGACGTTCGCCTCGTCTATCGTGCCACCTCAATCCCCACAGCACCGTCTTGACCTGCCCCATCGGAACTGCAGCACCCTCACCAATTCCTCCGATGAAGCCGAGGCCAACTCGGCGCCACCAAGGAGGTTCTGCACTCACCGCTGCATTTTATCTTTTATTTGATCTCACGGGGCTGCCGGTGCTCGATACCGAGCAGACATGGCGTCTCCATCGACAGCACCGTCGCCGGCCACATCATCCACGGCGTCTCTCCCCCCATGTCATTGCTTCCTCAGCGGCGACTTCCACAACGGCACTAGCTGCAGCTGCTCCGGCTCTCGCTCGCACTGCGGGTCTGTTCTTGCTGTCGGTCGAGCTACTGCACTGCTCCTGCTTTCCTTCGTGCTGCTGCTCTGCTCTTGCTCTCGCTTGCGCCGCTGCTGCTGCTGCACGACCTCCGACAGCTACAGGAGTTGCTGCTTTAGCACTCGCTCGCGGTGCTACTGCACGACTTGCTCTCTGCTAGTGTGTTCCCTACTCGAGCGTCTGCTGATTTAGATCACTGCTTCTCTGCTACTAGTGCTCGAACGCCCTAAACATCTATTGCAATGCTCTGTTACTAGTTCAATCAGTTTCGATAGTAAAATTCAGTTTTGACTGTGAAGTTCATTTTCTTCAGTTAAGTTCAGAGTGAACAGTACTTACAGCATCTGTCGGAGCGGCCGTGGCGTGGCTGATGCGTTTTACATCTAGCACTTTTTGGTGATGTATTTTACATCATCTATTGCAGATGATATTAGGGTCCCACTTCACATTAAAGTTGTCTGTCTTGTCATGCTTCAGCCTCGTCGCCGTACACCTTAGCGGAGCTGCTCCAACGACAGAACCATCCATCATAGCGGAGCAGTACCCTCGGCGCCGTTTCCAGAGGCCTCGGATCTTCTTCCCCGCCTCCGACAGTCACACCAGCATCATCACCATCCTCCACGTCCAACCCAATGATGCTGAGGTCCACAAGGCTATGCCAAAGAGGTTGTACACTCATCGCATCACTTTGTTTCTCCATTCCTCTGTTCTTCCAATTCATGTGAGCCAAACACCCAGGTTGACTGAAATCCTATGTTTCCAAATGCTCTGTTTTGCACGTGCATTCCTATCCTATTCCAGTGTTTTTCTTGTCCCTGCGTTTATAGAATCCTCCAATTCTAAGGAGCCCTTACAGATTTACTTCATTTTCAGATTGGCGTCAAAGAAAACTCTGTGTGTTATGTCCTGCTCCTGCCGTGCCGTCATCCACCCCACCTGAGGTGCACCATCGACAGAAGCGTTCACTGCAGCAGAGATCCCCCTTGTAGAGTTTCTTTTGCCGCCTCAGATCATCTTCCCCGTTGCCAGCAGCCACGCCAACTGCATTACCATCATCGACTGAGCAGATGAACCTGAGGACTAGACAGTTCTGGAAGAGAGGTCGCAGTCTTTCATGTTTGCTTACGTTATACATCGGTTATTATTACCTGCTACTTTATCGTTTAATCTTGAGATTTGAATTGTCCATGGGTCTCATATCGAGCCAGCAACGAATAGTATTAGTCTACTATCTGGTTCATCTAGGGTCTTCTATGTGGTTCATGTTGGGTGGGCAACAAACAATAGATGATCCGTTGTCTATCTTTTTAAACTGAAGCTATAATCTACCTGCTATCATTAGTTTTGGATCCATCCA
Organism: Triticum dicoccoides; assembly: GCF_002162155.2. Taxonomy (NCBI): domain Eukaryota; kingdom Viridiplantae; phylum Streptophyta; class Magnoliopsida; order Poales; family Poaceae; genus Triticum; species Triticum dicoccoides. The sequence continues at coordinate 452,479,345 of NC_041393.1, forward strand.
CTCGTTAGCTACCATCAGTCTTGATTTTTGCATGCACCCCTTAGGCCTTATAAAATCTAACTATTTTTTTTAATTATTATGAATGTCAGATATTGTACACAATCGTACTGAACATGTAAAGAAAAAGAGAAGACTATTACGTGCGAATATAATGTCATGCAGACGCTGCTCCATGGTGGGCGAAGTGCCCCCCTCCCCCTCTCCTGCATTTCCAGATTGTATTCCAGAGGAAGATAACTGTTCAGATGGAGATTCAGAAGGAGCCGACCATGCCTGTTTACCACCTGAGGTGTTTGCTCTAACCTGGCATGCTGATGTTGGTCATATCATGCATATGGCGCCTTGAATTGCTTACATTATACATCTTATATGTCATTAGCTTAGTTTAGATTTGCTTTGTGTGAATGCCACCTGTTTGGTTTCTATATCATACTCCCACCATTCCTAAATATTTGTCTTTTTAGAGATTTCAACAAGTGACTACATATGGAACAAAATGAGTGAATCTACACTCTAAAATATGTCTATATATATTCGTATGTGGTAGTCCATTTGAAATCTCTAAAAGACAAATATTTAGGAACGGATCGAGTATATGGGAATTACGCAATGCCATCTTCTTTAGCCAGGCATCATATACATGAATCATGCAATGCCATCCTGTTTAGCCAGTCATCGTATATGTGAATTGTATCGTGCCATATTTTTTCCATAATGTATTCCATTTGTCAACAATGTTTATAAATTCATCTACTCTTCCTGTGCATCAGCCATTTGAGTCGGTCATGGGAAAATCTGGAGTGAAAACAAGGTCTTCTGAGCATTCAGTGCTACCTGTCGATGCAGATTTCTTGCTGGTTACAGATAGCTCCTCAGAGGAGGATTCAAAGAGAGATGACTAGTCGTATCCCCCCCCCCGAGGTGCATGCTCTAACTTGGCTGGGTTATATTGCTCATATCATGCATATGGTGTCTTGCATTGCCATGCCATCTGCTTAGATTAGACATGCTTTGTGTGAATGCCTCCTGTTTGCTGTCTATATCAGATATGTGAATTATGCAATGCCATGTTTTTCAGCCAGTTATCATATATGTGAATTATGCATCGCCATGGAGCCAGGCATCATATATGTGAATTATCTCATGCCATCTTTTTTTTTCATTACGTATTCCATTTGTCGACAATCTGTGTATATTAAACTACTCTTCATGCGTATCATCCATTTGAGCCGGTTATGGAAAAATCTGGAGTGAAAACAAGGTCTTCAGAGCAGGCAATGGTACCTGTTGAAGCATATATCTCAATGGTTACAGGGAGCTCCTTAGAGGAGGACTCAGAGACAGATGACCAGTCCTATATCCCACCTGAGGTGTATGCTCTAAGTTGCAATGTTTATATTTCTCATATGATGCATATGGTGTCTTGCATTGCTTAGTTTAGACATCATATGCACAATATTGAATTCTATCTGCTTAGTTTAGAGATCATACATGCGAGTGCCAGCTGCTTAGTATATGAATCAATTATGTCAATTATATCATGCCATCCTGTATACTTAGACAACATGTATGTGAATTATTTCATCCCAACCTATTTTAGAAAGACATCATATAGTTTTGTCATGTCATCCTATTTAGGTACTCATCATATGTTGAATTATGCCATTATATATCTTGTTAAGTTAACCATCATATATCTGAAACTGTGTCATGCTATCCTGTTTAGTTAGGCATCATATATGTGAAATTGTGTCATGCTGTCATGTTTGGTTAGACAACATATATGTGAATTACCACATCTGTCTATCATACAATGTCTGTACGTTCAATTTCTTTTCTTGTTTATCAGCCATTTGAATTGGAGGGGGTGATGGCAGTATCTAAGGGAGCAAAAACCCGTTCTTCACAAAAGACAGTGCTACCCGTCGATGCAGATAGAACCTACTAGCCCACAAACTAGCCCCACCACACATAATCGAGACTCTTCCAGATTGCACACTTACACCATTGGGCAGAGAACCAGCTACAACCCATCTAACTGCAACCCCAGCGGATAGTAACCCACTTATAGTTGATAAAGCACCATGTCCACCACAGAGTACCCCCACACGAGCAGTTTGTAAAGCTACTGCAGTGCCCAAAGCACGAAGACCACCACAGCTAACCCAAACTCCACGTTTAAAGCAGAAGAGCAACTGTTCTCAGGTCAGATTCCGTAGCTATGGTCCATACTCCTTTACTGTTGCATCACTGTATTTACTCATACCAACTACTTTCGAATTTGAAGGATCCAATTGAAACTCCAATGGCGCAACAGGTATGTTTTAAACCTATTTCTTTAACTGGATTGCTGTTCTAACTTCTTGCTCTATGTTGATTTCAGTTTAAGTTGTATAAACAATTCTGTTCTCATGTGATGCACATTACAAGTGCTGCCAATGCTGTGTAGTTTCTCACACTTATATTCTGTCTATGCTGCTGTGTCTTAAAAATATATGAGTTGAACTACGTCTCTATCTTGATTAGGGAGCATAATCTAGAATGATATGGACAATACAGTGACCATAGTACATAGATGTATGTTTGTTTCATGCTGTTATCCTGTCCACCTTACTACTGAAACGGTTTACCAAAATGAGTTTGGTATACTACAAGCTAAACCTGTGATGTGTCTGCTTGTTTCTCTTGTAGTATGCAAACAGAATATTGGAGAAGACCACCCCACTATGCAATGGTAGAGAAAGTAATGCAGGTAAGGTTCAAGATAGCGAGACAACCATGTTGGTCTCCAAGAAAGGTGATAAAAATGATCTTGTGGACAGTGAGAAAACCCCACAGTCCTGCGTTGATGTAGTGTTCGAGTTACTGGCCAGTACTGCTAGCACAAGCTCTTCGAACTCGCTGCCTGAATCACTTCGGCTTCTTCAGCTTCAGCTACAAGCTGAAAGGCATCGGTCAGCTGTGCTGCGGCAAGAAGCCGAAGGACTGAGGAAGTCCCTGCAGAATTCAGATGCGTACTTTCTTGTGCAACAGCAATCGCTGGAGGATTTAAGCGCCAAACAAGAGAAAGTTAATAAGCTTGCTAAGCATCTTGCCAGCATTATGGGTACCCAGGATATTGTTTCTTGAACTCTCCTGAAGTGGTTTCAGTTCTGGACTTGTTTTGCTGCGGCGTTTATATGCTGCTGTGTTCCCTATATTTGCACTGGTGGTGAACTTTGATGCCCAGTGGATGTAATATGTGTAATAGGCCTGATAGCCTAGCATAAGTTGCCTGTTTATTTTTTCCTTGTTGTCTTGTTTATTTGTTTGCTTGTAGTCAGTGCAGTTCTTTTTCTACGGTTTGCTAGAAGCTGCAATAACCTATTTTTTAAAACTAGGCCACAATAACCATGGGCTAATATTTATTGTAGTGACACTGGGCCTCCTACGGGCCGTAGAAATAGTGGGCCTTCTACGGGCCGTAGAAATAGTAGGCCTTCTATGGGCCATAGAAACATTGGGCCTTCTACGGGCTGTAAAACAATGGGCCTTCTACGGGTCGTATCATCAATGGGCCTTATACGGGTCGTATGATCGATTGGCCAAACATGGGCCAATAACAGGTTGTATTATGGTCGTAAACGTGCTAGAGTTGGAATCGTCCGTTCATGGGCCGACCATAACGGGCCATCGTTAATAGGCTGTATTTGATGACGCTATGAAAACGGCCCCATGTATTAACATACCACAAATGGGCCGTTAAATGGGCCTAATTCGGGTAGGGCGTAACGGGCCTTGGGTTAGCGGGATGTAAATGGGCTATATGCGAACATGCCGTTAACAGGCTTTTCATGGGCCGGCCCGTCACCCTTTGACCAAGCCAAACGGGCCAGCCTTTTCACAGGAATGGGCCTTCTGTCCAATGAGTGGATGACATCTGTCCCAACAATGAGCCGACATGTGTTTCCTCCAGCCAATGACGATTTTACACGTGGAAAATCCCTATTGGTCGGGGCTGTTAACGGGTTATCGGATCCAAAAAACGACCCGATAGCTTAATGGCGTTCCGTTACGGTGGATGCCACGTGTCGGTCACCCTTGACGAAAGCACTTCTATGACGCGCGATTTATCGTCATGGAAGTGGACACTTCTGTGATGATACTTTTGGTAATGTCATGGAACACTTCTACGACAGCACAGGTATGACTATCTTGATTCTGTCATAAATTTGTCATGGATGTGCATGCATGACAAAAAACGCGACCTACTGTGACAAACACGTATCATCATGGAAGCATTTTTTTGTAGTGCTAAGCGGTGCATTTAATGCATTCCTATCTGCAGAGTTAGGTATGATAGCACTATTTGCTATCTAATTAGTACACAATGACTGATTTGCCACTGCGGTGACCCCTTGATTTATAAAAGGAGGGCCGTGGCAACCATATAAAGGATTCGGGGCCCTGTACACTCAGACGCGCGTAGCTGCCCTCACCCCGAGGCAACCCTGTCGGGCTAGAGTGCCGCGTTTCCACCACAATCCACCATCAATCCTTCAAAGTAGGAGTAGGGTTTTATGCCTCACAGCGTCCTGAACCTGAGTAAAACTGCCCGTGCAATCTCTGTCATGCTGCACGACATTCTTTGCTCTTTGTGCAATGTGCTCATCCCCCTGCCGAACCACAAGGGGCTCATGGCCCCATAGGTGGTCGTGGTTTCCCACAACATCTTCGGCCCGCCAGGTAGGGGGAAGCGCTTGGGCGAACCCGAGAAGCGTACATAGCACGTCATCTTCATCATCGCTTTCTTCATTGATGGCTCCATCATCCATGGCACCCAAGAAGAAGCCTGGTGCCGCAGCCCACCCCTCCACCTCGAAGGCCTCGCCGCACGTGACCTCGAACACCATGGGGGCTACGGGGACGCCTGGGGATGTGGACGCTGCGGGGGACGTGGTTAATGCTGGCGGCGTCATCACCACCTCCCTTGGAGCCGAAACGGGAGCAGGAGGCACTGGAGAAGAACAACACCAACCACATCCCTGCAGCCATGCTCCACGAGGTACAGGAGGAGACATCATTCCGTCTACACCTCTCCGTCGGGCCGAAGGGCACAACCACAACGAAGGCACTTGCTCTGGGGCGAATCACAACTCTCCGCCCACTCCCGCTATGGGCGCGACCACAGGGCATGCATGCACCACCCCCGGAGCAAGCTGACCCAGCCAATGCACCAAATGGAGCCGCTGGTCCTCAAGCGCCTCCACCTCGTCACCATGTCATCCTGGAGGCTTTCCCACAATGATGAGAACACAACACGGCTACTACCGGCACCATCAGAAGCTGCACAACGTTACGATCTATATCATCATCCATGCCAAGCACTGCTTCGGAGGCCATAGCACGGGCACAGTTTCAATTGAGATTTCTGACAACAACCGATCAGATGGATGAGTCGAGAGCCACCATTCAAAGCCTGATTGGTTTCGTCGAGGCGGGAGGATTGAGGGAGTCCTGGATTAAGGGGTCCTCGGACAGCCAGACTATATAGTTTGGCCGGACTGTTGGACTATGAAGATACAAGATTGAAGACTTTGTCCCGTGTCCGGATGGGACTCTCCTTTGCGTGGAAGGCAAGCTTGGAAATTCGGATATGTAGATCTCCTTCTCTGTAACCGACTCTGTGTAACCTAGCCCCCTCCGGTGTCTATATAAACCGGAGGGTTTAGTCTGTAGGACAACAACAATCATAATCATAGGCTAGATTCTAGGGTTTAGCCTCTACGATCTCGTGGTAGATCAACTCTTGTAATACTCATATCATCAAGATCAATCAAGCAGGAAGTAGGGTATTAGCTCCATCGAGAGGGCCTGAATCTGGGTAAAACATCGTGTCCCCTGCCTCCTATTACCATTAGCCTTAGACGCACAGTTCGGGACCCCCTACCCGAGATCCGCCGGTTTTGACACTGACATTGGTGCTTTCATTGAGAGTTCCACTGTGTCGTCGCGGTAAGGCTTGATGGCTCCTTCAATCATCTTCAATGATGCGGTCCAGGGGGAGGTTTTCCTTCCCAGATAGATCTTCGTATTCGGCAGCTTCGTACTGCGGGCCAACTCGCTTGGCCATCTGAAGCAGATCGATAGCTACGCCCCTGGCCATCAGGTCAGGTTTGGAAGATTGAACTATACTGCCGACATCCGCAGAGACTTGATCTTCTACGGATTCGAGCCCATGCCAGGTGAGCCGAACGGTCACGACGGGCATAACTTTGATCCGCCATCGGACAGTGTTTGGGAGATCGCGCCTGCGGCGGCACCGGGAATCAATCCGGAGCAGATCATGCATTCTGAGGACGGGTGGATGGACCCCGCCACGGAGGCCGTGCACTCATCGGCGTTGGAGCCGAACGATGATCCCACCTCTTGCGAGGATGGTGTCATCGGACCCTCGGACTCGTTTCCGGCTACAGGATCCGAACCGCGTATCCGTGCCTATCGAATCTGATTGGGCACCGGTCATGGAGTTCACCGCCGCGGATATTTTTCAGCACTCGCCATTGGGTGATATGCTAAGTTCATTAAGGTCTCTTTCCTTGTCGGAAGATTCTTGGCCGAACTATGTCCGGCTCAAGTGGGAAGCGGACGACGAAGAAATTCATTCCCCACCCACCACCCACTTAATAGCCATTGTCGATGACTTAACCGACGTGCTTGACTTCAACTCCAAAGACATCGACGGTATCGACGACGATGCAGGAGAAGAACAGGGACCACCGCCTATAGGGCGCTGCACAGCCACCTCATCATATGATATATAT
>NC_041393.1:452486534-452507551 GCF_002162155.2 Triticum dicoccoides
ACCCCCAAAGAAAGCAATGGCGATGAGGCAACGGAAGATAACCCCTTGGAGAAGCAATATAGGCACCGGCGTCATAGGCGTCGCTCCAGGCCCCGCCATAGCAAAAATAGTGATGCCGACACAAACAACAATTCGGATGGTCCCGAAGACGAAAACAATCCTGCCCAGCCAGGCTTCGAGCAGGCCGAGCAAGAGGATGGGCAAGCTAGCCCTAAGGAACAGGCGACAAATGGAGAATCAGAGGATGATAATTACATGCCTCTCTCCGAAGACGAAGTGAGCCTTGGCGACGAAGAATTCATCGTGCCTGAGGATCCCGTCGAGCAAGAGCGCTTCAAGCGCCGGCTTATAGCCCCTGCAAAAAGCCTGAAGAAAAAGCAGTAACAGCTTCAAGCTGATCAAGATCTGCTAACTGATAGATGGACCGAGGTCCTGGCTGCCGAGGAATACGGACTCGAGCGCCCTAGCAAAAGTTACCCAAAGCGCAGGTTACTACCTCAACTCGAGGAGGAAGCTTTAAAGCCCACACTACCAGCGTATGATGCGGCTGACGGGCCACCCCGTGGCCGCGACAAAGCGCCATACCAGCCCGAAGTCCAGACCGCACCCCGTCGCCAATCAAACGATAATACTAAGGCCCGGGGCTACACGAGGGACCTGTGAGATGTATTGGAATACAAAGCAGGACAGTCAAGATCGATCTACGGATCACGGGGGCGCGCCACAAGACGTGACGATGACCGTCACGCCGGATACAATAAACCAAAGTCCGGCCAGGCCAAATACAACAAACCAGATTCATTTGAACTACGTCGGGATGCAACCTGGCATAGAGGCGCCGCACACCCCCTATGCTTCACTGATGAAGTAATGGATCATGAATTCCTAGAAGGGTTTAAACCCGTAAACATTGAATCATATGATGGCACAACATACCCCATGGTATGGATTGAAGATTTTCTCCTACACATTCACATGGCCCGCGGCGATGACTTACATGCCACAAAGTACCTACCACTTAAGCTCACAGGACCGACTCGGCATTGGCAGAATAGCCTGCCAGCAAGCTCCATTGGCAGTTGGGAGGACCTGGAAGACGCATCCCTCGACAAATTCCAGGGCACTTATGTGCGACCACCAAATGCTGATGACTTAAGTCACATAACCCAGCAGCCCGGAGAGTCAGCCAGGAAACTCTGGACTCGGTTCCTAACTAAAAAGAACCAAATTGTCGATTGTCCGGATGCCGAAGCCTTAGCATCCTTCAAGCATAACATCCGTGACGAATAGCTCGCCCGACACCTCGGACAAGAGAAGCCAAAGTCCATGGCAGCCCTCACGACACTCATGACCCGCTTTTGTGCGGGCGAGGACAACTGGCTGGCTCGTAGCAACATCACACCAACAAACTCAGGCGATTCAGACGCCAGGGATAGCAACGGCAAGCCACGACAAAATAGACACAAGCGTCGTAACAATGGTGACAACGCCGAAGACACGACAGTTAATGTCGGATTCAGAGGCTTTAAATCCGGATAGCGGAAAAAGCCATTCAAAAGAAACAGTCCGGGCTCGTCCAGTCTGGACCGCGTACTCGATCGCTCATGTCAAATTCACGGCGACCCCGATAAACCAGCCAACCACACCAACAGGGAATACTGGGTGTTTAAACAAGCCGACAAGTTGAATGCCGAAAACAAGGAAAAGGGGCTGCAAATGACGACGACGAGGAGCCCCGGCCGCTGAACATAGGAGGACAGAAGAAATTCCCTCCCCAGGTGAAAACAGTAAATATGATATACGCAACCCATATTCCCAAGTGGGAACGAAAGCGTGCACTAAGGGACTGCTACGTCTTGAGCTTGCGTTTGTTTTCCTCGAAGAGGAGAGGGTGATGCAGCAATAGTAGCATAAGTATTTCCCTCAGTTTTTGAGAACCAAGGTATCAATCCAGTAGGAGGCTCCTCAAAAGTCCCACGCACCTACACAAACAAACTGAGAACTCGCAACCAACGCAATAAAGGGGTTGTCAATCCCTTCACGGCCACTTGCGAAAGTGAGATCTAATAAAGATAGTAAGATAAGATAAATATATTTTTGGTATTGTATAATATAGATGCAAAAAGTAAAGATGCAAATAAAAGTAGATTGAAAGCAAATATGATAAGAGATAGACCCGGGGGCCATAGGTTTCACTAGTGGCTTCTCTCAAGATAGCATAAGTATTACGGTGGGTGAACAAATTACTGTCGAGCAATTTATAGAAAAGCGCATAGTTATGAGATTATCTAGGCATGATCATCTATATAGGCATCACGTCCATAACAAGTAGACCGACTCCTGCCTGCATCTACTACTATTACTCCACACATCGACCGACTCCTGCCTACATCTAGAGTATTAAGTTCATAAAAATAGAGTAACGCATTAAGCAAGATGACATAATGTAGAGGGATAAACTCAAGCAATATGATATAAACCCCGTCTTGTTATCCTCGACGGCAACAATACAATACGTGCCTTGCAACCCTTTCTGTCACTGGGTAAGGACACCGCAAGAATGAACCCAAAGTTAAGCACTTCTCCCATGGCAAGAAAGATCAATCTAGTAGGCCAAACCAAACTGATAATTCAAAGAGACTTGCAAAGATAACTCAATCATACATAAAAAATTCAGAGAAGATTCAAATATTATTCATAGATAAACTTGATCATAAACCCACAATTCATCGGATCTTGACAAACACACCGCAAAAAGAGTTTACGTCGAATAGATCTCCACAAGAGAGGGGGAGACCATTGTATTGAGATCCAAAAAGTGAGAAGAATCCATCTAGCTAATAACTATGGACTCGTAGGTCTGTGGTAAACTACTCACAACTCATCGGAGGGGCAAGGATGCTGATGTAGATGCCCTCCATGGTTGATTCCCCCTCCGGCAGAGTGCCGGCGAAGGCTCCAAGATGAGACCTCGCGGATACAGAAGGTTACGGTGGTGAAAATTTTGTTTCGTCCTCCTCCCGGATGTTTTCGGGGTACGTAGGTATATATAGGAGGAAGAAGTACGTCGGTGGCCGCCCGAGGGGCCCACGAAACAGGGGGCGCGCCCTACAGGGGGGGGCGCCCACCTATCTCGTGGGAGCCTCGGCTGCTTCTTGACTTGCACTCCAAGTCCTCTGGATCACGTTTGTTCCAAAAATCACGCTCCCGAAGGTTTCATTCCATTTGGACTGCGTTTGATATTCCTTTTCTTCGAAATACTGAAATAGGCAAAAAGAACAGCAATATGGGCTAGGCCTCCGGTTAGTAGGTTAGTCCCAAAAATGATATAAATGTGTAAAATAAAGCCCATAAACATCCAAAAGGGGTAATATAATAGCATGGAACAATCAAAAATTATAGATACGTTGGAGACGTATCAGGGACGTCTATGCGATGGAGCCAGTCGCCCCAAAGTTCAACCCATGGTCCTCTTGTCCGATCACTTTCGATCGCAGGGACCATCCTACCAGTATCCGTCATGGCAGTTCGGCCGCATTGGTCCTTGACCCCATCATCAATGGATTCCATCTCACACAAGTCCTCATGGACGGTGGCAGCAGCTTGAACCTGCTCTATCAGGATACAGTGTGCAAAATGGGCATTGACCCCTCAAGGATCAAGCCCACAAAAACCACCTTTAAGGGTGTCATACCCGGTGTGGAGGCCTATTGCACGGGCTCAATCATAGTGGAAGTGGTCTTCGGATCTCCGGACAATTTCCGGAGCGAGGAGTTAATCTTCGACAGCGTCCCCTTCCGTAGTGGCTATCATGCACTGCTCGGACGAACCACATTCGTCAAATTCAATGCAGTACCGCATTATGCATACCTCAAGCTCAAAATGACAGGACCTCGCGGGGTTATAACAGTTAATGGAAACACAGAGCGCTCGCTCCGAATGGAGGAGCACACGGCAGCCCTCGAGGCAGAAGTACAAAATAGCCTTCTAAGGCAAACAGCCCATTTGGCGATAAAGAACTCGGACACCGTCAAGCGAGTCTAGAGTACCCCGCAATAGGATCATCCGGCACGTTCATAGCTCGACTAGCAATTTGGCCTCCGTCCTAGTCCCAGACAAGCGGCAAAATTTGTGCCGCGCGTACAGAATTACGCATTTAAAATACCATGGGCATAGGCGGAGGCACGACTATGACACGGTCCACAATGCGGTTCGACCGCCCCAGGACCCACGCATCTTTGCACCCCCTTTTTTTCTTTCAGGTCGTCATCTTCAGGAGGCTCCTCCGATAGACAGACTATCGGACACATAGCGGGGCGGACACACCAAGAATACAAGAAGCTGGGGCGTCCAAGGGAATCCTCAGGTGGTCTCTGATAACGATCATTATACCTGTTTTACATACCCGCATATAGCCTGCTCCTGGTCAGGATGTGTCAAACAGTCCTATTTTTCTTATCGCACTACTTGTATATGTATGCTTTGACGTATCATTTGAATAACAAGGGAAAATAGTGTACAGCGTCACATTGCTATTACGTTTATCTACCCCTTTCCTATACTACTTATTTATTATACCCGTCCATTTTGGCACAACCAGTTTGCCAGGGGCTTCAGTGTACCCCATAACCTGGCAAGAAAAGTCCGAACACATTTGACAGTGCAGCACCCGGAACTTATAGCACTATATGCATCAGCTCTGAATCATGTGTTGGGTCAATAGTTGGGTTTGCCCGGCTCCTATGTTTTGGTACCTTACGTTCCGCTATATCGGCTAAGGTAGTGCAGGGAGAACTACTGCGATTGTGTCCCGGTTCTTCCGGACGACCACCTTAGTAGAGAAAGCTGAAAACTGACTGTCATGATAAGGCGAGAGCTGGTCGCTGTTCGAGAGGTCTCAAATCCCTAAAGATTTTTTCCGCTTCAGGCGAGGAATCGACCTCGTCCGATTTAGGCATGTATAGCGCCCTAAGTCCGGCCTTCTGGATACTAGGGGCTTAACCAAAATTTGAAGTTGTAGACTTCTATTGCCAAGTGAGAGCGATAAAGCCGTATAGTCCGATTGCCTTGTTCGCGGCGCTAAAAACCTCCTTAAAAGGACCAAAAATTTGGATAAAGAGTGTTTATATTTATCCCGAACACCCCAGTACTAGTTACATGGGGGCAGAAGCCGACGACTGGGCAACTCTCAAGATTTTATAAACGGCCGCACAGAAGGTAATATTTTAAATTAACATGCGCCATATAGCGCACATGAACTGGTTTTCATATTACAGGATGACACGAGTACATTCATTCGAATATTACATCCTTAGTACATTCATCCACCACAAGGCGGGCACCCTTAATGACATTGTCATAGTATTGTTTGGGGTGGCGATGCTCCTTGCCCTTCGGCGGCCCCTCTGTCACTAGCTTCTCGGCGTCCATCTTCCCCCAATGCACTTTCGCACGGGCCAAGGCCCTGCGTGCACCCTAAATGCAGACGGACCGCTTAACGACTTCAAGCCACAGACAGGCATTTACCATCTGCTTGACAAGGCCGAAGTAGCTACTCCGTAGGGGCTCACCAGGCCACAGCCGGACTATGAAGTCCTTCATGGACAGTTCAGCCGCCTTGTGAAGTTCGACCAGTAGCTTTAGCTGGTCGCTCAAGGGCATCGGATGTTCGGCCCCAATATACTGGGACCAAAACAGCTTATCCGTCGAGCTCCCCTCCTCAGCCCGGTAGAACTCTATGGCATCAGAGATGCTGCGCGGCAGATCTACAAATGCTCCTGGAGAGCTCTGAATTTGGGAAAGTAAAAGGAAAGTCTCCTTCACATGCTTGCTTTGCATAATGAAAGCCTTACCCGCAGCTATCTTCTTGGCCGCCTCAATTTACTGAGGGCCTTCTGGGCTTCGGCCTTGGCGTCTAGCGTGCTCTGATGGGCCTTCGCATGCTCCAACTCTTGTGTCTTGGAGTCACGCTCCAAGGACTCAATTTTTTTGATGAAATCATGGAGCTCTTGCTGGACCTCATCAACTCGAGCCTCTTGTTTTTCACGCTCGGTGCACTCCCTGGCTACTTTGACTTCGGCCTCGGACAATGCCTTCTTAAGGGCCGCCACTTCGGTCGTGGCCCCTATTAAAATTCATCATGCTTCTATTAGCATCAAAGATTTTTTTTCCTTTATATAACATTCAGATGGGGTATCACTTACCTTTGTTCTCCTCGAGCTGCCTCTTCACGAGGCCAGCTCTTCTTCGGCCCGCCCCAGGTTTTGCCTCAGTCCGGAGACCTCCGCAGTGGTGGCAGCGGCGGCCAGCAGCGACGCCTGCTCATTCACATAGAAATAATATGATTAGACTCCTGGAAATAATATTTGATCCTTTGTTCGGCCTTTCTTTCCGAACACCAAACAGAGCATCAGGAGCTACTGTCTATATAGTGATACTTTCTCATAATTTGAATTACTTACCTCAAAGGCTGTCAGGAGGCTGCCGTAGGCTTCGGTCAATCCGCTTTTGGCGGACTGAACCTTCACAATCACTGTACTCATAAGAGTATGGTATCCTTCATCAAGGGAAGCGCTCTGAAGCGCTTCCACCAAGTTATCCGATGCCTTTGGATGGACAGAGGTCATCAGCACAGGCGGCTCGCCCCCTTGGCGAGGGGCTGCCTGCCTAAATCCGGAACCATTGGAGGTTCCGACGCAGTATCCGTCTGGGGGCCAAGCTTGTTGCGACCCCCGTCATCAGAATCCTTGGGGATCTCCCCCCCCCCATGAGCCCGGCATCGGGGGTTTCGCCTTGAGGTGCCTCCAGAACTATCTCTCCCTGGCCCGGTATCCTCTGAGATAACACCTCGGTGTCATCCGCGGGCCGGGGAGTGGAGGCCATCGGGATCGAATAGATATTCATCTCCGACGAGCTCAAGGACCCATCTGAGGAGGATAAGTTGATGTGGGCTTTGGACGGACTGCACAAATATATTTTGACATGATAAAGAAGCCATAAAGATAAACATGCCAGAAGTATTATGGTATCCGAATACTTACGACTTCGCCAGGGGCTTGTCCCTGGGTAGCCACTCCTTGTCGCTGTAGGCGGCTGTGGTGGAATGGTCCAGAGGGAGGGTCCTTCCCTTCTTGGACCCTTCGGCCTCCCCGGAAGGGGCGGCCTTCCTTTTCTTCTCCCCCTTGGTTTGGGGGAGAGGGTTTTCCTCTTGCTCCTCCTCATTGTCGTTGGAGGAGTGCACCTCGGTGTCTTCGGACGATTAGTTCGACACCACCTTGCGCCGGAGAATTTTCCTGGTCCCCGTGGCCCTCTTCTTGGCCTTCTTCTCCGGCACCTCATAGGGTGCCAGAAACAGCATCTCTGTTAGGAGATCAGTTGCTGGATCTTCAGGCAACAGAGCTGGACAGTCGATCCGCTCCGCTGTCGCCGCATATTCCTGTTAAATCAATATGATGGCTTAGAATCCACCCACGAATATACTGAGGAAAGGCACATCTAGTGAAGTATAGAGTGCTTACCGAATTGGCGTGGCGCTTGGCGCCGAGTCCGAGGTCCTCGATGGTGGGACGAGGTACTTCGGCAGCCTTGAACAACACCTTCCAGATATCTTTGTGTGTCGTGTCAAAGAGCTCTCGCAGCGTCTGGTGTTTGGCCGAATCGAACTCCCACAGGTTGAATGCCCGTCTTTGACACAGGAGGATCAGGCGAAAGAGCATGACCTGGACCATGATGACGAGCTTGATCTTCTTGCTTATCATATTTTTTATGCAGTTCTGGAGTCCGGTCAGCTCCGCGGGCGCACCCCAAGCTAAGCCTTTCTTCTTCCAGGAGGTGAGCCACATGGGGATGCCAGATCGGAATTCGGGGGCTGCCGCCGAGTTGGCATCACGCGGCTCGGTGATGTAGAACCACCCTGACTGCCACCCCTTTATGGTCTCCAGATAGGAGCCCTCAAGCCAGGTGACATTGGGCATGTTGCCCACCATAGCGCCTCCGCACTCCGCTTGCTGGCCAACCACTATCTTTGGCTTCAAGTTGAAGATCTCCAGCCACAGACCGAAGTGCGGCTTGATGCAGAGGAAGGCCTCAGACACGACGATAAACGCCGAGATGTTGAGGATGAAATTAGGGGCCAGATCATGAAAATCTAACCCATAGTAAAACATGATCCCGCGGACAAATGGGTGGAGGGGGAATCCCAGTCCACGAATGAAGTGGGCGAGGAACACAACCCTCTCGTGGGGTTGCGGAGTCAGAACGATCTGCTCTGCGTCTAGGAGCCGGTGCGTGATGTCTGCGGCCAAGTATCCGACCTCCCGGAGCTTCGTAATGTCTTTCTCCGTGACGGAGGAGGCCATCCACTTGCCTCCCACTCTGGACATGTTTGGAATGGTTGTACGGAGAAGGTGGGAACTGGGGCGCTGGAGCTCGAGCGTGCAAGAATGGATGAGCGAAGGAAGAAGAAGGCGTGGGTGAAAAAGGAGGATCCCTATCTCTTTATAAAGGCGGTAGAAACTGTGTGCCTCCCCACTTGCCCGTTATAATCGCTTATTCCCCAAATGCCACGATTGATGGCGCGGTTGGGTTACCCATGCCCGTATTGATGAGAATCCCGCGATAAGGGGACACGATCTCTACTTCGACAAGACGTGTCAAGGAAACCGCCTCACATTATGTGCAGTAGCTGGTTGTGAAAACGGTTAGAATAATGACTGGACCGTGGCGTGATGTCATGCTATAAAAAGCTATCAGCAGATTAGATTTGTGGAATATTTTACTCTCTAAGGTGGTATGTGGAATTTGTTTTGCAGACCGGACACGATTCTTGTGTTCAAAACCTTCTATGAAGTATTCAGAGAAGGAACCCGCCTTGCAATGCCGAAGACAATCTGCGCGCCAGACTCATCGTCATTGAAGCCTGGTTTAGGGGCTACTGAGGGAGTCCAAGATTAAGGGGTCCTCGGACAGCCAGACTATATAATTCGGCCGGACTGTTGAACTATGAAGATACAAGATTGAAGACTTTGTCCCGTGTCTGGATGGGACTCTCCTTTGCATGGAAGGCAAGCTTGGCAATTTGGATATGTAGATCTCCTTCTCTGTAACCGACTCTGTGTAACCCTAGCCCCCCTCGGTGTCTATATAAACCGGAGGGTTTAGTCCGTAGGACAACAACAATCATAATCATAGGCTAACTTCTAGGGTTTAGCCTCTACGATCTCGTGGTAGATCAACTCTTGTAATACTCATATCATCAAGACCAATCAAGTAGGAAGTAGGGTATTACCTCCATCGAGAGGGCCCGAACCTGGGTAAAACATCGTATCCCCTGCCTCCTATTACCATTAGCCTTAGATGCACAGTTCGGGACCCCCTACCCGAGATCCGCCGGTTTTGACACCGACAAGGATCACAACGAGCTGGCCCGCCATGGCCTTCCTAGGCAACAACAACGACCCATGCTGCTATCCATGCCGAAGGCGCCAGCCCCACAATGCAGTCCCCTCCACGACAGCCAGCGTGCGAGCCACACGACCAAGAACCCGATGATGTCTTGATGGCTTCGTCCGACCCTCAAGCGTGTCAAGGACAACAGCGAGTCTTGGAGGACAGGCAAAGGGAAGGCGCGCGTCTCACCATTGAGTGACGTCATGACACCCACTGCCAGTCTGATAGGCGCGATGGCCCCGACGTTGATGAGCCCGCGCTTGGCGAAGATGGGTACCTTCCTTTCGAGGCTGGGTGCCCCGCCTTCAGCCGTGACTTGCGACAAGTCCGTTGGCCATCCACTCGCATGTTCAAGCCAGAGATACCAAAGAAGAATGATGGGAGACTAAACCCAGTAGAGTTCTTGAGAATCTACACCATCGCTATTCAAGCTGCCGGGGGAAGAGACAGAAAGGTGTTTGCCAACTAATTCCCTTTGGCACTCAAGCCAAATGTGAGGTCTTGGTTGATGCACCTGCCGGAGAACTCCATTTCAACCTGGGCTGATCTATACCATGAGTTTGTTGGCGCCTTCACGGGTGGCCATCAAGAACCGGGGCAGCCTAGCAACTTGCAGCTCCTCTTGTAGAAGGAAGGAGAGACTTTGCGGAAGTACATGTAGAGGTTCATCGAGTGCACATGAACATTCAATAGATCCACCCGGTAGCCGTGATTGCTGCGTTCTAGTCCAACGTGCCCAATCATCGGATTCGTTCCAAGATGAACGTTTGAATGCCCAAGACTGTGCAGGAACTTTACACTCTAGTGGATAAGTGTGCTCGAGTAGAGGAAGGGAGGCGGCTCCCCGGTGAAGAGGATGGCGTTGACATTGACTCAGAGGATGACGATGAGGCCACCAATCAGAAGAAGAATAACAAGAAGCACAGCAAAAGGCGCAAGGATAAAGCAGTGGTGACAGTTGAGAGGTCGAGCGCACCTAGTACCGGCAAGAAGGCCAAGACCGAGGTTCCCAACAAGGAAGCTACCGCGTGCACTAACTGCCAGGAAGCCGCGTCTGCCGAGAAGGCTAGGAAAGGTGATGGCCCATACTACAAGATCCATCAGACCACGGGCCATGATCTCCAGGAGTGTCATCAGGTTGAGAAACTCGTCAAGAAGTAGAGGGCTGAATATGAGAAGCATGATAAGGAGAAAGGTCAAGGTGGCCTGGCAGGAAGGGCCGGGGCGGCGGAGTAAGCCGCCTTGGCGAGGCTCCTTAGAATCAAGGAAAACCTGCCAGAGTCCATGAGAAGGAGGATTGCAATGATGAGAGAGATGGAGGAGATGAAGAGGAAAGCAGCAAGTAGGAGTTCCAGAAAGCCACTGACACCATGTGCATTGACGAGGGTGCATCTCTGCACTCCTCTCATTGCCAACTTAAACAATGGGCGCATGAAGTCAATGCCACGGAGCCAGCGGCAGGTTCTCGGAGGCCGCTCAAGTGGTCCTGAACGCCCATCATCTTTGACAAAGAGGATCACCCTGACCGCACCACTGCGGTAGGGTGCTTGCCATTGTTGGTCTCACCAACAATCCGCAACCTCAAAGTCACAAAGATGTTGGTAAACGGCGAGGCCGGGTTGAATCTGATTTCTCCAAAGGTCATCAGCAAACTTCAGATAGCAGAGGAAGAGCTCAATGTTACTGGTACATTTCAAGGGATAAACCCAGGCAGTACCGGTGACATTCAGGGGAGAGTTGAATTACCGGACCGAGAAGATCGTGTTTGATGTGGTCGACCACCCCTGTCGTACAATGGAATCCTTGGTCGCTCAGCTCTGGACAAATTCATGGCGGCATCCCACTATGCCTACAACACCTTGAAGATGCCAGGGCCGATAGGCATCATTTCCATTCCATCAAACGAGAAAGACGCAATCATTTGCGTGGTCAAGATGTACCGGGAAGCAGTCGCGGTAGAGGCCGCCGAAGCCACTGTTACCGCCAAGGAAGGTAAAGGAAATAAGAAAGCTAACAAGGATGCCAGCAAGGAATCCGGGAAGCATACCTCTTCGGAGTATGCTATGCCTATTGATGACTTGCCGAAGAGTTCCAATAGCAAGAGATCCAAGGCTACTACACCCGCTGTGAAAAAGGTCCCAGAAGGGACGGCTGGCACTGATGGTACCTTCACTATTAGTGCCATCACTGATACAATGCGGTGCTATACAAACAGTTTTAACCCCTTTTCATGACGACATTTGGAACCGTCGCCAAGTGAGTCTGGGCGATAGGGGGTCCTTCCCGCACGACCCAGAAACCATCGGGGATATTCCCTCCTGGCACACACGCTCGACAAAATGAGGTCGTGTGCGACCAGCGAGCAAGCAAATACGGTTATACGTATAGTAGTGCTAAAAAATACAATTATACAGGCGAAATTGTTTCCGGTCGTAAGTACATCCCACACAGTCAGTCCCCGCTAAATGTTTCCGTTCGTATATACATCCCACACAGTCGCTCCAAGGAAAATGTTTCCGTTCGCAAGTACATCACACACAATTTTCCCTGTTAAATCGTTTGTGATAGCGTTGCCATCGCACACAATATTAACAATTTTATCGTTTGCGTTATTGAATGCATCACACACGGTGCATAAAAGAAACTATGTAGCAAAGATTGTCCATCACACACAGTTTTTATGTGGTAAACGTTTGTGCAAGGTGGCCTAACGCAAACAGTTTTGAACAGAACGTCATGTGTGATTGTTCATTGATCCAACACGGTTTATTCCTAGAAACTGTGTATGTTGCCTTAGGTCATCGCCCACAGTATTTTCTCAATAACCGTTTGCAATAGCAAAAACCAATTAGTAGGCTAATTCGCCATTAGCAGGCGAATTACCCTGTTATTAATAATCCATTTATAAATCTAATTGACATTCATATTAAACACATAATATATTTCATTCCCATATTAAGGAAGCAGGATTTCATAATTGAAATACATCAGACTTCAACATGATATAGCTTCACCACTCAGCTACCCCATTACACAACTGCACCAGCACCAAGTTTCACATGCAACATCTAGAACCTTTCAAAATTAGCAACATAGATGGTACATAGACAGATGCATCTCATCGGGAAAAATGCTAAAGCGGAAGGCGAATCTTGAGCCTTCATTCATCTTGAAGGTCTTTTTAACTTTAGGCCAGTGCCTGTGGATGACTGACCGTCCATCCTTCATCCTCTTCAGGAACACTTCAATATTGAACCGTGGGTGTTGTATGAAAACCTTCCTCGCCTCCTGACCATAGAGGTGGTTTGAGAGGTAATCATCAGTGAACTACTTTGGAAAGGCCTGAAAACAAGGATGTGCATAAATATCTTCTCTATATTGGAAATAGGGCAAAGGAATAAAAAAAGGTAATGTATAATAGTTAGTACCATCTTGTAGTGAACTGTTGTCTTATTCATTGTGCACACAAAGATCTTGTTGTTTTCTGTCGCTAATTTATTTATCGTAACAATCTTTTTGAGTTTCTTGACTTGATAGATATTCATGGACAACTCATTTCCTCATATGCAAAAGGGTCAAACAGTGGGTCAAAACCTCTGATAGCAGGACCTACATGTGCAAGACCAAATTGTTAAAAACCTAAATATTAGAATGGTTCCTGCAATTGCACAATAATGTGCTATTAGACAACGAACCAAGCACGTGCTAACCTCGATTGTAAACCTCAGTGCTTCCCATTGTTTCCCCGCAACACATATAAGGTAGTTAGTCATCAGGTTAAGTAAGGTTCACATGCTATCAGTAAAATATGTTGATGAAAAATAAGCACATTGCAGATTCATCAGACTAATTCAAGCCACATGGAAAACCCATTTGTCCAAACCAAGCATGATTAAGAACTATGAAATATATCACTTGTATATGTTTCTCATGTATTAAGTGCAGCCAAATTCAATTTATTCCTCACATACACAACAATACAAAATTCTACCCACAAGAATTGGACATCGCATCGCAGAATTGAACCAAGCAGTTAACTAAACACGACAACAAATGAACCAAACATTAACTGAGCACCACATTGCACAATATAACATACTCCTAATAGAAGATCAGACATTTAACCAAACAAGCATGCTTAACAACTTGGAAATATAACAATTGTATTTGTTTCTCATGTATTTAGTCCAGCCAAATTTGATTTACTTCTCACATGGTATAAAATAACAGAATGCACCCACAACTATTGAACATCGCATTGCAGAATTGAACCAAACAGTTAACTAAACACGACGACACAAATGGACCAAACGTTATCTGAGCACCACATTGCACAATGTATAACCAAACCAAGCATGTCGGACAACTTGGAAATATAGCAATTGTATTCGTTTCTCATGTATTTTGTAAAGATAAATTCGATTTATTTCTCACATGGAAGACAATACAAAATTGCAGCCGGAAGAATTGAACATCACATTTGTAGGATTGAACCAAACAGTTAACTGAAGATGACAACTAATTAACCAAACAGTTAATAAGTGAGCACCACACTACACGACATATAAAACATATACACAGGAGCAACAGATTGCATGGTAAAATTAGATATCACAATTCACTAGAATTTGTTAAGGAAAGGCAGGAGCAGCACACACAACGGGTAAACTGAGCATGCTTAACCAGTGTAGCTAGCAAATGGCAAGGTGCCCCTCCAAGATCTGGGAGTCGGCACGAATGGTAGCCATCGCGACCTCATCCGTGCGTGCGGCCGCGATTTTCTTCTCCGCTGCCAAATGCTCCTTGAGCTCCTGGCTATACTACATGGACCATGGCTTAGGGCGGCGCTTATTTGGTGGAGGGGTCGGTGATTTGGGGGGAAGGTGTCGCGCCGATGGTCAGGGCATGTGGGATGTGGAAGGGGGGAGGATGGGGGTCTGGTGTGGATTACCTGCCTGGATAGACGAGGCCGAGCAGCGTGAAGGAGGGTCGCCGGCGAGGGGGTGGCGCTGCAAGCAAGGAGTGAAGGTTTCAACTTGTAAAGGAAGGAGGAAACCGGGGACATGTGGCTTTTGGTAAGGGGGAGGGGGCGGGGAGGTAGATATTTCCGTGGAAGCCAAAAATTTTGAATCGGTTCAGCGAGAAAACTAGTGCACAAAGTGTCATTAGACACGGTCCCTTATTCAGAACTGTGTATGATATATGTGAACATCAAAAACGATTCAGATAGCTTAACCCGTGTTTGATGAGTTTGAACATCAAATATTTTGGTTCCAATTTCCCTGGTTATAGTGGTCATCCACGTCATTGCATAATTTGGGTACACAAAGGAGACTACAACACACCCACACTTCTTAATCGAGCAAGTTCAACAATTAAACAGAGCTAGCTGGCCTAAACATTACTCTAACAAATTAAAGGTCGACGCTCTTAATTAAACAAAAGAAAGAGTACTACTACGGTTGGTGCTCGTCGATCTCCGCCGCCTCCTCCATGTCCAGCTCACGCTCGACGGTCTCCTGGGGAAGGGGATCCATGGCATCCATCACACCATACTCGGCAAGCATCTCGCCATCCGTGTTTTCCATCTCTTTGGAAAAGGCTGCCACGAGCTGGGCGTGGGAGGCCGCGATCTAGGCTTTGGCAGGCTCCATTGTGGCAAGGTATGCCGCGTAGGAATGGACTGCTGCTCGAACACTCTTGGCGATTGCCAACTCTCCGGCCGTTGGTTGTCGACCATTGTCGGAGAAGCTTCTTTTGATTTGTGCGGTGACCGCCACGAGCTGGGCGTGGATGGCCTCGACATGGTCGTGGGAGGACTCCATCAGGGCTAAGGCCGCCGCTGCAGAATGGACAGTTGCTATGCCGCTCTCGCTAGTTGCTATCCCCGAGGCAAATGTTGCTGCCGCTGCCTGAGAAGCAACAGCAGCCGTTTGGGCTGCCTTGGCCGCCCGGTCGCATATTGCGGTCGCCCTGACGAAGCTTGTTAGCACACGCCTGGCGGCAGCGGCCGCACTCTCACCGGAGTGGGCCGCCGAAGTTGCCCTCACAACACGGGTCCAGGTCCCCATCTTTCACCGGCGATGATTGAACAGTGAAATGATATTTGGGGAGCGAGCTAGTGTGCTTGAGACGCCGGCTTTGGACTGTAGCCGACGCACCTTCTCGCGTAAGCCATAGGCATACTATACACCAACGGTTCTCCAGGATATTTTGTACTGCAGCTCACATGGTTGGTGATAATAAATTGTGTGGGATCTACTTGATTTTTCATCTTGATTTGAATTACATAATGGGGTCACAACGGCAATGGACGGTGTTTGAATTGGTAGACCTTTTATCTGCAGTGAACATGGAACTATATGTGTGTCATAAAAAATTGGAATTATTCAGGGTTCGTTTGGAAATTTTATACATTAAATTGGTTTTCCAGCCATTTCAGGTGCACAATTCAAAATTAAAGCACATTCTCGGTCCATAAAAATAGGTTGCAAAATCATATGTTTGTCCTTGGTTGCAAGCTTAGGTCACATGCAAGAAATGAGAATGAATGTCAAACACCTTGACACTGTTGCTCGGCCCCTAACATTGAGATACATGCTTTTAAAGTTCTAGTAAATCAAAAACTCGTCTGAAATGCATGAAACTTGACATGATATCATGGAACGGCAACGTCATGCCGTGGTAAAAATATTATCCCATTTGGGGCAGGTGTGGGTATAAGCTTCTCGCAAACCAGAGCTTCTCTCATAACAAGCCCGATGGTTTCGGTAGGGTACGTGCCACCTTGGGGGACGAAACGATATATGTTGCCTCTTCTTACTTTCAAAATGTTTCTCGTGTCAACATAGAACAACACGAGTGTTGTGTTAATTTTTGGGATTTTTCAGGGTTCGCTTGGACATTTTTATACATTAACTGAGTTTTCTATGCATTCATGTGCATAATTCAAATTTGAACTACATGCACATGCTCTAATGCATATAAATTAGTTGAAAATTCAAATCTGTGTCCTTAGTTGCATGCTTAGGTCCATTGCAAGAAATGGGAATGAATGACAAACACCCTGCCACCGTCACTCGAACGCAAACATTGAGATACATGGTTATTAAATTCTAGTAAATCTAAAACTCCTCTGAAATTCATGAAACTTGGCATGCTATCATTGAGCGGCATCAACATGCAGTGGTAATTTTTTGCTCCCATTTGGGGGCAGGTTGGGGGATATGCTTCTCACAAACCAGAGCTTCTCACAACAAGTCTGATGGCTTCTGTAGGGAACGTCCCACCTTTGGGGACGAAACGATATCTATTGCCTCTTATTGCTTTCAAGAGTTTTTCTCTTGTCAACATAGAACAACAGGAGCGTTGTGTCAATTTTGGGGATATCTCGGGGTTCGTTTGAAAAAATTTATGCATTAATTGAGTTTTCAATGCATTCATGTGCATAATTCAAATTTTAACTACATGCAAATGCTCTAATGCATATAAATTGGTTGAAAATTCAAATATGTGTCCTTGGTTGCATTCTTAGGTCCCATGCAAGAAATGGGAATGAATGTCAAACACCCTGCCACCGTCACCCGGCCGCAAACATTGAGATTCCTGGTTTTTAAATTCTAGTAAATCCAAAACTCGTCTGAAATTGGCATGCTATCATGGAGCGGCATCAACATGCCGTGGTAAATTTTTTGTCCCATTTGGGGCAGGTTTGGGGATATGCTTCTCACAAACCAGAGCTTCTCACAACAAGTCTGATGGTTTTGGTAGGTAACATCCCAGCTTTGGGGACGAAACGATATCCGCTGCCTCTTATTGCTTTCAATTTTTTTTTCTAGTGTCAACATAGTACAACAGGAGTGTTGTGTCAACTTTTGGGATTTCTCGGGGTTAGTCTGGACATTTTTATGCACTAATTAAGTTTTCAATGCATTTATATGCATAATTCAGATTGGAACTACATGCACATGCTCTAATGCATATAAATTGGTTGAAAATTCAAATATGTGTCCTTGGTTGCATGCTTAGGTCCCATGCAGGAAATGGGAATGAATGTCAACCACCCTGCCACTGTCACTCGGCTGCAAACATTGAGATTCCTGGTTTTCAAATTCTAGTAAATCCAAAACTCGTTTGAAATTCATGAAAGTTGGCATGCTATCATGGAGCAGCATTAACATGTTGTGGTAATTTTTTGTCCCATTGGGGGAAGGTTTGGGTATAAGTTTCTCACAAACCCGAGCTTCTCACAACAAGCTTGATGGTTTCGATAGGGAACATCCCACCTTTGGGGATGAAATATATCCGCTGCCTCTTATTGCTTTCAAAAAAAATTCTATTGTTAACTGAGAGCAACAGGAGTGTTGTGTTAATTTTGGGATTTTTCGGGATTCATTTGGACATTTTTATAAATTAATTGAGTTTTCGATGCATTTATGTGCATAATTCAAATTTGAACTACATGCACATGCTCCAGTGCATGTAAATTGGTTGAAAATCAAATCTTTGTCCTTGGGTGCATGCTTAGGTCCCATGCAAGAAATGGGAATGAATTTCAAACACCAGGGCACTATTGATTGCCGGCAAAATGTTGAGATACTTTGTTTCTAAATTCTTGCAAATCCAAAACTTGTCTGGAATTCATGAAACTTGGAATGATATCATCGAATGGCACCCGACATGTTCTGGTATTTTTCATGTCCATTTTGAGAGGAGAAGCACTCGAAAAACAGCTAACAAAGGCATTTTGAAACAAATAGCTGCCACTCTAACATCACAAACGTTTGTATAATTCAAATCGTGTGCGTTATGTTAACCATTCACGTGATGCCACATGTCTTGGTTTTTAATGGTTATAGGAGGTGCCGTGCGGACAGCTGCTTGACTGAACGGGAGGCGTGCGAGCGCAGTCCAGTGCACAGGCTGACCTAGAGGCGTGCAAGCTGTCCTCCAATGTGCAGGCTCATCGGGAAACGTGTGAGTTGTACGCTGCGCAGGCTCACTGGGAAGCGAGCCCTTTGACTTCCATGGCCGCCCCCTTCCTCTCAATTAATGGCGCCTGAGCCGCTGCTTAATATGGGCATCCTTACTATTCACCTCCCATTCCCCTCCCTCCCGCAGACCTCCACCAACGCCATGGTGCAGAAGGATCATTTGCCACTAGTCTTCAAGTTTGGTGAAGTCGACTCCGAGCAGGAGGAGATAGAAAATAAGGAGGAATTGGGCCTCATGGACATGGCCCAGAATGAGCTGGTTGCGGCGGTTGCTGCCGCCGCTCCCGTCCCAGCTCCCCTCCCCATGCACGCGCCATCGACCATCCCCATAGCATTGACGGGCTGGTCGCCAAGCACTATCGCAGAGCTAGAAGCCGCGGGCATTAGCGAGGTCTCCGCGGACCCGCGCGAGCTTGTGTACATGCGAGCGCCAGCGCCCGTGCCCGTGCGCACCGCTCCACCCACCATGGCTCTGGTTCCCGTGCATTTGGTTGCACCCACCGCTCCCGTGCATGTACGCGCGCCCCCCTCAGTGGCATCAGACGCTGTTGTCGACCGCTACCTGTCAGCGCCGCCAGCTGCCGTCCTCCCACGCCCCGCCCGTCGATCGCGCGACGACATGATGTTTGATTTACAAGTGAAGAACATTCTGTGCTGCCTTGAAGACTTCAACGACAACATCCCGGAGGATGACAACGACAAGGACGGCGCAGCACACCGCCTCCACCGCTGCCAGAAATAGTTTTTTTCTTGGGTTTAATACTATATCTTGGTCATATGAATATAAATTCGCAGTGTGACTGAATGAAATATATGGTTTGAGCAAACTTGTGTTTTTCTCTCTTAATGTACAGACTTATCAAACGATTTTCTTTTGAAAAAATGTCAATGGTTTTTAAATATAAAACACTCATCGCAAACGTTTTAGTTAGAACACCCGTATGCAAACCGACAGCTTCCCCAGGAAGCCACGGGAAAATAGGCCAAGCAGGATTTGTGGAGCTCTTGATTGCAAACGTTTTAGATAGAACACCCGTATGCAAAGTGAGAGCAGGATTTGTGCATCTCTTCAACGCAAACGGTTGTCTTGGATGACCCGTGTGCAACCACTTACAAACAATTTGGTAAGATTTGCATCTGTCATATTGGGTATGTTGCCATTTGTCAAACTGGAAAGATTGACATTTGTTGATCTAGTAACATTGCCATTTGTCAACCTTGTAACACTGCGATTTGTCAAAATTTGCAGCTAAAAATCACTAGCATTATCTAGTTTTGCAACTAAAATTTAGTAATTAAGCATAGATTTCATTCATAGATTAAGCAGTCATTCTTTATACAAACAGTTCAACTCGACTGCTGAACCGACCAAACTTTTCCCCAATTGTTGCCAACCACATACTAAAATAGCTAGTTATACTTTATATACTAGCTAATTTTAAGAACGTTGTACAGTTCCACTGCATCAATAGTCAGATGAACTGAACAAAATAGCCCCTAAATACTACTACTACTACTACTACTATGGAGGGGCTTTGTACTACTTCCGGCAGCCTCTCCTCTGCCGAAGGCGCTAAGTAAGAGGCAAAGGAGGAGGAGCCTACCGACGAGTTGGACAACAGCAATACGGTGCCTGCCGCTGCTGCACCTTCAGCGACGCTCACCTCGGACGCCCTCTACCGCTCCAGACGACCCCACTTGAAGCGGTGGTTCTCCTCATAGATCTCCTGATTCTTCGCCTCTGCATTGGCATATGCCGCGACCATGGTGGCGGTAAGGCTCTTTGCATGCCCAACGAGGCGCTCCTCCTCCTCCTACAAGAACTCGATGTAGCCTGCAAGGTCGCTGCCGCACGTGCGGGCCTCCACCTCCGCCTCCCTCCTTCGTGTGGCGGTGGCGGAGCAGTTAATGATCCCGACAGTCGATGGTGGGCTGGCGGCCACGACAACCGACGATGGGGTGGCGGCCACAACCACCACCTCCCAACTTTGGGACACGGTGGCGGAGCGGGTGATGGCCACGGTGGCCGGTAGTGGGGTGGTGGCCACGACGGCCACCTCCTGCCTTGGGGCCATGGCAGCGGAGTGGGCTATGGCCCTGGCTTTCGACGGTGGTGTGGCGGTGATAACCCACAAGTGTAGGGGATCAATTGTAGCCTCTTTCGATAAGTAAGAGTGTCGAACCCAACGAGGAGCTAAAGGTAGAACAAATATTCCCTCAAGTTCTA
Organism: Triticum dicoccoides; assembly: GCF_002162155.2. Lineage (NCBI taxonomy): Eukaryota > Viridiplantae > Streptophyta > Magnoliopsida > Poales > Poaceae > Triticum > Triticum dicoccoides. The sequence continues at coordinate 452,507,202 of NC_041393.1, forward strand.
TCAACCACCGATACAACTCTACGCACGCTTAGCGTTCGCTTTACCTAGAACAAGTATGAAACTAGAAGTACTTTGTAGGTGTTGTTGGATAGGTCTGCAAGATAACACTACTAGGAAAAGGGCTATAGATGGAAATGACACTAATGGCGCACCAGACATGTGGTGCGCCATTAGTATATACTAATGGCGCACCACCTTCTGATGCGCCATTAGTGTTGAAACTACTAATGGCACACCCTGCCTACGGTGCGCCATTAGTACCAAATTTTTTTTTTTTGAACTAGTGCGCCTGTCCAAACATACTAATGGCGCACCGTGGCATGGTGCGCCATTACTAGTTAAACTAGTAA
>NC_041393.1:452507822-452508616 GCF_002162155.2 Triticum dicoccoides
AAAATAAAAGAAAATGATAAAAATGTCAAAAAAATAAAAGAAAATAAGTTTCCCACGTGATATGTGGCCTAGTTGTTGGGAAAATTTGCAAATATGAATTTTGACTTCATTTGCAAAATCTCGCGAGAATTTGTAAAAATGGGCATAACTTTTGCATACTAACTCGGATGAAAAAGTTTTTTATATGAAAAATCATCTACTCGAAAAACCCCGTTAAACATTTTCAAAATCCTCAAAAACCTAACAGAAAAAAAGATGCGGGCTTTTAAGATCTAGAGAGGCAAAAAAAATCAAAAAAATTCAAACTTACTAATGGCGCACCTGCCCATGGTGCGCCATTAGTATCTTCCCTCCTTCAAAATTCAGAATAAGTCAAAAAGTAAAAAAAAATTACTAATGGCGCACCTGCCCATGGTGCGCCATTAGTATCTTCCCGCTTTCAAAATTCAAAATAAATCAAAAAAGTAAAAAAAATTACTAATGGCGCACCTGACCATGGTGCGCCATTAGTATCTTCCCGCCTTCAAAATTCAAAATAAATCAAAAAAATAAAAAAAATTACTAATGGCGCACCTGACCATGGTTCGCCATTAGTATCTTCCCGCCTTCAAAATTCAAAATAAATCCAAAAAATAAAAAAAATTACTAATGGCGCACCTGCCCGCGGTGCGCCATTAGTATGCCGTATATATGGCTGGTCCTCTCCTCCTCTCTTCATTTAATCTTCCCTTCTCTCCTCCTGTGCGGCGACCTCCTCCTACCTCCTCCCTCCTCCCTCCTCCCCTCCCCTCCCC
>NC_041393.1:452509233-452576837 GCF_002162155.2 Triticum dicoccoides
TACTAATGGCGTGCTGTTAGTGGCGCACCACAGATGCGCCATTAATGGCCATAATAGGTGCGCCATTAGTAGAGGTTTTTCTAGTAGTGTAATAAAGAGCACGTAAATAAAAAGTAGGGGTTGTTTAGATAAAGAAGCAATAAAGTAAATATAGCGAGTGTGGAAAGGTGGTGGTAGGAGTTGTGAAATTGTCCCTAAGCAATTGACTACTTGACTAGACCGATAGCAAGTTTTATGTGGGAGAGGTATAAGCTAACATACTTTATATTCTTGGATCATATGCACTTATGATTGGAGCTCTAGCAATCATCCGCAACTACTAAAGATCATTAAGGTAAAACCCAACCATAGCATTAAAGCATCAAGTCCCCTTTATCCCATACGCCACAACCCCTTACTCGGGTTTATGCTTCTGTCACTCAAGCAACCCACTATAAGCGAATCATGAATGAATTGCAACACCCTACAGCGGGAATCCCTCGCGCTTGCGCGACACGGAGAGCACCATAGGGCAGCAACATAACCACAAGCAAATTAAACCAATCATAGTAATTCACCAGTCACCGGTAGGACAACGAAAATCTACTCAGACATCATAGGATGGCAACACATCATTGGATAATAATCTGAAGCATAAAGCACCATATTCAAGTAGAGGGTACAGCGTGTTGCGGGAGAGTGGACTGCTGAATATCGATGGGGGAAGGTGATGGAGATGTTGGTGAGATGACGGCGGTGTTGGTGTAGATCGCGGTGATGATGATGGCCCCCGGCGGTGTTCCGGCGCCACCAGAAGCAAGGGGGAGAGAGCCCCCCTTCTTCTTCTTCTTCCTTGACCTTCTCCCTAGATGGGAGAAGGGTTTCCCCTCTGGTCCATGGTCTCCATGGCGTGGGAGGGGCGAGAGCCCCTCCGAGATTGGATCTGTCTCTCTGTCTCTCTCTATTTCTATGTTCCCAGATTATGCCGTTTCACCGTTTTTTTTATACCCGGAGATCCGTAACTCCGATTGGGTTGAAACCTTCGCCCATATTTTTCTCTGAAAATTAGCTTTCTGGCGGAAAAATAAGAGTGTCAACCGCCTTACGAGGTGCCCATGAGGGTCAGGGCACGCCTGCCCCCCTGGGGTGCGCTCCCCTGCCTCGTGGCCGCCTCGGGCACCGTCTCGCGTTGATTCTTCCTCCCAAAAAAACACAAATATTCCAAAAATATTCTACGTCCGTTTTTATCCCGTTTGGACTCCGTTTGATATGGGGTTTCTGCGAAACATAAAACATGCAACAAACAAGAACTAGCATTGTGCACTAGATCAATATGTTAGTCCCAAAAATAGTATAAAAAGTTGCCAAAAGTATATGAAAGTTGAAGAATATTGGCATGGAACAATCAAGAATTATAGATATGACGGACACGTATCAGCATCCCCAAGCTCAATTCCTACTCGTCCTCGAGTAGGTAAATGATAAAAAAGATAATTTTTGATGTGGAATGCTACCTGGCATAATCTTGATCATATATCTAATCATGGCATGAATATTAAGACAGGAGTCATTCAAAGCAATAGTCTATCATTTGACATAAAAATGATAATACTTCGAGCGTACTAATAAAGTAATCATGTCTTTTCAAAACAACATGGCCAAAGAAAGTTATCCCTACAAAATCATATAGTCTGGCTATGCTCCATCTTCATCACACAAAATATTCAAATCATGCACAACCCGGGTTTTAGCCAAGCAATTGTTTCGTACTTTAGTATTCTCAAACTTTTTCAACTCTCACGCAATACATGAGCGTGAGCCATGGATATAACACAATGGGTGGAATACAATATGAGGGTGGAGGTTATGTGGAGAAGACAAAAAGGGAGAAGGTCTCACATCGACGCGGCTAATCAACGGGCTATGGAGATGCCCATCAATTGATGTCAATGTGAGGAGTAGGGATTGCCATGCAACGGATGCACTAAGAGCTATAAGTGTGTGAAAGCTCAAACTGAAACTAAGTGGGTGTGCATCCAACTTGCTTGCTCGTGAAGACCTAGGGCATTTTGAGGAAGCCCATCGTTGGAATATACAAGCCGAGTTCTATAATGAAAAATTCCCACTAGTATATGAAAGTGATAAGTCAATAGACTCTCTATATTAAGAACATGGTGCTATTTGAAGCACAAGTGTGGTAAAAGGATAGTAACATTGCCCCTTTTCTTTTTTTTCTTTTTTTGGCGGGCTTCTTTGGCCCCCTTTTTTTATTTAGGCTTCTTTGGCCTCTCTTTTTTTCTCTTTTTTTTTCATGGGGCAATGCTCTAATAATGATGATCATCACACTTTTATTTACTTACAACTCGATATTACAATGATATTAGAACAAATATATGACTCTATATGAATGCCTCCCGCGGTGTACCGGGATGTGCAATGATCTAGCATAGAAACGACATCAAAAAATGGACAAGCCATGAAAACATCATGCTAGCTATCTTACGATCATGCAAAGCAATATGACAATGAATGCTCAAGTCATGTATATGATGATAATGGAAGTTGCATGGCAATATATCTCGGAATGGCTATGGAAATGCCATGATAGGTAGGTATGGTGTCTGTTTTGAGGAAGATATAAGGAGGCTTATGTGTGATAGAGTGTATCGTATCACAGGGTTTGGATGCACTGGCGAAGTTTGCACCAACTCTCGAGGTGAGAAAGGGCAATGCACGGTACCGAAGAGGCTAGCAATGATGGAAGGGTGAGAGTGCGTATAATCCATGGACTCAACATTAGTCATAAAGAACTCACATACTTATTGCAAAAATTTAGTAGCCATCGAAACAAAGTACTACATGCATGCTCCTAGGGGGGAGGTTGGTAGGAGTTAACCATCGCGCGCCCCCGACCTCCACACAAAGGATGACAATCAAAAAATATCACATGCTCCAACTTCGTTACATAATGGTTCACCATACGTGCATGCTACGGGAATCACAAACCTCAACACAAGTATTTCTACTAATCCACAATCACCCACTAGCATGACTCTAATATCACCACCTTTATATCGCAAAACTATTGCAAGGAATCAAACATATCATATTCAGCGATCTACAAGTTTATGTAGGATTTTATGACTAACCATGTGAATGACTAATTCCTGTCATCTCTCTAAATAGATATAAGTGAAGCAACAGAGTTTAATTCTTTCAACAAAAAGATATGCCCACGCTCTAACAAATATAAGTGAAGCAAAAGAGCATTCTACAAATGGCGGTTTTCTATGTGAAGAGAAACAGGCAATCTAAATTTCAAATGATATAAGTGAAGCAGATGAAGCATTCTATAAATCCATACTCAAAAGATTTAAGTGAAGTGCAATGAGCATTATATAAATCAACCAAGGACTATCTCATACCAGCATGGTGCATAAAATAAAAGTGGAAACTAAATGCAAAAGACGCTCCAAGACTTGCACACATTGCATGGACAAAACGAAAACGAAAACATACCGATACTTGTTGAAGAAAGAGGGGATGCCTTCTGGGGCATCCCCAAGCTTAGACACTTGAGTCTCCTTGAATATTTACTTGGGGTGACTTGGGCATCCCCAAGCTTGATCTCTTGCCTCTCTTCCTTTTCCTCATATCAAGACCTCCTCGATCAAACACTTCATCCACACAAAACTTCAGCAGAAAACTCGGTAAGATTCGTTAGTATAATAAAGCAAATAACTACTATAAGTACTGTTGCAAACCAATTAATATTTTGTTTTATCATTATGTCTACTGTAATATAACTTTTCCATGGCTTAATCCACTAATAGGAATTGATAGTTTCATCAAAACAAGTAAACTATGCATCAAAAACAGAATCTGTCAAAAACAAAACAGTCTGTACCAATCTGAACATTCATCATACTTCTGGTACCCCAAAAATTCTACCAAAATTAGGAAAAATAAAACATTTGTACATAAAGATAGTGCAAAAAGAATCAGAACCATATTATGTTCCAGTAAAAAATGTAAAATCGCTCACTACAGACAAAGTTTCTGTCCTGCACCGTACAAACCAACAAGCATTGTAAACATCCTAAAGGCAAACCTTGGCACATTATTTTTATAATACAATGGAATTGTACAAGGGGATAATTATTTTTGTTGAAAAGTTTCTGTAATTAAGATTCACAAAGTTTCTGTGAGCATGAACAAAGTTCAAGGCTAGGTCCCACTTCAACAATGCTTGTCTTTCTCACTTTCACTTTCCTTTTTGAAAAGTTTTGGGTTCCCCTCTTTATTTTTTTGTTTTTAGACTATATAAAAGCACTCGACAGAAACAAATGACTCTCTAAAACTTATGGGTTGTCTCCCTAGCAGATCTTTCTTTAAAGCCATTAAGCTAGGCATATAGTGCTCAAGTAATGGATCCACCCGGATCCCAAGGTATATCAAAGCCAATTTTAATTAACAATGATTTGTGATTTAATAGTGAGCACAAAGTAACATATATCATGCAACAACAAAGTCTAACTCTCTTCCTATGCATCGGCATGTCATAAAAGAACAATTCATGCACACATAGTAAAGGCCAATGCATAGTATAAACAGTTTCTTGCAATTTTATCATATTGGAAACATAGAGAGGTGGAGATATAGTTCCTCTCTCATAATAATTGCAAGTAGGAGAAGCAAGCACATGCATATTATATCTATCAAAATCATCATGTGTACTAGTAAAACACAACCCATCAATATAATCCTTAATAAGCACAAACTTCTCTGATATAGTGTAGTTTGGAGAATTCAAAAAGATAATAGGACTATCATGCGTGGGTGCAATAGCAAAAATTTCATGTTTAACATAAGGAACTATAGCAAGTTCAACTCCATAAGCATCATTCATATTGGCATCTTGGCCACAAGCATAGCAAGCATCATCAAAAAGGGATATTTCAAGAGAATCAACGGGGTCATAGTAATTATCATAGCAATCATCCTTCAGTAAGCACGAAGGGAAATTAAACAATGTATGAGTTGAAGAGTTACTCTCATTAGAAGGTGGGCACGAGTAGCTAATCTGCTCTTCCTCCTTTTTTTTCTTTGCTCTCCTCATCATCTTTTTCATCCAATGAGCTCACAGTTTCATCATTTTCTTCTGTCATAGACTCCTGCAAAATATTAGTCTCTTCTTGGACAGCGCAGACTTCCTCAATAGATGCATCAATATCGGAATTGAATTCATAATTCTCATAGCAATATTTAAGTATAGCAAAATTTTCAGGTCTGTAAATAGCATCATCAAGATTTTCACACATTTTAAACAAAGATTCAATTTCATAAGCGCCCATAAAAGCAATGGATTCTTCTATTTGTTCCACATCATAGTAATCATATATACCATTAGCATAAGAAGCCAAGGTTTTATTATCATTAAATTTGCATGAAAAGGAAAGGTGTGGAGCCTTCATCCTAGAGCAACAAGTATAATCATATCTCAAGAATAGTTCACGAGCATACCAATGCAACATATGAATTTGATCCCATAATAGTTTCCCTTTTTGTGTCAAGTGATAATCCCTAAAGTAATCACGTTGATCCAAAGTGTCTCCCATAACATAATTGAATGGGGTTTTCATAGGATTATCAAAGTTGTACATAATATTTTTCACATAACCAGCATCGAGGGTTTTAGGAGGTTCCCCATCTCCATGAGTAGCAAGTACACCTAATTTTTTTGGTATTTCGTGTTCCATACCCATAACTAAATATAGAGAACAACTTAGAACAACAAATAAAAATTACTTAGTGATAAAGCAAACAAGCACACACGAGAATATTCACCCCACGCTATGACTCCCCGGCAACGGCGCCATAAAAAGGTCTTGATAACCCACAAGTGTAGGGGATCAATTGTAGCCTCTTTTGATAAGTAAGAGTGTCGAACCCAACGAGGAGCTAAAGGTAGAACAAATATTCCCTCAAGTTCTATCGACCACTGATACAACTCTTCGCACGCTTACTGTTCGCTTTACCTAGAACAACTATGAAACTAGAAGTACTTTGTAGGTGTTGTTGGATAGGTTTGCAAGATAATAAAGAGCACGTAAATAAAAAGTAGGGGCTGTTTAGATAAAGAAGCAACAGAGTAAATATAGCGAGTGTGGAAAAGTGGTGGTAGGACTTGCGAAATTGTCCCTAAGCAATTGACTACTTTACTAGATCGATAGCAAGTTTTATGTGGGAGAGGCATAAGGTAACATACTTTCTTTTCTTGGATCATATGCACTTATGATTGGAGCTCTAGCAAGCATCCGCAACTACTAAAGATCATTAAGGTAAAACACAACCATAGCATTAAAGCATCAAGTCCCCTTTATCCCATACGCCACAACCCCATTACTCAGGTTAATGCTTCTGTCACTCAAGCAACCCACTATAAGCAAATCATGAATGTATTGCAACACCCTAACACGGGAATCCCTCATGCTTGCGTGACACGGAGAGCACCATAGGACAGCAACATAACCACAAGCAAATTAAACCAATCATAGCAATTCACCAGTCACCGGTAGGACAATGAAAATCTACTCAGACATCATAGGATGGCAACACATCATTGGATAATAATATGAAGCATAAAGCACCATGTTCAAGGAGAGGGTACAGCGGAGTTCTGTTTGTTGCATGTTTGTTGCAATACGTGTATCCTCTACTTGAACATGGTGCTTTATGCTTCATATTATTATCCAATGATGTGTTTCCATCCTATGATGTCTGAGTATATTTTCGTTGTCCTATCGGTGACTGATGAATTGCTATGATTGGTTTAATTTGCTTGTGGTTATGTTGTTGTCCTATTGTGTCCTCCGTGCCGCGCAAGCGTGAGGGATTCCCGCTGTAGGGTGTTGCAATATGTTCATGATTCACTTATAGTGGGTTGCTTGAGTGACAGAAGCATAAACCCGAGTTAGGGGGTTGTGGCGTATGGGATAAAGGGGACTTGATGATTTAATGCTAAGGTTGGGTTTTACCTTAATGATCTTTAGTAGTTGCAGATTCTTGCTAGAGTTCCAATCATAAGTGCATATGATCAAAGAAGAGAAAGTATGTTAGCTTATCCCTCTCCCACATAAAACTTGCTATCGGTCTAGTAAAGTAGTCAGTTGCTTAGGGACAATTTCACAACTCCTACCACCACTTTTCCACACTCGCTATATTTACTTTATTGCTTCTTTATCTAAACATCCCCTAGTTTATATTTACGTGCTCTTTTTCATCTTGCAATTCTATCCAACAACACCTACATAGTACTTCTAGTTTCATACTTGTTCTAGGTAAAGCGAACGTTAAGCATGCGTAGAGTTGTATCGGTGGTCGATAGAACTTGAGGGAATATTTGTTCTACCTTTAGCTCCTCGTTGGGTTCGACACTCTTACTTATCGAAAGAGGCTACAATTGATCCCCTATACTTGTGGGTTATCAAGACCTTTTTCTGGCGCCGTTATCGGGGAGTCATATCGTGGGGTGAATATTCTCGTGTGTGCTTGTTTGCTTTATCACTAAGTAATTTTTATTTGCTTTTCTAAATTGTTCGCTATCTTTAGTTATGGATATGGAACATGAAATACCAAAAAAATTAGGTGTACTTGATACTCATGGAGATGGGGAACCTCCTAAAACCCTCGATGCTGGTGATGTGAAAAATATTATGTATTACTTTGATAATCCTAAGAAAACTCCATTTAATTATGTTATGGGAGACACGTTGGATCAACCTGAATACATTAGGGATTATCGCTTGACACAAAAAGGGAAACTATTATGGGATCAAATTCATATGTTGCATTGGTATGCTCAGGACCTATGCTTGAGATATGATTATACTTGTTGCTCTAGGATGAAGGCTCCACACCTTCCCTTTTCATGCAAATTCAATGATAATAAAACCTTGGCTTCTTATGCTAATGGTATATATGATTACTATGATGTGGAACAAATAGAAGAATTTGTTGCTTTTATGGGTGCTTATGAGATTGAATCTTTGTTTAAAGAGTGTGAAAATGTTGATGATGCTGTTTACAGACCTAAATTTTTTGCTATACTTAAATATTGTTATGAGGATTATGAATACAATTCCGATATTGATGCATTTATTGAGAAAGTCTCCTGTCCAAGAAGAGACTAATATATTGCAGGAGTCTATGGAAGAAGAAATTGATGAAACTGTGAGCTCATTGGATGAAAAAGATGATGAGGAGAGCGAAGAACAAAAGGAGGAAGAGCGGATTAGCTACCCGAGCCCACCTTCTAATAAGAGTAACTCTTCAACTCATACATTGTTTAATTCCCCTTCATGCTTACCGAAGGATGATTGCTATGATGATTGCTATGATCCCTTTAATTCGTTTGAAATATCCCTTTTTGATGATACTTGCTATGCTTGTGGCCAAGATGCCAATACGAATGATGCTTATGGAGATGAACTTGCTATAGTTCCTTATGTTAAACATGAAATTGTTGCTATTGCACCCATGCATTATAGTCCTATTATCTTTTTGAATTCTCCAAACTACACTATATCGGAGAAGTTTGTGCTTATTAAGGATTATATTGATGGGTTGCCTTTTACTACTACACATGATGATTTTGATAGATATAATATGCATGTGCTTGTTGCTCCTACTTGCAATTATTATGAGAGAAGAACTATATCTCCACCTCTCTATGTTTCCAATATGATAAAATTGAAAGAAACTGTTTATACTAGGCATTGGCCTTTACTATGTGTGCATGAATTGTTCTTTTACGACATGCTGATGCATAGGAAGAGAGTTAGACTTCGTTGTTGCATGATATATGTTACTTTGTGCTCGCTACTAAATCACAAATCATTGTTAATTAAAATTTGCTTTGACATACCTTGGGATCCGGGTGGATTCATTACTTGAGCACTATATGCCTAGCTTAATGGCTCTAAAGAAAGCGCTGCAAGGAGAAAACCTAGAAGTTTTAGAGAGTCATTTATTTCTATTGAGTGCTTTTATATAGTATAAAAACAAAAAAATAAAGAGGCGAACCCAAAACTTTTCAAAAAGGAAAGTGAAAGTGAGTGAGACAAGCATTGTTGAAGTGGGGGAGCTCCTTGAACTTTTTTCATGCTGATGGAAACTTTGTGAATCTTAATTACAGAAACTTTTCATCCAAAATAATTATCCCCTTGTAAAATCCCATTGCATTATAAAAATAATGTGCCAAGGTTTGCCTTTAGGATGTTTAGATTGCTTGTTGGTTTGTACGGTGCAAGACAGAAAGTTTGGCTATAGTGCGCGATTTTACTTTTTTACTGGAATGTCAAACGGGTCTGAAACTTTTTGCACTATCTTTCTATACAAATTGTTTATTTTTCCTAATTTTGGTAGAATTTTTGGGGTACAGAAGTATGGTGAATGTTCAAATTGCCACAGACTGTTCTGTTTTTGACAGGTTCTGTTTTTGATGCATAGTTTACTTGTTTTGATGAAACTATCAATTTCTATCAGTGAATTAAGCCATGGAAGAGTTATATTACAGTAGACACAATGAAAAAACAAAATATGACTTGGTTTGCAACAGTACCTAAAGTAGTGGTTTGCTTTATTGTACTAACGGATCTTACCGAGTTTTCTGTTGAAGTTTTGTGTGGATGAAGTGTTTGATCGAGGAGGTCTCGATATGAGGAAAAGGAGGAGAGGCAAGATCTCAAGCTTGGGGATGCCCAAGGCACCTGTCGGTGTCAAAACCGGCGGATCTCGGGTAGGGGGTCCCGAACTGTGCGTCTAGGCGGATGGTAACAGGAGACAAGGGACACGATGTTTTACCCAGGTTCGAGCCCTCTTGATGGAGGTAAAACCCTACGTCCTGCTTGATTGATATTGATGATGTGTGTATTACAAGAGTAGATCTACCACGAGATCAAGGAGGCTAAACCCTAGAAGCTAGCCTATGGTATGATTGTTGTAATGGTTGTGTCCTACGGACTAAAACCCTCCGGTTTATATAGACACCGGAGAGGGCTAGGGTTACACATAGTTGGTTACAATGGTAGGAGATCTACATATCCGTATCGCCAAGCTTGCCTTCCACGCCAAGGAAAGTCACATCCAGACACGGGACAAAGTCTTCAATCTTGTATCTTCATAGTCTTGGAGTCCGGCTGACGATGGTAGTCCGGCCGTCCGGACACCCCCTAATCTAGGACTCCCTCAGTAGCCCCCGAACCATGCTTCAATGATGACGAGTCCAGCGCATATATTGTCTTCGGCGTTGCAAGGCGGGTTCTCCTTTAAATTCCATGTACCTGCCGAACAGTGTCCGGCTCCCTTACAAATGTTGCGCTCCTTGGCTTCCACGCCCAATAATGGTCTTCTTCCATGCATCGCGCGAATGTGAAAAGCCAGGGTATCTTTTATGTTTTACCCCCTAGCTGCGCAAATAATCTGCCTATAAGAAAGGCAAGAATCCAGATCCAAATCACACCATCTTCCTTCCGCGAGTACTCATCGGAGCGCTTCTGACCAAAAATCCATTCCATCATGGACCATCGACGCGGCTCCTCCTCTCGCGCTCCCAGCCCTCCGCCAGGAGATTGGAGGAGATGTTCTGTTCCGCACAACGAGCTGGTGACGCTCCAAACGGAGGGATATCTCCCTCCAGCCTTTATGGTCCCGGTCCGAGCCGGACTGGCCACCTACAAAGGTGGAAAGCAAGCGGAGGCCACCCCTAGTCCCTCTAAAGGGGAGCGGGTATGCTTCGTCCCCTATCTGATAAGGGGGCTTGGATTTCCTGTACATCCGTTCCTCCGCGGGCTTCTGGAGTTCTATGGACTGCAGCCCCATCACCTCACGCCCGCTTCTATTTTGCATATCGCGGGTTTTGTAGCTCTTTGCGAGCTATTCCTGGGCATCGAGCCCCACTCTGCGCTGTGGAAGAGGATATTATCCCTCGTACCCCGCTCTCACGAGGGGTCAATATATCAAGTGGGCGGTGCCGAAATATGGTGCATCGCCGGGACCGGATATCTATCCGGAACCCCTAAGAAGGCGTCCGAAGACTGGCCTTCGGAATGGTTTTATGTAGAAGACGCTCCACTGCCGGACCCAGTTCGGACCGGCCTCCCGGAGTTTAGCAATGCTCCTCTGAAGAAACGCCTAAGTTGGCGCCCGCGGAGCCCTCAACTGGAGGAAGACAAGAGCGTCCATTATTTGATGGGCCGGATAAGGTTGCTGGCCCATTCCGGATTGACCATGATTGGAGTCATGGCCACGTGCATTATGCGGGGGGTGCAGCCGCTTCAATATAGGGGCCACCCCATGTGGGAGTTCAACGGGGAGAATGATGCCACCCGTCATGGCCGCAAAGGGCCGGGATCGGCCGAAGATCTGGTGAAGATTCTGTCCGGCCTGTCCAAGGGGGAGAAGGAGGACTTCCTCCGGACGAGCCCATTGAATGGGTTCTCCATGAATAACCCTCGGAGCTGGGTAAGCGGACGTTTATTCATCCAACTCGTTCTTTCAAGGCCAAGTGCCTTACTCTATGATTTTGACGCAGGAACTGCGCCGGGATGTGGAGGAGATTCACAGTCCGGCTCCACAACCCGAGGATCCGGGAAGATGCCTTGATCCGATCTCCGAAGAGGATCCGGATATAAAGGTGGAGCTGATCGACGGGGTGTTCCACCAACTTAGCATGGACAATGCTTTAGTCGCCATTACGGCTGACTACCCCGGCCTATCTCCGGCTTCCCAGGTAATCATGACCGAAGTCTTGACACCATTACTTCGTCCTCGCCTATTTCTTACCGTCGTATACAACGGGTGTCTCGCAGGAGGTGCCATCAAGGCGGGAAGCCGAACCCGCGGCAGCTGACCAACAAGGGCCAGTCCGGCCCAGCAGGCGGAAGAGGGGTGCGGTACGAATCGAAACGTCACCGCAACGGTATAGCTCGCGACCGTTGTTTTAGGGAAAGATCCCTAGGAGGTGTATTAATGCTCATTACTTTTCTAGGAGAAAGAGCGCTCGCCGGACTGTGCCCGGAGAGGTTGTCAACCAAGCCTCCGCTAGCCAGGCTCCAACACCTGGTCCGGAGGGGGAGGCGAGCGCGAGGCGCGAGACGGATACTCCTCCAATGGAGGATGCCGACAGGCTGTCCGCCACCGGGTCTGAGGTGGAGAGCGCTATGAATCATAGGCGCCGCCGGACAGTTCTTCGTGATGCGTGTTTCTCCCCAGAGGCGTTGAATGCCTTTAACGCGGGGGACGCGCACCTCCGTGCCGCTCAAGATGGTTTAGCCAGAGCCACGGAGCAGTATGTAAAAGACATACGGGTAAAGGATTATAATAGTTGTATGTGCCAGTAGCCCCCGAGACTTAAAGTAGTTAGAGTAACTGATTTAAGGATCATTTGATATGCAGGATCTTACGGAGAAGAACACCCGATTGTCCCAGGAGCTACAAGAGTGCAAGGCCCAACTTGAGGCCGCACTGGCTGCCGCCCAAGGAGGCACAGAGACCCCCTGTGGTAACACGTTATTTCGAAAAGATAAGCGGTGTGCGGCGTACGTATAAGTCTGACAATGATATTGCAGATGTTGCCGGACTTGATCCGGACAAGCAACAACTACTGCGCCAGCTGAAGGCCGGCGAGAGGGTGCTTACGAAGGTGCAGCAGGAGAGGAACAAACTCCAATATGCCCACACCCAGCTAGGAGAAGAGCTAAAGGGTGTTCGGGCCGAGCTGTCTGGCTCCGTGAAGGAGAATCAGCGGCTTCGTCGCGGCATCTATAGTAAGTGCTTGAGTGAACACCTTTGAAAAGAAGAGTTCGGCGAGGAAGTCGATTGACAAAAATATGTCTGTAGGTGTGCTCACAGGTCGCCCTCCGGAGGAGATGCCCGTATCAACGGGTGATCAACTTCCCGAGCTGGTGCAACTGCTCGAACGAGTTCGGCAGGCGATCAGCGGCGTCGTCCAGGCTTTATGGCCGTCCCTCTCCCTACCCGAGGGCCTTGGAGAGCTTGCGGATAAGCTTCAGGGTTCGCGGCAGTGCTTCCGTTTATGGAAGATATCGGCCTGCCGCCAAGGTGCCAGGGAGGCCTGGGCCATGGTGAAGACGCGGTACAAGAAGGCGGATCCCAACCACATGGCCGAGGTCGGACCTGTGGGGCCCGATGGGAAGGAGATCCCTGTGAGTTTAGTGTACGGCCAAGTAGAGTTGGCCGCTAAATATTCCCAACGGGACTGTAAATTAGACAGCCTGTTAGACGGGATTGAGGAGGAATACAGTCAGTCGATTTGACAATGTATTTTAAAATGACACGTAAAATGTCTTCTAGTCGGATTGTAGATCGTTTGTCTTTGCCGACCTTTTCGCTTCAACCTCGGGACCCTAGAGTCCGGAGTGTGTCCGAATACCTTCTCGGTTAAGGAACAACCAGGGTATGCATGGAGACCAGGCGTAGGGGTCATTAGTGCTTTATCAGACAAGTGCCCAACTAGTTATGTTATATTACATGGTTAGTAAGAAACATCTTCCAGGGAGAATAGTTCCGTTAAGGGTTCCTTTCCCTGGGGAGGCATGCCCTAAAGTGCATGTCTGGACTGCGAAAAGAGCAGGAAAACATCTGGGGGCAGATAAATAAATAGGTAAAAAATCATCTTTCAAGTCACCGACCGAATATTCCCTTAAGAACGCTAGCTTTCGGCTTCACCCAGTCTGAGGTACACATCCGGCTGACCCGGCAGTAACAATCGCAGAGGTGCTCCCTTTACCTCCTAGCCGAACAATCAGGAACGTAGGGGTAAGCACAGGAGCCAGGCAACCCAGCTTGGCCAAAACTTAAGTCATATCGATGCATATAATGGTGAATAAAAGGTACATGTGGAAGTTTGACACATGTGCTGGGCATGGAGCCCTTATAAGTAAGCTTCTGGTAAAGAAGCCCCCAGGTATAATGAGTGCGGATAGCACATCAAGTGTGTGCGAACAATGCGCAAGTAGGCCTTCAAGGGCTTTTATGAAATGGGTGAGAGAAAAGAGAGAAAAGAAAGACAGCTGAAATGTAAAAAATTTGGACGGGGGGAAGGAGACGAACTCTTAGTCCGGTGCTAGGCATAGAATCGTCGGAGGCGGGCTGCGTTCCATGGGTTCGGCTCGAGTCGGTTGTCCGATGCATTTCGCAGACGGTACGCTCCGCCGGTCAGGACTTGATCGATAATGAAGGGCGCCTCCCATTTGGGCTTCAGCTTGTCCTTTTTCTTGTCCGGCAGGCGTAGAACTAGTTCGCCAACATTGTAAGTCTTAGCCTGTACTTCTCTGCTTTGATATCTTCGAGCCTGCTGTTGATAAAATGTGGAACGAGCCTTGGCGACGTCGCGTTCTTCCTCCAATGCGTCCAAACTGTCCTGCCGATCCAGCTCGGCTTCTCTTTTTTCGTACATGCGCACTCGAGGTGAGTCATGAATGATGTCACAGGGCAAAACTGCCTCTGCACCGTATACCATAAAAAATGGTGTGAATCCGGTAGTACGGTTGGGCGTTGTCTGCAGCCCCCAGAGTACAGAGTCGAGCTCCTCTACCCAGTGCGTGTCAGATTTCGTAAGGGACCGCACTAGTCTGGGTTTGATGTCGCTCATAATTAGACCATTTGCTCGTTCCACTTGACCGTTGGTTTGAGGATGATAGACTGAAGCGTAATCGAGCTTAATGCCCATATTTTTGCACCATGATTTAACCTCGTCGGCCGTGAAGTTCGTGCCGTTATCGGTAATGATGCTATGGGGGACACCATAACGGTGTACTACCCCGGATATAAAGTCTATCACTGGTCCGGACTCTGCCATTTTAACTGGCTTGGCCTCTATTCATTTGGTGAATTTGTCCACCATGACCAATAGGTACCTTTGCTTGTGGGTTCCCCCTTTAAGGGGTCCAACCATGTCAAGCCCCCAGACCGCGAACGGCCAGGTAATGGGTATAGTTTTTAGGGCGGTGGGTGGCATATGGCTCTGATTAGCAAAGAGCTGACAACTGACGCATCTTTGGACTAATTCCTGAGCATCTGCCCGGGCCTTCGGCCAATAAAATCCTGTACGGAAGGCCTTGCCTACAAGGGCCTAAGCTGCGGCGTGGTGTCCGCCTAGTCCGACATGAATTTCAGCCAGAAGGTTTCGCCCTTCCTCTTCGGAGATACACCTTTGAAGGACTTCGGTTGTGCTTTTTTATACAATTCTCCCTCGTGTACCTTGTAGGCTTTAGATCACCGAACTATGCAGCGGGCCTCATTTTGGTCTTCGGGAGGCTCCTGCCTAATCAGGTAGGCTAGGAATGGTTCTGTCCGCGGCGCAATTACTGCCATTATTTCGTGGGCTGAAGGTGGTATTTCATCGGCTGGGTTGTCGATTATGTCAGATTGTTCTGTGTTGGGTGGTGCGGCTGCTTCCGGGTTGTTATTTCCGGACTCCTCTTCCCATAGTATGGATGGCTTAAAGATCCGTTCCAGGAAGATGTTTGGAGGGACAGCGTCGCACTTCGCACCGATGCGAGCCAATACGTCGGCTGCTTGGTTATTATCCCGGGCTACGTGGTGGAATTCAAGTCCTTCGAACCGGGCTGACATTTTTAGAACAGCGTTACGATAGGATGCCATCTTCGGATCTTTGGCGTCAAAGTCTCCATTTACTTGGGATATTGCGAGGTTTGAGTCCCCGCGCACCTCTAGGCGTTGAATGCCCATGAAGATTGCCATCCGGAGGCCATGTAGGAGGGCCTCATATTCGGCTGCATTGTTGGAGTCCGTGTACATTATCTGAAGTACGTATTGGACTGTATCCCCGGTTGGGGACGTCAGTACGACGCCGGCCCCCAAGCCGGCCAACATTTTGGAGCCATCAAAATGCATAGTCCAATTGGAGTATGCGCCATACTCTTTAGGGAGTTCGGCTTCAGTCCATTCAGCAACAAAGTCAGCCAAGACTTGTGACTTTATGGCTCGCCGAGGTTTGTAAGTTATATCGAATGGTAAGAGCTCAATGGCCCATTTTGCAATCCTGCCCGTTGCGTCGCGGTTGTTTATGATGTCGTTGAGGGGCACTTCGGAGGCCACTGTTATCGAACACTCTTGAAAGTAGTGTCGGAGCTTCCGGGATGCCATGAGCACTGCGTACGCTATCTTTTGATAGTGCGGGTAACGGGCTTGCAGGGAGTTAAGACAGTGGATACGTAGTACACTGGTTTTTGGAGAGGGAATTTGTGCCCTTCTGTTTCTCGTTCGACAACGAGTACCGCGCTTACGACTTGATGTGTTGCTGCGATATATAACAACATTGGTTCGCCCAGGTTGGGCACGGCCAGGACCGGATTTGTTGCCAATATGGCTTTTATTTCTTCGAGTCCGGCAGTGGCAGCATCCGTCCACTCGAAGTGTTCGGTGCGCCTGAGGATGCGATAGAGGGGCAATGCCTTTTCTCCCAGATGGGAGATAAAGCGGCTTAAAGCCGCCACGCATCCAGTCAATTTTTGTATTTGTTTGAGGTCTTTTGGAATATCCAGCTGTTACAGAGCTTGGATCTTGACTGGGTTTGCTTCAATTCCTCTACCGGATACAATGAAGCCCAGGAGCTTTCCTGCTGGTACGCCGAAAACGCATTTTTCCGGATTCAGCTTAATGTCATATGCTCGAAGGTTGTCGAATGTGAGCCTCAAATCGTCTACTAGAGTTTCAACGTGTCTTGTTTTGACGACTATGTCGTCTATGTATGCCTCTACTGTTTTGTCGATCTGGGTAGCGAGACATGTCTGAATCATGCGCTGATATGTTGCGCCGGCGTTTTTGAGTCCGAAGGGCATCGTGTTGAAGCAGAATGGTCCATATGGAGTAATGAATGCCGTTGCGGCTTGGTCTATCTCCGCCATCATAATTTGATGGTAACCGGAGTATGCGTGAAGGAAGCACAATGAATCGTGCCCTGCAGTAGCATCGATTATTTGGTCGATGCGGGGAAGGGGGAAGGGGTCCTTTGGGCAGGCCTTGTTGAGGTCTTTAAAATCGACACATAGGCGCCAGGATTTATCCTTCTTTGGTACCATTACCAGGTTTGCTAGCCAGTCCGGATGTTTAATGTCTCTGATGAATCCGGCTTCCAGTAGTTTGGCTAGCTCTTCTCCCATTGCATGTCTTTTGGGTTCGAAAAATCGCCGAAGAGCCTGTTTGACTGGCTTGAATCCTTTTTGGATGTTTAGGCCGTGTTCTGCCAATCTGTGTGGGATTCCTGGCATATCTGAAGGGTGCCAGGCAAAGATGTCCCAATTTTCCCGAAGGAATTCTCGCAGTGTGGCATCTACATCAGAGTTCAACTGTGCCCCGATGGAGGCCGTCTTTGTTGGGTCCGTTGGATGGATCTGGAATTTGACTATTTCATCCGCTGGTTTAAAAGAGGTGGACTTGGGTCTCTTATCGAGTATCACATCGTCCCTATTCACCGTAGAGCGTAGCGCAGTAAGTTCCTCTGCCGCTAGGGCTTCGGATAGTGCCTCTAGGGCTAATGCGGCTGTTTTATTTTCGGCGCGGAGTGCTATGTCCGGATCACTAGCGAGAGTGATTATTCCGCCCGGCCCAGGCATCTTAAGCGTCATGTACCCGTAATGGGGTATGGCTTGAAAAATTGTGAATGCCTCTCGTCCTGATATAGCGTGATATCCGCTGCTGAACGGGGCTACTTGGAACGTGACCTCTTCGGACCTGTAATTGTCCGGCGAGCCGAACACCACATCAAGTGTGATTTTTCCTGTGCAGCGCGCTTCCTGACTAGGGATTATCCCTCTAAAGGTTGTGCTGCTTCGCTCAATGCGGCTCCAGTCTACTTCCATTTTTTGAAGAGTTTCCTCGTAGATGAGGTTTAGTCCGCTGCCGCCATCCATGAGTACCTTGGTAAGACGAAAGCCATCCTCTATTGGACTGAGGACCAATGCGTCTGGTGCTCGAGATGTTCTAAACTTAGGTTCGTCGCTGGCGTTGAAGGTGATGGCCGTGTCGCTCCATGGATTTGTTGTTGCCACTTGGTAGACTGCGGCGAGGCTGCGGATTGTTCGTTTCCGCATATTATTCGATGTGAAAGTCTCGAAGACTATTGACACCGTACTGGTATTATTGGAGTGGCTCTCCGGGGCTAGAAGCTCTTCGCCACTTTTGGCCACCTGCCACAATATCCAACATGCTTGAAGGCTATGTGTTGGAGTGGCGCCTTCTGTTTTGTGAATTTTACAGGGTCCGTTGAGCCAACCTTCTAGTACGGTTCCGTTCCCTTTATGGGGTTTTTGCTTTTTGGTTTTTGTACCTGTTGCCTGAGTGCGATGCATCCTTTTACTTCGGACTAGTGTTGTATTCGGGGCCGGATTGTCCCAAAACTTAGTTTCAGTTTTCCGGAAACTCTCCATCGCACAGTACTTTCGTACTATGGACGCCAGATCGGCGAAGCGTGTAATTTCGCGACGACTGACGGCGTTCAGAATTCCCTTGTCCGTGCAATTATTGCAGAAGATTGAAATTGTGTTTTCCTCATGGCAGTCCTTTATCCTGTCCATAACCAGGAGGAATCTGGCCCAGTAATGATGTACTGTTTCAGCGGGCTCCTGCCGGATTTGAGATAGATCGCATATGTCTGGGCGGGTGAACGTAATTAAGTCCGGAATCCTACCCATCTCAAGGCTCAAGGGCCAAGAAGTTTCCGAATTTGGAAACTTGGATCGTTGAACATCGTCCAACGAGTCCGGTCCGATGCCTGACTTTAGGTTCAGTGCTTGATCGAAGTCCGTCCCCCCACGAGAATCCGGCATGGAGGGTTCGGAAGCCCGGACATGACTAGTTTTCAATATAGGAGAAGAGTCGCCGCGTTGTTCCTCTACCACTGCAACGTGGTGGGTAACCTGGGGAGAGTCAATCTCTCTCAGATCGGTTTTAAGCCCAATCTGATTGTAGTCTATAGCGACTCCCAGGGCGGCGATGCGATCCAAGAGTTCGTTTACGGACGAGAGCTCTGTTGGATTCAACTGCTCGGTGAATTCCGAGCTGACGTGAAGATTGCTTTTGATGACCCGAGAGGCCATCGTCGAAGCGGTGGCCGAACAGGCGGTCATGAGAAAACCACCCGGCCGGATAGTTTGGCCGGCGGCCAAGGCTCCTTTGGCGAAGATGCCGTCTTTGAAGACGGGAAGAGGCATCCTTCCTACTGGTGACGGCACAGAGGAACTCTCAATGAAAGCACCAATGTCGGTGTCAAAACCGGCGGATCTCGGGTAGGGGGTCCCGAACTGTGCGTCTAGGCGGATGGTAACAGGAGACAAGGGACACGATGTTTTACCCAGGTTCGGGCCCTCTTGATGGAGGTAAAACCCTACGTCCTGCTTGATTGATATTGATGATGTGTGTATTACAAGAGTAGATCTACCACGAGATCAAGGAGGCTAAACCATAGAAGCTAGCCTATGGTATGATTTTGTAATGGTTGTGTCCTACGGACTAAAACCCTCCGGTTTATTAGACACCGGAGAGGGCTAGGGTTACACAGAGTCGGTTACAATGGTAGGAGATCTACATATCCGTATCACCAAGCTTGCCTTCCACGCCAAGGAAAGTCACATCCGGACACGGGACGAAGTCTTCAATCTTGTATCTTCATAGTCTTGGAGTCCGGCTGATGATGGTAGTCCGGCCATCCGGACACCCCCTAATCCAGGACTCCCTCAGCACCCCAAGTAAATATTCAAGCGTCTAAGCTTGGGGATGCCCCGGAAGGCATCCCCTCTTTCTTCAACAAGTATCAGCATGTTTTCAGATTCGTTTCGTTCATGCGATATGTGCAAGTCTTGGGGCGTCTTTTGCATTTAGTTTTCACTTTTCTTTTATGCACCATGCTGGTATGAGATAGTCCTTGGTTGATTTATAGAATGCTCATTGCACTTCACTTAAATCTTTTGAGTATGGCTTTATAGAAAGCTTCCTGTGCTTCACTTATATCATTTGAAGTTTGGATTACCTGTTTCTCTTCACATGGAAAACCGCCATTTGTAGAATGCTCTTTTGCTTCACTTATATTTATTAGAGCATGGGCATATCTTTTGTAGAAAGAATTAAACTCTCTTGCTTTACTTATATCAATTTAGAGAGATGACAGGAATAGGTCATTCACATGGTTAGTCATAAAATCCTACATAAGACTTGTAGATCACTAAATATGATATGTTTGATTCCTTGCAATAGTTTTGTGATATAAAGGTGGTGATATTAGAGTCATGCTAGTGAGTGACTGTGGATTAGTAGAAATACTTGTGTTGAGGTTTTTGATTCCCGAAGCATGCACGTATGTTGAACCGTTATGTCATGAAGTCGGAGCATGATTTATTTTTTTGATTGTCATCCTTTGTGTGGAGGTCGGGATCGTGCGATGGTTAACTCCTACCAACCCTTCCCCTAGGAGCATGCGTCTAGTACTTTGTTTCGATGGCTAATAAATTTTTGCAATAACTATGTGAGTTCTTTATGACTAATGTTGAGTCCATGGATTATACGCACTCTCACCCTTCCATCATTGCTAGCCTCTTCGGTACCGTGCATTTCCCTTTCTCACCACGAGAGTTGGTGCAAACATCACCGATGCATCCAAACCCCGTGATACGATACGCTCTATCACACATAAGCCTCCTTATATCTTCCTCAAAACAGCCATCATACCTACCTATCAGGGCATTTCCATAGCCATTCCGAGATATATTGTCATGCAACTTCCATCATCATCATATACATGACTTGAGCATTCATTGTCATATTGCTTTGCATGATTGTAAGATAGCTAGCATGATGTTTTCATGGCTTGTCCATTTTTTGATGTCATTGCTACGCTAGATCATTGCACATCCCGGTACACCACCGAAGGCATTCATATAGAGTCATATCTTTGTTCTAGATATTGTATTGTAATATTGAGTTGTAAGTAAATAAAAGTGTGATGATCATCATTATTAGAGCATTGCCCCAGTGAGGAAAGGATGATGGAGAATATGATTCCCCCACAAGTCAGGATGAGACTCCAGACTTTATTAAAAAAACAGAGAGGCGAAAGAAGCCTAACTAAAAAAAGGGAAGCCAAAGAAGCCTATCAAAAAAAAGAGAGAAAAGAGAGAAGGGGCAATGTTACTATCCTTTTACCACACTTGTGCTTCAGAGTAGCACCATGTTCTTCATATAGAGAGTCTCCTATATTGTCACTTTCATATACTAGTGGGAATTTTCATTATAGAACTTGGGTTGTATATTACGATGATGGGATTCCTCAAATGCCCGAGGTTTTCATGAGAAAGCAAGTTGGATGCACACCCACTTAGTTTCCAATTTGAGCTTTCATACAATTATCACTCTTAGTGCATCCGTTGCATGGCAATCCCTACTCCTCACATTGACATCAATTGATGGGCATCTCCATAGCCCGTTGATTAGCCGCGTCGATGTGAGACTTTCTCCTTTTTTGTCTTCTCCACAGAACCACCACCATCATATTCTATTCCATCTATAGTGCTATATCCATAGCTCACGCTCATGTATTGCGTGAAAGTTGAAACAGTTTGAGAATACTAAAGTATGAAACAATTGCTGGGCTAAAACAGGGGTTGTGCATGATTTAAATACTTTGTGTGGTGAAGATGGAGCATAGGCAGACTATATGATCTTGTAGGGATAACTTTCTTTGGCCATGTTGCTTTGAAAAGACATGATTGCTTTATTAGTACGCTTGAAGTATCGTTTTTATGCCAAATGATAGACTATTGCTTTGAATCACTTGTGTCTAAATATTCATGCCATGATTAGATATATGATCAAGATTATGCTAGGTAGCATTACATCAAAAATTATCTTTTTATCATTTACCTACTCGAGGACGAGCAGGAATTAAGCTTGGGGATGCTGACATGTCTCCGTCGTATCTATAATTTTTTAATGTTCGATGCCAATATTATTCAACTTTCATATACTTTTGGCAACTTTTTATACTATTTTTGGGACTAACATATTGATCCAATGCCCAGTGTCAGTTCCTGTTTGTTGCATGTTTTATGTTTCGCAGAAACCCCATATCAAACAGAGTCCAAATGGGGTAAAAATGGATGGAGAATATCTTTGGAATATTTATGATTTTCTGGAAGAAAAATCAACGCGAGACGGTGTCCGAGGGGGCCACGAGGCAGGGGTCATGCCCCTGACCCTCGTGGGCACCCCGGAAGGCAGTTGATGCTCTTCTTTTGTGGCAAGAAAGCTAATTTTCGAAGAAAAATCTTGGCGAAGGTTTCAATCCAATCGAAGTTACGGATCTCCAGATATATAAGAAACGGTGAAAATGCAAAAGAGGGGAACGCAGAAACAGAGAGAGACAGAGAGACAGATCCTATCTCGGAGGGGCTCTCGCCCCTCCCATGCCATGGAGACCATGGACCAGAGGGGAAACCCTTCTCCCATCTAGGGAGAAGGTCAAGGAAGAAGAAGAATAAGAAGAAGGGGGGGGTGTAGGAACTTGAAGTATGTCTAGGGGGTGATTAGACTACTTGACCAATTAAAAACTTAACCTTTTCTAAATTTTAGAGTTTGGCAGATTTTAGCTATCTTATGACAAGTCAAGCAATCATCACACAATTCAAGCAAGCATGCAAATAGTATATAGGCAGCGGAAATTAAAGCATGCAACTTGCAAGAAAGTATGGGGAAGGGTTTGGAGCATTCAAACGCAATTGGAGACACGGATGTTTTTGGCGTGGTTCCGATAGGTGGTGCTATCGTACATCCTATGGAGACTTCAACCCACAAAGGGTAAAGGTTGCGCGAGTCCACGGAGGGCTCCACCCACGAAGGGTCCACGAAGAAGCAACCTTGTCTAAGCCACCATGGTCGTCGCCCACGAAGGACTTGCCTCACTAGCGGTAGATCTTCACGAAGTAGGCGATCTCCTTGCCCTTACAAACTCCTTGGTTCAACTCCACAATCTTCTCGGAGGCTCCCAAGTGACACCTAGCCAATCTAGGAGACATCACTCTCCAAGAAGTAACAAATGGTGCATTGATGATGAACTCCTTGCTCTTGTGCTTCAAATGATAGTCTCCCCAACACTCAACTCTCTCTCATAGGATTTGGATCTGGTGGAAAGAAGATTTGAGTGGAAAGCAACTTGGGGAAGGCTAGAGATCAAGATTCATATGGTAGGAATGGAATATCTTGGCCTCAACACATGAGTAGGTGGTTCTCTCTCAGAAATGGTAAGTTGGAAGTGTAGGTTTAGTCTGATGGCTCTCTCCACGAATGAAGAGGAGGTGGAGGGGTATATATAGCCTCCACACAAAATCTAACCGTTACACACAATTTACCAAACTCGGTGGGACCGATTCAACGAACTCGGTCGGACCGATTTAGTAAACCTAGTGACCCTTAGGATTTTCGGTGGGACTAACATGCAACTCGGTGAGACCGATTCGGTTAGGGTTTGGGCATAACGTAATCTCGGTAAGACCGATTACACAAACTCGGTGAGGCCGATTTTGGTAATAAGCTTTCCAGAGAGTTGGTCAGGTAAACTCGGTGGGACCGATTTGCTCTTTTCGGTGAGACCGAAATGTTACAAAAGGGAAACAGAGAATTTACATTACAATCTCGGTGGGACCGATCGCTCACTTCGGTTAGACCGAAACCTTACGAAGGGAAACAGAGAGATTGCAATCCCATCTCGGTGAGACCGAGATCCCTATCGGTAAGACCGATTTGCCTAGGGTTTGTGGCAGTGGATATGACATTCAAACTCGGTGGCGCCGGATAGGAAGAATCGATGTGACCGATTTGGCTTTAGGGTTTAGGTCATTTGTGGATGTGAGAAAGTAGCTGAGGGTTTTGGAGCATATCACTAAGCACATGAAGCAAGAGGCTCATTAAGCCGCACCTCATCCCTCCTTGATAGTATTGGCTTTTCCTATAGACTCAATGTGATCTTGGATCACTAAAATATAAAATGAATAGTCTTGAGCTTTTGAGCTTGAGCCAATCCTTTGTCATTAGTATTTTGAGGGATCCACTTTCATCATCCATGCCATGCCATTCATTGAGCTTTCCTGAAATAATAGTCTTGGAATAGCATTAGCTCAATGAGCTATATGTTGTTATGAATTACCAAAACCACCTAGGGATAGTTACACTTTCAATCTCCCCCTTTTTGGTAATTGATGACAACATATAGATCAAAGCTTCGACAAATGGTAATAAGATTGAACAACATCGTCGCTTTGAGAAGTATGTGATAAGCAAGAGCTCCCCCTAAATTTGTGCATAGTTTAAGATTTGCTTTGGACTGCAAATGCACAAGGAATTAGGCTCATGGGTTACTCTTCCATGTCACATACATCTTGGTGGAGCGCTCAAAATGATAAAAATTGAATACATGCACTCATCACCAAGCAAAGTGAATGATCACATAGGATAGATAAGATAATATCATCAAACATGCATAAGTGTAGCTTATGATCAAACACATGATCATCAATGTCTCACAAGAATAGCATAGTATCTCAAGCAATCAAAAGCAAACAAGTTTAACCACCAAATCAAGAGAGAATAAAAGCAACACTCTCTCTCTCGAAGCCTATGATCTATACATTTTTCTCCCCCTTTGGCAACAAGTTACCAAAAAGTTCATAGAAAATGCATAGTGCTAGATCGACTCTCAGGCTTGATCTTCAGGTGGTGGTGTCCGGATAACTCCAAGAACGAAGGCTTCAGTTGAAGTAGAGGGTGTTGGAGTTGATGCTGGAGCTGGTTGCACTGGAGCTGTAGGAGGTGTAGCTGGTGCAGATGATGTGGCTCTGGTGTCTGTCACAGGCATTATAGCTGACCTCTGAGCTCTAGGCACTCTGGCAAATACATTAGTGGTAGTCTTGCCCTGCCTCTCCTGCATGTCGTCCTGTAGCTGCTCTACAACTAACTGAATCTCAGTTACTTTGACATCTAGATCATGGAATTTTAGTTCCATGATTCTTTCCAAGCTCTCCTAATTTCGAGTGAGGGTGGCCAATCCCTTCTCAATCCTCAGTGTTGATGCTATCAAGTAACCAAGCTGCTCCTACTTGTTCTTCAAGAAATACTCAGATGCCTCCTCTTGAGTTGGCATCTTGGCAGCCTTCTCTTTCCTTGCTTTCTCCTTCTTCTCTTGAGCTTGTACTGATGATGGTTCATTCTCAGTCATGACAACCTGATTGTCCTCAAAGTCTGGATAGAGAGGAAAATGTTCCTTATTCAATAGTTTTTTGTCGGTGCCCATCTTTGAGTTAATCAACTCCTGAATCTGAGGGGCATATCCACAGCTCCTCTTTTGGTCTGCTGCAGTCCTCTTAATGGTTTCAACCATAAGGCTCATGACCTTAAATTTATGTGGCACATCAAACAAATGCAACATGTTGATTGCATGCCCTCTAATCATGTTGTGGTCATCAGACTTAGGCAACAGAGTGTGCCTTAGGATCCAATTGATAGTTGGCAGCCCTGACAGAAGGAAGTGGACTGATCCAAACTTATGTGTCTCAATGGCTTTGTCTGGGATCTCCTTGTACATGTGTGCCATGGAATTGTGGTCCATCTTCTTCTTGGCATATACATCCAAGTCGTCTTCACTCTCCTTTGGGGCATTGACCATTTTTGCCCACTCCTCAACAGTTGACTGGTACCTTGTACCTTCAGGCATCCAAACTATCCTTCCATCTGGATAGAAGTGTGTTGTGGAGTAGAATTGCATAATGAGTTCATCACTCCAGTTGGTGAACTTTTTCCCAACATGATCTGCAACTCCACAAGCAACAAAGCTGTCTTGCACTCCAGGATAGTGCTCTTCATTGTCTTTCATGTAGGTCCAGTCGACCCACCTCATATCACACACTATGGGCTTCTTATCCAAAAAAGATTGTCTCATAAAAGTCCTGTTGTTCCTTTGTATGGAACCTGTAATCAACAGCAGTCCTTCTCCTTGTCATATGGGTCTGTCAACCTCCATAGCCTCAACCCTGAGTCTCTTCTGATGTTCATGTCCTCAGCCACAGGATGGGCATCATTGTGGTCTGGTATCTTGGGCTTGAGCTTCCTTAGGACCTATCCTTCTTCATCTTCCTCATCAGCAACATTAGGCACTGGGGCCTTGTTCTTCTCAGCAGCTGGAATACTCCTGGTATTCCTCTTTGGTGCAAGCTTGGCCTTGGGGGCATCTTTGGGTGCTTCCTTGGGCTTTGATGTTGCAGCCCCTGATCTAATAGCATCACCCATAAGCTTTGGTGCCTTGGGTGCTGGTGCAGCAACCTCTTCTTCCTCTTCAGAGTCTCTTCTCATTGAGGGCTTTCCAAGAACCTGGGCAGTTGTGGTTCTGGCTCTTTTCTTCTTCTTATCCTGAGCAGTAGCTTCATCTTCTGATTCAATGGTAAACTTCATAGTTTCACCAGTGGGAACTTTCTTGGGTTTGGAAGTTGTGACTCTCTTTGCAGGTGCCTCTTTGGGTTCAGATTTTTCTGGCACTTCAGTGGCCTTCTGACCTTGGGCATAGGTGTTCTCTTGGCAGGAACCTTCTTATTCAGTCCAGGCTTTGTGCTATGTGCTGAGCCATACTCCTTTTTGAGCACTACCTTCTTGGAAGTAGCCTCATCCTCTTATGCTCTATAATCCTCATCCTTAGAATCTGAGGTTCTCTTCTTCCTTTGCCTGGTGGCGGCTTTAGGCAGGTTGCTTGGAGTGCTTCTGCTTCCTTCATCTGAAGTGCTAGAGGGACTAGTGCCCTCACTCATGTGAATCTGCTCTTCATCCCTGTTCTGGCTGTCACTTTGATCTGACATGCTGCAAACACTGGCTGCTGACCCTGTGAAGAGTTATAGATGAGATAGAGTGGATGAGCATCACAAAATGCAGAGATTTTTGCAAAAGAATGATTCAAAAATTCAGGTTTAGTTTTCCATAGAAAGCATTTCGGATCAACCGATTTTCAAACTCGGTGATACCAAAGCAGTTTTGGAACCTAAACTGATGAACTCGGTTGGACCGAGTCACAGTTTGGTGGCACTGAGACTGCTAGGGTTTCACAAAGTCCTAAAACTGGTCTCACCGATTAGCAATTCTCGGTCAGTCCGAGAGTTACTAGTGCAATGGCGTTAGCCAAATCGGTGGGACCGAGTTTTTCAACTCGGTGGGTCCGAGATGGTTTCGGCGGAAACCTAACCCTAAAATTTCGAATATCATCTAATCTACGGATTGCATTGACTAGATAGGAGTGTTTCGATGGTGGCAAGAATCAATAAGAACACAATGTGCTCGGAATCGGACGAGGATAGCACAGTGTCACGACCGGTTTTCCAATAAAAATATTTATTGAAAAGCCAATCTTTTAAGTCCAGTATGAGAGAAATCCTCCACACTGGCAGACAAATTCTTGATACAATAAGCCAGTAGCATGAAATATATTATACGGTCGAACTACGGTTGCTCAACCAAATTATTACAAGCATGCCAATAATTATACATAATGGCGGACACGACACAGGGGTGTGGAGGCATACTACTGACTCGAGGATAGGACGGTGGTGGATAAACACAGCGGGGAGAGAAATACAAGACTCTACGTCTGTCATCTCATCGAGCGTCGAGGAGAGGCTCGATGAATTTATTTGGTAGCAGAAGCGGATATAATACAGTGACCAAATCCAGGGTCGCACAAGACTGACTGGGACTCCTCTAGGTGTCGGACTCGCTATCAAACTCTTCATCCATGAGATCGCCTTCGTCAGCATCTGGCCAAATCAACAAGCCAGTGAGTACTTTGAAAGTACTCGCAAGACAGTTCGGACGTAAGATATAACAAATGCATGCATGGATGCGACATGATTAATTCATCAATGCACATTAAAATAAAATTAGCATAACGGGGTAAGAAAAAAGGGGAAACGGCGGTAGTCCGCCTGAAATCCCAACATAACACAAATGAAGACCGATCGGGTGTCTGAAGCGACGCCTCGAAAGGTGAACAAATAAAAATAAGGAAAAAAGATGCCACAGTCGGGCGTCTTAGCGACACCACATAAAGGGCCTTAAAAGAAATACCACAGTCGGACGTCTGAGCGACATCACAAAAAGGGCTTTAAAAGAAATGCCACAGTCGGACGTCTGAGCAACATCACATAAAGGGCTTTAAAAGAAATGCCACAGTCGGACGTCTGAGCGACATCGCATAAAGGGCTTTAAAAGAAATGCCACAGTCGGACGTCTGAGCGACATCGTGGAAAGGGCTTTAAAAGAAATGCCACAGTCGGACGTCTGAGCGACATCACATAAAGGGCTTTAAAAGAAATGCCACAGTCGGACGTCTGAGCGACATCGCAGAAAGGGCTTTAAAAGAAATGCCACAGTCGGACGTCTGAGCGACATCTCGGAAAGGGCTTTTATTCGCAAGTAAATAATACTCATAATAAACATTCAATTCATGAAAACAAACGGGTTAGTCCATCCACAGGAGTAATCATTTAACCGGACTTAGCACTCATGCGATTCACCGGAGTCTGTCATCAAAACTGACATTTGATCAGGATAAGATAATACGAATATGGGCATGGAATAGATGATTTGGGGAAGTATATGACTCTGCAGAGTTTGTACAAAATTTTTCCCACAACCAACGGATTTCCTAGTCACGAAGGACTAGTTCCGTTTACGGTATTTCGGAAGAAAACACAGCTAACCGGTACACACCCATCCTACCTCTCGATGCTAGGAATCACCCTAGTCATCGTCCAAGAAAAACTTTTGAGACGGGGATATCACAATCTCGAATAGCATGGGATCAAATTTATATACGCGCGCTCTAAGGGGTGCCCCCCTCTCGGTCCCAACCGGAAACACCCATGCCCCCTGACCGGATGACTGGCTTTAATCCAGGGCCATGGAACCATCATCACGGCCTCTCCTCTTTGGTGTGTACCATGAAAGCGGTTTGCAACTTACTAAACCATATTCCTTGCGGAAAACATGTGGTAGTACAAGGAAGGAAATGATAGGTACTGGACCGATATGGTTTGACACTGAAGTCACATAGTCTGGCGTAAGACTGGCATGCTACAACACTGTCGTCGTACCCATCCTCATGCCAACACATGGCCATTCATATTCACATTCATCCACGTATGGATCATTGAACTTACTCACCTTATTATCACATAAAAATAACGTTCATCGATATGCTCACCAACATGCCATGAAACTAACTAAATGCAAAACATGCCAAGACACTCATCATATCAAAAGTTCAAACATGCTTGCCTGGTTCAGAGTAGTCGGAGCCTAGCTCGGTGAAGTTCGCGGCTCCGTCACCTCCTTCGGTATCTACGGTTTAAAGAAAATATATGCGCTAACGTAAATACCAAGGAGTGCACAGAAGGTAAACCAAATATTTCTCAAATAAATCTGATAAAAAACTAGACAAAATTTTAAAGAGAACAGAAAAAGAATCAATCAAAAATACTTTTCTGATTAAAAGTTATAAGGCTTTTTGTCCAGGGACTAATCTGTAATGAAACAGAAGAATTCCAGGGGCTAGTTTAAAAAAAACAGAAAACGCTTCGGTAGCGACTACGCCAGCCCGAAGAGAAAACGCATTCTGCCCGAAGGCGCTTCCAGAAAACGATTCGAAAGAGAGAGCAGAGAGGCTGACGGTGGGGTCCCACCTGTCAGGTTCAAATGTTCAAACGGGGCGGCAGAGTTCGCCGGTGCCCGCGAGCCGCGGTGGTCGCCGGCGGCGATCCACGGCGAGGCAGAGAGATCGGAGAGTACCTCCGTGCTCAGGGTACCCTTCCGCGTCAGTTGATGGTGGTGGAGTCGGTCGGCGAGCACCACGTCGACGGCGAGCTCTGCTCCGGCGGACGGCGGCTCGGGTGGTCAAGGGGCTCGTCGGAGAGGGCTGCAAAGGTTAAATTGAAGAGGGGGTTATGCTCCTGGCAGCTAGAGAGGGTAACGAACGGGGTTTGAGCGCCGGAGATGGTCTCACCAGAACGAATCGGGCTGGAGGCCGAGGCGGGGCGAGGCGGCCGGAGCTGGGGGAGGAGACCTCCTCGAGGTCCCCCTAGTGGCCTGGCGGGGTTTTGGTGAGTAGTGGGGGTGCTGCGTGCACGAGAGTGAGCTCGGGACCCCTTTATATAGGCGGTCCGAGGCGGTTGCCGTGAACGAGGATCACCGGCGAGCGATTACGGTGGCGCAGTGCTCGGTCGGGGTGGTTAGGGGGTCGAGCGTCATCACGGTGGTTCAATGGGTCCGTTTTGGTGTTAAACTGGCCGGGGTTTGGGTGTTAAGGGCGAGCTCGACGGAACGGTGATGGCGCGGGCCCGTCGGCGGCGAAGAGCGCATTCCGTGCTTGCCGGCCACGGTGGCTGTGCTACGGGCATGCGCTGGCGTGCATGAGGCCACGCGGAGAGCCAGGGAGCGATGGGCGGCGCGGAACGGCGTTCTGCCGTGGTGTGCCTCCTGTCGGCCGCCACGGGAGGTCCCGACGCCGCAGAAGACGCCGGCGAGGGCGAGCCAGCACGCTATCGACGCCATGAAGGCTCCACGCACGCGTGTGCAGCTTCGGACAAGAGGAAGAGGCGGCGAGGAACGTGCCAAGGGCACTGTGGCCGCGTGACTGAAACTGACGGACTGAAGATGACACTGAAACTGAATTTTCTGAACTTTGAACAGTAACAGTGCCCACCAGGTGTTCGACCGAATGAAATTGGCCTCTGGTGATTTTTCCTTGAGCTGATTTTTGGTGGAGTGGCTTCTCCTTGCTCAAGTAGGCTGCATGATTTTTGGTGGAATTTTTGGAGCAGTGTGGATATGAATTTCACCAAATTTGGCAAATCTGGTCCAAACTTGCAGAGACTGCATTTTGAAAAATTTGAAAAGGGGAGGAGTGGATCAAGATGGTTCTGGGTTGTGGGTTCAAAGGACAATCCAGGAGAATTGGTTTGAGGTCAAAACTCAAATGAAAAAGTGTACTTGCTTTGAAAATCCCTCAGGCTCCAAATAATTTTCAGAATTGAATCGAGGGAAAAAATAATTAGAATAAAAATCCAAAACCAGTTTGGATTAGTTGGGACAGAGAATTTAGGTTGATCACTAGGGGGAGGGGAGGTTTTGGAGGGGTTTTATCTCATGGGCAAAAATAAAAAGCTAAGGGTGGCTTCATAGATAAGAAAAACCCAAATTTTCATAGAGCTTCACAAAAAAAACAAATTAAAAACTCCCAAAAAAGAATTAGATTTTTAGAGGGAACTAACAGAGAAGAAGTTTGCAAAAGATCAACCACCAAAGTTTGAAAGAAATAAAATCTTTGCCAAGGCAAAAGGAGGTTTTTAAGAGGAAGGTTTTTCTGAAAAAGAATTTTTTTTTAAAAAGGTCTCTCCTCAAAACCACAAAGTTTTGATAAAAAACCAAATAAAAACTTTGGAGTGTCACAACACCTACCCCCTTAGGAAAAATCTCGTCCCCGAGATTTCAGCTGATCCTTAAATAAGTGTGGATGCTCTGTCCGAAGAAAATCCTCGCTTTCCCAAGTTGCTTCACTGTCGGTGTGATTGCTCCACTGGACTTTGAAAAACTTGATGGTTTTCTGTCGGGTCCTCCTTTCAGACTCCTCTAATATTCTTATGGGACGTTCTCGATAAGTGAGGTCTGGCTGTATGTCAATGTTCTCATGGGATACTTGTTTCTCTGGGTTGCTTACGCACTTCCTTAATTGAGAGACGTGGAACACGTCGTGAATGTCGGACAAGTCTTCGGGTAAGTCTAGTTGGTAGGCTACAGTGCCTCTTCGTGCCACTATGCAAAATGGTCCAATGAATCTTGGTGCTAATTTTCCCTTAATCTTAAACCGTTGCAATCCTCTCATCGAGGATACTCTCAAGTATACGAATTCACCGGGTTCGAAGCTGACCCTACGATGTTTCTGATCATAAGAACTTTTCTGTCGACTTTGAGCGGTCTTAAGTCGGTCCCTGATTAGCTTGACTTTTTCCTTGGCTTCTCTGAGCATATCTGGTCCGAAGATGCGGCTGTCTCCGGTCTCTGACCAATTTAACGGGGTACGACATCTCCTTCTGTATAGGGCTTCGAAAGGAGCCATTTGCAGGCTGGCCTGGTAACTGTTGTTGTATGCGAACTCGGCATATGGCAGGCTGTCCTCCCAACTGGTTCCATAGGTGAGGACACATGCTCTCAGCATGTCTTCTAAAACCTGGTTTACGCGTTCTGTTTGTCCATCAGTCTGTGGATGGTATGCGGTACTGAAGGCTAGTTGGGTTCCCAGAGCCTGTTGTAATTGCTCCCAAAATCTTGAGACGAACTGAGTGCCTCTGTCAGAAATTATAGTCTTCGGGACACCGTGCAGACAGACTATGCGGGAAAGATAAATCCTGAAAAGCCTCTGAGTGGTGTAGGTTGTCCTCACTGGAATAAAGTGTGCTACTTTGGTCAACCTGTCAGTGATGACCCATATGGCATCATTCTCGTGTCGTTATCGAGGTAATCCGACAATAAAATCCATCCCTATTTCATCCCATTTCCACTCAGGTATTTTGTTAGGTTGCAGTAGTCCGGCTGGTCTCTGATATTCAGCTTTTATGCGTTGACATGAGTCGCAACATGCAATGAAAGCGGCTATGTCCCTCTTCATACCGTGCCACCAAAATCTTTCCTGAATATCCTTATACATTTTGGTTCCTCCAGGGTGGATCGAATATGGAGTGGTGTGTGCTTCAGTTAAAACTTGCTGTTTAAGGTCTTCTATGTTTGGCACGCATAGCCTTTCTCCGTACCATAATATTCCTTCATTGTCTATGACGAATTCCGAGGCCTTGCCCATACTCAACTTCCTTTTAATTCCTTCAATGCTGGGGTGACCGGACTGAGCCTCTTTAATTTTCTCCACAAGGTGTGGTTGTATTTCCAAGTTTGATATGGTGCCTTCTACTACCATTATCAAGTTGAGCTTGACAAATTCTTGATGGAATTCGGGCCTCAAGCTGTGTAGATAGTTCCCGTCGGAGCTGGGGTTCTGACTCAGGGCATCGGCCACTACGTTTGCTTTCCCTGGATGGTAATGGATACCAACATCGTAATCCTTTACCAATTCTAACCAGCGGCGTTGCTGTAAATTTAGTTCTGGCTGCGTAAAAATGTATTTGAGGCTTTTGTGATCCGTATATATCTCACATCGATTCCCAAGTAGAAAATGCCTCCATTCCTTGAGTGCATGAATAACTGCTGCCATTTCTAAATCATGAGTGGGATAATTTTCCTCGTGTTTGCGAAGTTGCCTTGAAGCGTAGGCGACAACCTTGCCTTCTTGCATCAACACGCATCCGAGACCCTTTCTGGATGCGTCACAAAATACTTCAAAATTCTTGTGTATATCGGGTACAATTAATACTGGTGCTGTTGTTAATTTCCGCTTTAGCTCTTGGAAACTTTTCTCGCAGGCTTCTGTCCATTCAAACTTCTTATCTTTCTTGAGTAACTATGTCATAGGCTTGGATATGGTGGAAAATCCTTCAATAAATCTGCGGTAATACCCTGCCATTCCCAAGAAACTTCGTATGTCTGTTACGCTGGCTGGTGACTTCCAGTCAAGTACGGCCTTGACTTTCTCTGGGTCCACTGCTATACCGTCTTGAGTCAGCACGTGGCCTAGAAAACCTACTTGTCTTAGCCAAAATTCGCACTTGCTGAACTTGGCATACAATTGGTGTTTCCTTAGCTCTCCTAGTACAATCCTGAGATGTTCTGCGTGCTCTTCTGGTGTTTTGGACTATACCAGAATATCATAGATGAATACTACGACGAATTTGTCCATAAACTTCATAAATACTTTGTTCATGAGGTGAACAAAATATGCCGGGGCGTTAGTTAATCCAAATGGCATCACTGTGAACTCATACAGTCCATATCTGGAGGTGAAGGCTGTTTTGGGGATATCTTCTGTTCGTACCTTCAATTGATGGTATCCTGACCTTAAGTCAATTTTTGAGAATACCTTGGCCTGAGCAAGTTGATCAAACAAATCGTTTATCCTTGGCATCGGGTATTTGTTTTTGACTGTGACCATGTTAAGTGCTCGATAGTCGATACACAATCTCAGCGTTCCATCCTTCTTCTTGGCAAATAAAATTGGTGATCCCCAAGGTGAGGAGCTGGCCCGAATGTATCCTTTATCCAGTAATTCCTTTATTTGCTTCTTCAATTCGATCAACTCGGATGGTGCCATTCTGTATGGTTTCTTGTAGATGGGGTTGGTTCCTGGTGCTAGCTCAATGCGGAATTCTATTTCTCGATCTGGCGGCATGCCTGGCAGCTCTTCAGGGAATACATCTGGAAATTCACACACTACCGGAACCTTGTTTAGCTCAGAAACGTCCACCTTATTTAATCTCGGTTGCCGGGGTCTTTTTCCTTCCTTGGCTGATACTCTTATTGTCTTCCCTTGGTGGTGTGTGAGAATCACGGTCCTGTTGAAACAGTCGATAAAACCTTTATTGGTGGTTAGCCAATCCATCCCTAGGATGACATCCAGTCCTTTATTTTCCAATACAATAAGATTTGCGTAAAACTCCAATCCTTCAAACTCAATGAACACATTCTGACAGTAATTCTGAGAAACTTGCTGAATCCCGGGTGACTTGATTATTATGGATTTCTCCAAAGGAAGCATCAAAAAATTATTTTGCAAAGCAAAACTTTTCGAGATGAAAGAGTGAGAAGCTCCGGAATCAAACAAAACCATTGCAGGTATTGTGTTGACAGGAAACGTACCGAGTACGATATCCGGAGCATTTTGTGCCTCCTCTTTGGTTACGTGGTTCAGATGACCCTTCCAGTGGTTATTGTTGGGATTGAAATTGTTTCGCTTGGGCGCGGAATTGTTGCCGGTGTTTGGCTTTGGGGTTGAATTCCTTGGCTTGGGGCACTGTTTGGCATAGTGCCCTTCTTCTCCACAAGCGTAACAAGTAACGCCGGGGCGATAGGTGAATTCCTTGTCCCTTGCATGAAAATTCTTGATTGGGCGTGAGACATTGGATGAGAATTTGGGTGTCCCACCCTTTTTAAAATCTATCTTGCTTCGGTGATTGCGAGTGTGATTAGTCTGGTCCCTTTTTCACTTGCGGATATCTTCCAGACTGCGTCTCTCATTTTCCAGAGTAATGGCCTTGTCCACCAACGTTTTAAAATCAGGAAAAGTGTGCACGACCAGTTGGCATTTAAGTGCGGGTGCCAGACCGTCAAGGAATTTCTCCATCTTCTTGATTTCAGTCATACGCTCCTCATTGGCGTAGCGGGATAATAGGGTAAATTGACTGTTGTAATCTGACACTTTCATGTTCCTTTGTTTGAGGTCATCAAATTCTCTCTTCTTGATTTTCATAATACTCTTAGGAATATGTGCACCACGGAAACCTTCCTTGAAATCATCCCAGGTTATGTCATTTTCGTTGTGATGCATGTGCAGAAAATTCTCCCACCACGATGCGGCTGCTCCTGTGAGATAGTGCGGAGCATATAATACCTTCTCGGGGTCTGAACATTTTGCAATAATTAATTTTCTCTCCATATCTCGAAGCCAGTCCTCGGCTTCAAGAGGCTTGTCAGTATGAGAAAATGTTTGAGGACGTGTCTTCTCTAGCTCAGATAACTTGGAGTGCTGTTGATACTGTCCATGGTGATTTCCCATGTTGATGACTTGGTTCATTATTTCACGATGTTGTTGCTGACTCTGTTCATAAAGGCGGCACATTTGTGAAAGTGCCGATTCATTGCCCGGTTGGCTAGACTGTCCCTGAGTGAACTCGTTGCTGGGTTGTGCATCATAATTTTCCTCTGATGGAATTGGCATGGAGCGAGTCCAAGGACGAGACATTTTTCACTCTGGGGATATATTTTGTAAAACCCATAAGAAAAGCGGAAAAAGTCGCAAAAACAAATCCATAAAATGCATAAAGCTGGCAAATAGAATTAAATAACTCAGCTTACTTAAGAAAAACAAATCGACTTGCGCACGGAGAAGGACTGCTCATTACATATCTTACACGCGGGCGGTAATTATACAATACATCACTCAGGATATGCGTACATAATCCTGACATGTTATTAAGGCTAGTGCACTTCTCCAGATCCTACATGATGCGCAAACAGGCTACTTCTCACAGCCTATGCACGTATCTTACAAAGTGGTACAATACACGGCAGCTAAGCGTACTTAGGCAGAGATATTGACGATCTCCCTTGCCCTGCCGAGGGCGAGGCGTAGCGAGGTTGGGGACTCGACTTCCTCCTCGCTAATGGGCTCCATACGTGTAGTGTTGCGCAGAGTGGGCGGAGCGGTTGCCAGGGGCGGAGCAACACGTACAGGAGTGGGCGCGAAGGGTGGTGCAGTGCGCACTGGAGTGGGCGCAATAACTTGGTTGAATTCTTCGGTAGAAGGCAGACGACGAGCAGGCGTAAAAGATGCTGATGACGAGACAAAAGTCAGTGGCGGTGCGATTGGTAGGAGCTCCCTCCTGTTGGCAGCACAGCCATGAACTGAGTCCATGCGGGTAGCTACGAAGTCGTCCACCAGGTTGTCGAAGGCTGCCTCCAGGGCCCGGAGATACTCAATGAGCATCTCAAAAGCCTCGTCTCGTTCTCCTCTAGGGCAGGAGTATGCGTAGTGACAGGTGTAAGGCACATGGCACGGAAGATAACGGTAACGACGAGTCTTCATCACGGGGAGGACATCCCTGAGACGAGCTATCGCCTCGCGGGCTGCCATCTGCATAGCATGCCTCTCCGTAGGCATGGCTCTTCCCACGAACCGGAAGCGGCGTAACTCACCACGCCCTCCCTTGAACTGCACCGCGGCCTGGTGCATGGTCAGACTGTCGTTGACTCGGTGCTGGCAGAGTGTGAAGACTGGGCGCACGGATGGCCCCATCGCGACCTGAACAATGAAAGAAAGAAGCTTGACGAACCCATCGGGCACGTTGGCGAAGGTCTGAGACTCGCAGCTATTGTCGGCCATCTACAAAAGTAGGCAAAAATTCTGCATGGTCAGATCATAAATTTATGCTGATTGACAGAAAATGACTACCATTGCAAAAATATAAATTAGCTCTAGCAGGCTAATAACCAATTAGCGATCGCACCTAGTGGCTTCCTACAGTCAGCCTGGCTCTGGTACCAATCTTGTCACGACCGGTTTTCCAATAAAAATATTTATTGAAAAGCCAATCTTTTAAGTCCAGTATGAGAGAAATCCTCCACACTGGCAAACAAATTCTTGATACAATAAGCCAGTAGCATGAAATATATTACAGGGTCGAACTACGGTTGCTCAACCAAATTATTACAAGCATGCCAATAATTATACATAATGGCGGACACGACACAGGGGTGTGGAGGCATACTACTGACTCAAGGATAGGACGGTGGTGGATAAACACAACGGAGAGAGAAATACAAGACTCTACGTCTGTCATCTCATCGAGCGTCGAGGAGAGGCTCGATGAATTTATTTGGTAGCGGAAGCGGATATAATACAATGACCAAATCCAGGGTCGCACAAGACTGACTGGGACTCCTCTAGGTGTCGGACTCGCTATCAAACTCTTCATCCATGAGATCGCCTTCGTCAGCATCTGGCCAAATCAACAAGCCAGTGAGTACTTTGAAAGTACTCGCAAGACAGTTCAGACGTAAGATATAACAAATGCATGCATGGATGCGACATGATTAATTCATCAATGCACATTAAAATAAAATTAGCATAACGGGGTAAGAAAAAAGGGGAAACGGCGGTAGTCCACCTGAAATCCCAACATAACATAAATGAAGACCGATCGGGTGTCTGAAGCGACGCCTCGAAAGGTGAACAAATAAAATTAAGGAAAAAAGATGCCACAGTCGGGCGTCTTAGCGACACCACATAAAGGGCTTTAAAAGAAATACCACAGTCGGACGTCTGAGCGACATCACAAAAAGAGCTTTAAAAGAAATGCCACAGTCGGACGTCTGAGCAACATCACAGAAACGGCTTTAAAAGAAATGCCACAGTCGGACGTCTGAGCGACATCGCATAAGGGCTTTAAAAGAAATGCCACAGTCGGACGTCTGAGCGACATCACGGAAAGGGCTTTAAAAGAAATGCCACAGTCGGACGTCTGAGCGACATCACATAAAGGGCTTTAAAAGAAATGCCACAGTCGGACGTCTGAGCGACATCGCAGAAAGGGCTTTAAAAGAAATGCCACAGTCGGACGTCTGAGCGACATCACATAAAGGGCTTTAAAAGGATTGCCACAGTCGGACGTCTGAGCGACATCTCGGAAAGGGCTTTTATTCGCAAGTAAATAATACTCATAATAAACATTCAATTCATGAAAACAAACGGGTTAGTCCATCCACAGGAGTAATCATTTAACCGGACTTAGCACTCATGCGATTCACCGGAGTCTGTCATCAAAACTGACATTTGATCAGGATAAGATAATACGAATATGGGCATGGAATAGATGATTTGGGGAAGTATATGACTCTGCAGAGTTTGTACAAAATTTTTCCCACAGCCAACGGATTTCCGTAGTCATGAAGGACTAGTTCCGTTTATGGTATTTCGGAAGAAAACACAGCTAACCGGTACACACCCATCCTACCTCTCGATGCTAGGAATCACCCTAGTCATCGTCCAAGAAAAACTTTTGAGACGGGGAGATCACAATCTCGAATAGCATGGGATCAAATTTATATACGCAAGCTCTAAGGGGTGCCCCCCTCTCGGTCCCAACCGGAAAAACCCATGCCCCCTGACCGGATGACTGGCTTTAATCCAGGGCCATGGAACCATCATCACGGCCTCTCCTCTTTGGTGTGTAACATGAAAGCGGTTTGCAACTTACTAAACCATATTCCTTGCGGAAAACATGTGGTAGTACAAGGAAGGAAATGATAGGTACTGGACCGATATGGTTTGACACTGAAGTCACATAGTCTGGCGTAAGACTGGCATGCTACAACACTGCCGTCGTACCCATCCTCATGCCAACACATGGCCATTCATATTCACATTCATCCACGTATGGATCATTGAACTTACTCACCTTATTATCACATAAAAATAACGTTCATCGGTATGCTCACCAACATGCCATGAAACTAACTAAATGCAAAACATGCCAAGACACTCATCATATCAAAAGTTCAAACATGCTTGCCTGGTTCAGAGTAGTCGGAGCCTAGCTCGGTGAAGTTCGCGGCTCCGTCACCTCCTTCGGTATCTACGGTTTAAAGAAAATATATGCGCTAATGTAAATACCAAGGAGTGCACAGAAGGTAAACCAAATATTTCTCAAATAAATCTGATAAAAAACTAGACAAAATTTTAAAGAGAACAGAAAAAGAATAAATCAAAAATACTTTTCTGATTAAAAGTTATAAGGGTTTTTGTCCAGGGACTAATCTGTAATGAAACAGAAGAAATCCAGGGGCTAGTTTAAAAAAACAGAAAACGCTTCGGTAGCGACTACGCCAGCCCGAAGAGAAAACGCATTCTGCCCGAAGGCGCTTCCAGAAAATGATTCGAAAGAGAGAGCAGAGAGGCTGACGGTGGGGTCCCACCTGTCAGGTTCAAATGTTCAAACGGGGCGGCAGAGTTCGCCGGTGCCCGAGAGCCGCGGTGGTCGCCGGCGGCGATCCACGGCGAGGCAGAGAGATCGGAGAGTACCTCCGTGCTCAGGGTACCCTTCCGCGTCAGTTGATGGTGGTGGAGTCGGTCGGCGAGCACCACGTCGACGGCGAGCTCTACTCCGGCGGACGGCGGCTCGGGTGGTCGAGGGGCTCGTCAGAGAGGGCTGCAAAGGTTAAATTGAAGAGGGGGTTATGCTCCTGGTAGCTAGAGAGGGTAACGAACGGGGTTTGAGCGCCGGAGATGGCCTCACCAGAACGAATCGGGCTGGAGGCCGAGGCGGGGCGAGGCGGCCGGAGCTGGGGGAGGAGACCTCCTCGAGGTCCCCCTAGTGGCCTGGCGGGGTGTTGGTGAGTAGTGGGGGTGCTGCGTGCACGAGAGTGAGCTCGGGACCCCTTTATATAGGCGGTCCGAGGCGGTTGCCGTGAACGAGGATCACCGGCGAGCGATTACGGTGGCGCAGTGCTCGGTCGGGGTGGTTAGGGGGTCGAGCGTCATCACGGAGGTTCAATGGGTCCGTTTTGGTGTTAAACTGGCCGGGGTTTGGGTGTTAAGGGCGAGCTCGACGGAACAGTGATGGCGCGGGCCCGTCGGCGGCGGAGAGCACGTTCCGTGCTTGCCGGCCATGGTGGCTGTGCTACGGGCGTGCGCTGGCGTGCATGAGGCCACGCGGAGAGCCAGGGAGCGATGGGCGGCGCGGAACGGCGTTCTGCCGTGGTGTGCCTCCTGCCGGCCGCCACGGGAGGTCCCGACGCCGCAGAAGACGCCGGCGAGGGCGAGCCAGCATGCTATCGACGCCAGGAAGGCTCCACGCACGCGTGTGCAGCTTCGGACAAGAGGAAGAGGCGGCGAGGAACGTGCCAAGGGCACTGTGGCCGCGTGACTGAAACTGACGGACTGAAGATGACACTGAAACTGAATTTTCTGAACTTTGAACAGTAACAGTGCCCACCAGGTGTTCGACCGAATGAAATTGGCCTCTGGTGATTTTTCCTTGAGCTGATTTTTGGTGGAGTCGCTTCTCCTTGCTCAAGTAGGCTGCATGATTTTTGGTGGAATTTTTGGAGCAGTGTGGATATGAATTTCACCAAATTTGGCAAATCTGGTCCAAACTTGCAGAGACTGCATTTTGAAAAATTTGAAAAGGGGAGGAGTGGATCAAGATGGTTCTGGGTTGTGGGTTCAAAGGACAATCCAGGAGAATTGGTTTGAGGTCAAAACTCAAATGAAAAAGTGTACTTGCTTTGAAAATCCCTCAGGCTCCAAATAATTTTCAGAATTGAATCGAGGGAAAAAATAATTAGAATAAAAATCCAAAACCAGTTTGGATTAGTTGGGACAGAGAATTTAGGTTGATCACTAGGGGGACGGGAGGTTTTGGAGGGGTTTTATCTCATGGGCAAAAATAAAAAGCCAAGGGTGGCTTCAAAGATAAGAAAAACCCAAATTTTCATAGAGCTTCTCAAAAAAACAAATTAAAAACTCCCAAAAAAATTAGATTTTTAGAGGGAACTAACAGAGAAGAAGTTTGCAAAAGATCAACCACCAAAGTTTGAAAGAAATAAAATCTTTGCCAAGGCAAAAGGAGGTTTTTAAGAGGAAGGTTTTTCTGAAAAAGATTTTTTTTAAAAGGTCTCTCCTCAAAACCACAAAGTTTTGATAAAAAACCAAATAAAAACTTTGGAGTGTCACACACAGTGATCGAGTCCATACCCTAGCTTGGCGATGAACTCGCTACAGCAGCAATGGCAGGGTTGAAATCCGTTGACGGCGGCAGAGACCAGCGACAGGAGGCGGCTGGCGACGAGGAGACGATCCGGAGACCCTGGAGGCAGAGCGAGCTATTGCGCAGGCGAAGGGGTTCGGAGAAATTCCCAAATTTTTTCCTGTGACTATATATAGCCCGACCCTGTCGGTGTGACCGAGTGGAACAACTCGGTGGCACCGAGATGCATAACTGTGTACAGTTACAGCAACTCGGTGTGACCGAAAAGTTCAAATCGGTTGCACCGAGATTGAAAACCTAGATCGACTTAGTGATCTCGGTAGGACCGAAATGGAGGAATCGGTCAGACCGAGAATCACAAAGAAGTTTTGGAAGTTTAAGTCTATGAAGAATCGGGGACTCCGAGTGCTCCTCACACAAAGTGGTTCAAATCTGACTTGATCAAATTTTGTGATGTAGCATGAATAGAGTTTGAGACAAGAAAAGCATAGATAGCTAGAGAATGTTCTTAGGCATTCTTGTCCATCCACTTGGCAAAAGGAAAAAGAAACCAATCACTCAAAACAACAAGTGGATGTCCTTGAATGAGTAAAATATGCACCAACATGCTCACACAATAAGATGGCAAATGAAATATGTGGCAAAACATGCACAACCAATTCTAGCATCTATCAAACAATTGGCGATGACTAGGTCATCTATATATGAGTATATTGACTTAAGAGTCAAATGAAAACATTTGATCATAGGTCATACTCATCTTTTAAGCTCAAGTGGGGTTACCACTTTTACATAATGCATTGATGTGTTCACACCATTAGAGTTGCTTTGACTCAATTCTTAGAGTTAACCTCCCCCTAGATGTGAGATCCCCTTTTAGAGGGATGAACTAACCTTGGGTTTTGTCGATGATGACTTCATGTAGGTGTTGAAGATGTGGATGCTCAATGTTGATGTAGATCATTTGGAGCAATACTTTGGAGTGAGTTGCACTTTCAACTTTCCTACATGGGTTAGTCCCACAAGGAACAAACAAGAATATCCATAGACATAGAGTGATGAACACACAAGATGATGTCCATGAATTCATTAGGTTACCTTGTCCCTTGCCTTACCAACATGAGGGTTTGTGACTCCTTTAACTAGTGCAAGATGTGGAAGTTGATTGCACTTGTTCTTGCCATAATGATATGAGTGAAGAATGTTGGCGGAGTCACCCTCAAGAACTCTCTAGTTCTTCTTCTTCGGGATCCACATCATCTTGATGGGAATCCTTGGAGTTGTAGTTGTACTTGATGAAGTAGAACTTGATGTAGTCTTGGGAACCCACTTCAACGAGGCCTTAGGTGCTTCTTCAAATGCATCAATCTCTTCTTGAAGCTTGTCCTTGCCTTTGTTCTTGTGGTCTTGTGGTGGAAGATCAACTTGTGCTTGTGTTCCCTTGAAGGAAGTAGGATCATACTTCTCTTGTTGAGGAACAAACTTCGTCTTGGGGTATTGATCTTCTTCCCACTCAACTCCATTGGCGTTGAACTTTCGTTCAAAACCAACACCTTGATTCTTCCGGTGCCTTCCTTGCTTGCGTACAATTTTCTCGAATTGCTTACTCCCGGCATGGCTCTTGTAAACACCTTTCTCTATAATTCCCTTCAATAAGCTATTTTCTTGCTCAAGTGTAACTTGGCTAAGAGAATCCTTAGTGGAATCAAGAGAACTACTAGAGGCAACAATATTGGATTTGACATTATTATTGTTACTACTAGAGTAAGTATATTTCTTGTACTTGTTACTAGACTTGACTTGAGGCATGTAAGTAGATAAGAGTAAACGCTTGGCAATGTAAGAAGAACTTTTCTTACGGAGATCATCATTGATTGCTTTTAAGAACTCATGCTCTTGCTCAAGATTGAGCTTTTCAAAGCGTAACTTCTCATGAGCCCTTAAAAGTTCTCGATGATCTTCGAAGATAGTTTCATGAGCTAACTTAAGAGTGTTTAGTTATTTAGTTAGAAGCTCAATCTTCTCCTTATCATTGTCATTCGTTTTATCTTGATTAGCATGATTAATTGACGTTTCATC
Organism: Triticum dicoccoides; assembly: GCF_002162155.2. Classification (NCBI taxonomy): domain Eukaryota; kingdom Viridiplantae; phylum Streptophyta; class Magnoliopsida; order Poales; family Poaceae; genus Triticum; species Triticum dicoccoides. The sequence goes on from NC_041393.1 coordinate 452,552,838, forward strand.
ATAGTATCCATCACTAGAGTTGTCCACAAGTAAATCATCATCCACAAGAAAGTCATCTTCATCACTATCGAAATCAACATACTCAGGATGTGTTACCTTTGGACCTTTGGCCATGAAGCATCTTCCAATTCCTTCATTTGGTGAATCAAATATGTCGTAGGAGTTGGTTGACACAAGTGCTAGACCGGCAACACCTTCATCTTGAGTATATTCGGAGTCGGAGTGATAGCTTCTCTCGGAGTGATTGTCGGAGTCAGAGCCGGATACCCGTTCACCAACATGAGCTTGATGTCTTCATTTTGTGTAGCTCCTCGATGACTTATCCTTCCTTTCCGAATCCTTGATTATCCGTGAGGGTCTTCGTTCATAAAGATCATCTCTACTCCTCCTCTCTCTCGATGGTGATTATTCTCTTCTGCTTCTTCTTTTTGGAAAATCTTCTCTTCTTTTGTAGGGTGTCGTACACTCATTGGAATAGTGTCCGGGTCTCCCACAATTGTATCAATTTCGCTCTCTACTAGAAGATCTTTTGTCATTGTAAGACATTGACTTGGAGCTTCTTTCTTTGCTTCTACTCTTGTAGAAATTGTTGAAGTTCTTCACCATTAAGCTCAATTCTTCATTGAAGGTTTGTTTCTCACTTGATGATGTGGGGGCTTCACTTGAGGCTTTGTAAGCACCACTTGACTTGTTGTGAAGTTCCTCCTTATCCTTGAGTGACATCTCATGAGCAACAATTCTTCCAATGACTTCTGTTGGCTTGAGATCTTTGTAGTTTGGCATAATTTGGATCAATGTGCACACGGTATCATACTTTCCATCCAATGCTCTTAGGATCTTCTTGATGATGAATCTGTCGGTCATCTCTACACTCCCTAAGCCGGCAATCTCATTTGTGATATGAGCAAGCCTAGAGTACATTTCAGCGACACCTTCACCATCCTTCATTTTGAACTTGTCAAGCTGACTTTGGAGCACATCCAACTTGGATTCCTTGACGGATTCGGTACCTTCATGCATATCAATCAAAGTATCCAAATTTCCTTTGCATTCTCAAGACGGTTGATTTTGTTGAATTCTTCGGGACACAATCCGTTGAAGATGATATCACAAGCTTGAGCGTTGTATTGTAGCATCTTCAATTCTTCCGCATTAGCTTCACGTTTCGGCTCTCTCCCATCAAAGAGTTCACCTTGCAAGCCAATACAAATAATTGCCCAAACGGCAGGGTTATGTCCGAGAATATGCATTTTCATCTTATGCTTCCAACTAGAAAAATTAGTACCATCAAAGTAAGGACCTCTACGGTGATAATTTCCCTTGCTAGACGCCATACTCTCCTAGGTTGTGAAACCAAGGCTATGACCACCAAAAGCTATGGAAAACAAAGCAAATGGAGACCAAAGCTCTAATACCACTTGTAGGACCTTCAAGTATGTCTAGAGGGGGGTGATTAGACTACTTGACCAATTAAAAACTTAACCGTTTCCCAATTTTAGAGTTTGGTAGATTTTAGCTATCTTAGGACAAGTCAAGCAATCATCACACAATTCAAGCAAGCATGCAAAGAGTATATAGGCAGCGGAAATTAAAGCATGCAACTTGCAAGAAAGTAAAGGGAAGGGTTTGGAGGATTCAAACGCAATTGGAGACACGGATGTTTTTGGCGTGGTTCCGATAGGTGGTGCTATAGTACATCCACGTTGATGGAGACTTCAACCCACGAAGGGTAACGGCTGTGCGAGTCCACGGAGGGCTTCACCCAAGAAGGGTCCACGAAGAAGCAACCTTGTCTATCCCACCATGGCCGTCGCCCACGAAGGACTTGCCTCACTAGCGGAAGATCTTCACAAAGTAGGCGATCTCCTTGCCCTTACAAACTCCTTGGTTCAACTCCACAATCTTGTCAGAGGCTCCCAAGTGACACCTAGCCAATCTAGGAGACACCACTCTCCAAGAAGTAACAAATGGTGCATTGATGATGAACTCCTTGCTCTTGTGCTTCAAATGATAGTCTCCCCAACACTCAACTCCCTCTCATAGGTTTTGGATCTGGTGGAAAGAAGATTTGAGTGGAAAGAAACTTGGGGAAGGCTAGAGATCAAGATTCATATGGTAGGAATGGAATATCTTGGTCTCAACACATGAGTAGGTGTTTCTCTCTCAGAAATGGTAAGTTGGAAGTGTAGGTTCATTCTGATGGCTCTCTCCACGAATGAAGAGGAGGTGAAGGGGTATATATAGCCTCCACACAAAATCTAACCGTTACACACAATTTACCAAACTCGGTGGGACCGAATTGTTAAACTCGGTCGGACCGATTTAGTAAACCTAGTGACCGTTAGTGATTTTTGGTGGGACTGACATGCATCTTGGTGAGACCGATTCGGTTAGGGTTAGGGCATAACGTAATCTCAATAAGACCGATTACACAAACTCGGTGAGACCGATTTGGTAATGAGCTTTCCAGAGAGTTGGTCAGGTAAACTCGGTGGGACCGATTTGCTCTTTTCGGTGAGACCGAAATGTTACAAAAAGGAAACAGAGAGTTTACATTGCAATCTCGGTGGGACCGATCGCTCACTTCGGTTAGACCAAAATGTTACGAAGGGAAACAGAGAGATTACAACCCCATCTCGGTGAGACCGAGATCCCTATCGGTAAGACCGATTTGCTTAGAGTTTGTGGCAGTGGCTATGACTTTTGGAATCGGTGGCGCCGGATAGGAAGATTCGGTGTGACCGATTTGGCTTTGAGTTTAGGTCATTTGTGGATATGGGAAAGTAGTTGAGGGTTTTGGAGCATATCACTAAGCACATGAAGCAAGAGGCTCATTAAGCAACACCTCATCCCTCCTTGATAGTATTGGCTTTTCCTATAGACTCAATGTGATCTTGGATCACTAAAATATAAAATGAAGAGTCTTGAGCTTTTGAGCTTGAGCCAATCCTTTGTCCTCAGTATTTTGAGGGCTCCACTTTCATCATCCATGCCATGCCATTCATTGAGCTTTCCTGAAATAATAGTCTTGGAATAGCATTAGCTCAATGAGCTATATGTTGTTATGAATTACCAAAACCACCTAGGGATAGTTGCACTTTCAATCTCCCCCTTTTTGGTAATTGATGACAACATATAGATCAAAGCTTCGACAAATGATAATAAGATTAAATAACATCGTCGCTTTGAGAAGTATGTGATAAGCAAAGAACTCCCCCTAAATTTGTGCATAGTTTAAGATTTGCTTTGGACTGCAAATGCACAATGAATTAGGCTCATGGGTTACTCTTCCATATCACATACATCTTGATGGAGCGCTCAAAATAATAAATAATGAATACAAGCACTCATCACCAAGCATGGTGAATGATCACATAAGATAGATAGGATAATATCATCAAACATGCATAAGTGTAGCTTATGATCAAACACATGAATATCAATGTCTCACAAGCATAGTATCTCAACCAAAAGCAAACAAAGTTTGAAAAACCACCAAATAAAGCAAGAGAGAATAAAAGCAATTGGAGACACGGATGTTTTTGGAGTGGTTCCGATAGGTGGTGCTATCGTACATCCACGTTGATGGAGACTTCAACCCACGAAGGGTAACGGTTGCACGAGTCCATGGAGGGCTCCACCCACGAAGGGTCCACGAAGAAGCAACCTTGTCTAAGCCACCATGGTCGTCGCCCACGAAGGACTTGCCTCACTAGCGGTAGATCTTCACAAAGTAGGCGATCTCCTTGCCCTTACAAACTCCTTGGTTCAACTCCACAATCTTCTCGGAGGCTCCCAAGTGACACCTAGCCTATCTAGGAGACACCACTCTCCAAGAAGTAACAAATGGTGCATTGATGATGAACTCCTTGCTCTTGTGCTTCGAATGATAGTCTCCCCAACACTCAACTCTCTCTCATAGGATTTGGATCTGGTGGAAAGAAGATTTGAGTGGAAAGCAACTTGGGGAAGGCTAGAGATCAAGATTCATATGGTAGGAATGGAATACTTGGCCTCAACACATGAGTAGGTGGTTCTCTCTCAGAAATGGTAAGTTGGAAGTGTAGGTTTAGTCTGATGGCTCTCTGCATGAATGAAGAGGAGGTGGAGGGGTATATATAGCCTCCACACAAAATCTAACCATTACACACAATTTACCAAACTCGGTGGGACCGATTCAACGAACTCGGTCGGACCGATTTAGTAAACCTAGTGACCGTTAGGATTTTCGGTGGGACTGACATGCAACTCGGTGAGACCGATTCGGTTAGGGTTAGGGCATAACGTAATCTCGGTAATACCGATTACACAAACTCGGTGAGACCGATTTTGGTAATAAGCTTTCCAAAGAGTTGGTCAGGTAAACTCGGTGGGACAGATTTGCTCTTTTCGGTGAGACCGAAATGTTACAAAAGGGAAACAGAGAATTTACATTGCAATCTCGGTGGGACCGATCGCTCACTTCCGTTAGACCGAAACGTTACGAAGGGAAACAGAGAGATTGCAATCCCATCTTGGTGAGACCGAGATCCCTATCGGTAAGACCGATTTGCCTAGGGTTTGTGGCAGTGGCTATGACTTTCAAACTCGGTGGCGCCGGATAGGAAGATTCGGTGCGACCGATTTGGCTTTAGGGTTTAGGTCATTTGTGGATGTGAGAAAGTAGCTGAGGGTTTGGAGCATATCACTAAGCACATGAAGCAAGAGGCTCATTAAGCAACACCTCATCCCTCCTTGATAGTATTGGCTTTTCCTATAGACTCAATGTAATCTTGGATCACTAAAATATAAAATGAAGAGTCTTGAACTTTTGAGCTTGAGCCAATCCTTTGTCATTAGTATTTTGAGGGATCCACTTTCATCATCCATGCCATGCCATTCATTGAGCTTTCCTGAAATAATAGTCTTGGAATAGCATTAGCTCAATGAGCTATATGTTGTTATGAATTACCAAAACCACCTAGGGATAGTTACACTTTCAGGGGGCTCTCTCCCCCTTGCTTCCGGTGGCGCCGGAACGCCGCCGAGGGCCATCGTCATCACTGCAATCTACACCAACACCTCCATCATCTTCACCAACATCTCCATCACCTCCCCCATCTATATTCAGCGGCCCACTCTCCCGCAACCCGCTGTACCCTCTACTGGAACATGGTGCTTTATGCTTCATATTATTATCCAATGATGTGTTGCCATCCTATGATGTATGAGTAGATTTTTGTTGTCCTATCGGTGATTGATGAATTGCTATGATTGGTTTAATTTGCTTGTGGTTATGTTGCTGTCCTATTGTGCCCTCCGTGTCGCGCAAGCGTGAGGGATTCCCGCTATAGGGTGTTGCAATACGTTCATGATTCACTTATAGTAGGTTGCCTGAGTGACAGAAGCATAAACCCGAGTAAGGGGGTTGTGGCGTATGGGATAAAGGGGACTTGATGCTTTAATGCTATGGTTGGGTTTTACCTTAATGATCTTTAGTAGTTGTAGATGCTTGCTAGAGTTCCAATCGTAAGTGCCTATGATCCAAGGAGAGAAAGTATGTTAGCTTATGCCTCTCCCACACAAAACTTGCTATCGGTCTAGTAAAGTAGTCAATTGCTTAGGGACAATTTCACAACTCCTACCACCACTTTTCCACACTCGCTATATTTACTTTATTGCTTTTTTATCTAAACATCCCCTAGTTTATATTTACGTGCTCTTTTTCATCTTGCAATTCTATCCAACAACACCTACATAGTACTTCTAGTTTCATACTTGTTCTAGGTAAAGCGAACGTTAAGCGTGCATAGAGTTGTATCGGTGGTTGATAGAACTTGAGTGAATATTTGTTCTACCTTTAGCTCCTTGTTGGGTTCGACAATCTTACTTATCGAAAGAGGCTACAATTGATCCCCTAAACTTGAGGGTTATCATTACCCGCTGCAAAAATTGCCATGGGGACGCGCCGAGAATCTAGGCCGCCCGACCCCTATTTATTCCTGCGGCCATTTACCTTCATCTCTCACGTCACATGACACAATAAGCACACCCATGACAACACATACAGAGAGGACATCCAGCGGTTCCAAGGGCGATCCCCGTGGCTCCAATGGTGCTTCCAGCGGCCGACGACGACAACAGCGGGCAGTTCACCACGCATCATGTAGTGGACACCCACGTGAGGGGGAAGGCCCTCTCGGTGGTGTACACGAATGATCCGGTGTCGGTGGAGAGCTCCATCCAAACTATGGAGCAGTTCCTTGCCGAGGACAAGTACCAAGTGGTCGGCTTCGATCTCGAGTATACACCACCGGACATGCCGGGCACGATTAGAAGGTTGTCGTCGCCCAGTTGTGTGTGCAACATGATGTCCTCGTCTACCACTACCACCTGGGCACAAGGCCTTGCGAGCGTTTCTCTAGGTTTATCAACAACTCCGACTACAGTTTCACTATAGTGGACACCACCAACAATCTAAAAGCGCTCAAGGTTTCGGTCTTGAAATGCCGGAATCTTGTCAACATCCAGGACCACTACAAGGTCTGGGGCAGCAACAACAACAAACTAAACTCCCTGGTTGACCTCGCCTCGGCCATCATTGACCCCTACTACATGAAGATGAAGGATGAGAGCAAGAAGGACAAGAAAAGCCTGGCACAGTGTTTGGCATGAGAGACTAGATGAACAACACGTCAAGTACGCGGCCAAGGACGCGTACACAAGCTACGAGATGTACAGGCGGATCGTTAACATGAGGAAGTGTCTTCTTCATGCCCCAGACGAGGGATCAAGACACAGAGCAGTGGCGGGAGTGTCATAAGAAGTAGATGACTAGACGATCATTTCTCCTACTTTAGAATGCATGCAATTGTTTATTGAGGTGTGTGCGAATGATTTGTATAGTCACTTATGTAATTGGATGTTTATTTCTGTTATATATACACACGTTATTCTTTTGTAGACAGAGCAAATCACACGGCTTATTAGCAGCAATCGTATGTTTTATTATTGCTCTTCGCACACATTTCTTATCACGTACTTGTTTGCCGCGTATCACACACATCTTGTTCAGTTGAACCATTTCCATTGTGTTGCGCAATAAAGGCTGCAAAGTGGGGTCTACATTAGCAAGATCCAGCTTCCCTACCGATAGCTCATCCAACAGAACTCCCAAGTTAACTGTGCTGAGGATGGAGTAGTCATGAGATGGGTGACTGGATGGGAAGTGGACTCAATATTAACTAGCTGGATGGGTAACTGCAAAGGTTTATTATAAACCTTTGAAGTGACCCATCCATCTAGTTAATATCAAGGTCTTTGTTTTGTAATTTTTGACATTTTTTGTTTTTCACATGTTGATTGGCTTGAAGAAGGTCTATCTCGTTACTTTTTGATAATTTTTGTTTTTTGAACACACAAATTAACCTTTGTGTACTTGTTCTCAAATTAACCTCCAAGCCTATTTGTCGTGTATCACACACATCTTGTTAAGTTGAACCATTGATGTTCTCTTCCCTACTCCAAATAGTTCATTCGAGTGAATCATATGCCGTATATCACTCACACCTTGATTTGGCTGACCGTTTCTGTTGCTTTCCCAAATAGCAAACAGTTCATCGGAGCGAAATGTCTGCCGTATATCGCACACACATTGATATGGCTGACCTATTTTGTTGTTCTGTATAATCACAAATAGTTCGTCTAGATCAACCGTATGCCCATCATCGCACATGCAAGTAAAATTTGAACCGTGTTTGATGTACCCACCATCGCAAACATTTTGCACCTTTTTTGATGGTTATTTTACATCACCGTTTGCGATTAATGCATCGCACACAATTTCGTCGAAGGGTCTCTGATCGTAGTGTCGCGTTAGCAGCATCCTGCAGTCATGCACCCCTGATGACAAATAGGAAAGGCGCTCATTGCCTTCCTGCGGGCAAATATCGATGTGTTTGCGTGGCAACCATCTGATATCCCCGGTGTTCCCAGGGAGGTAATCGAGCACCACCTTGATGTCTGCCCACATGCCCGACCCGTCAAGCAGAAGGTCCAGAAGCAAGCTTTGGAACGGCAACAGTTCATTGCCGAGGAGATCAAGAAACTTGAGGCAGCTGGTTTGGTCAGAGGAGTACTTCATCCCACGTGGTTAGCAAATCCTGTGGTGGTGCGCAAGGCTAATGGGAAATGGAGGCTTTGCATAGATTTTACGGATCTGAACAAGGCGTGCCCGAAGGACCCATTTCCCTTGCCGTGCATCCACCAGATTATGGATTCCACCTCCGGGTGCGACCTGCTCTGGATACCATCAGATCTTTATGTCCAAGGAAGACGAAGAGAAGACCGCGTTCATAACCCCATGTGGCAAGTACTGCCTTGTACGGATGCCCTTTGGGTTGAAGAGCGCTGGATCCACTTTTGCAAGGGCAGTCTAGATTGATTTTGAGTCCCAGCTGCATAGAAACATTGAAGCTTACATGGATGATATTGTGGTCAAGACCAAGGACAGATCAACCCTCATTCAGTATTTGGAAGAGACGTTTGCTAATCTGCGCAAGATCAACTTGAAGCTGAACCCAGAGAAGCGTGTGCTTAGCGTTCCTTCCGGCAAGCTACTTGGCTTCTTTGTGTCCCATCGAGGGATAGAGGCCAACACCGACAAGATCAAGGCTATCGAGCAGATTCAGGCACCCAAGACAGTTAAGGACATGAGGCGTTTGAATGGATGTGTTGCCACACTTAGTAGATTCATTTCCAAGTCTGTCGAGCGTGCCTTGCCATTCTTAAATATCTTAAAGAAGGCATGAATAGTGGAGTGGACCCCGGAGGCAGACGCTGCGCTACAATATTTGAAGACCTACCTTTCCTCTGTGCCCACTTTGGTCGCTCCCAAGCCACAAGAGTTGTTGTTATTATACTTAGCAGCAACTAGTCAAGTGGTTAGTGCAACACTGGTGGCACAGCGGGAAGTGGATGAAGCGGCAGCCACATCCATTGTCTCCTCTAGGGAGGAAAGTGAACATGTCCTGACAAGGTCAGATGCAGTTCAGGACAAGGGAGAGTAAGGCAGCAGGGACAATCCCAAGGTTGCGGCAAGGAAGCAGGTGGTGCAGCGCCCGGTGTACTTCGCCAGCTCCCTATTGCAGGGGCTAGATCAAGGTGATCTAGTGTGCAAAAGTTGATTTTTGGCCTCGTTATGGCCTCAAGGAAACGGTGCCACTACTTCCAAGCCCACAAGATCACAGTTGTCACCTGCTTTCCTCTGCAACGAATACTTAGAAACCCCGAGACCACCGGCAGGATAGTGGAGTGGGCCTGGGAGTTATCTAGCTTTGGTTTGAGTTTGACAGCACATCAACTATTTAGAACAGAGCACTGGCAGAGTTTATTGCAGAGTGGATGCCAACCCCTAATGAAGAAGTGTTGGAGACAATTATTCCCGGCAAGGAAGCGCCCCAAGAACGGATTTTGTATTTCGATGGTGCCTTCTCCCTACAAGGTGCAGGGGCTGGCGTGCTTCTCATTGCTCCCACTGGGTAACACCTTAAGTATGTCGTCCAGATGCATTTTCCCGAGTGAAGGATACCAACAATACTGCCGAGTATGAAGGGCTCCTTGCCAGGTCAGGATTGCAAGAGAACTAGGGATCAAGAAGCTGATCATCCGCGGAGACTCGCAACTTGTGGTGAGACAAGTGAACAAGGATTACCAAAGTCCATTGATGGAGGCATACACTAAGGAAGTGATAAAGTTGGAGGAGCGCTTTGACGGATTACAAACAGAGCCCATACCCCGTGCGGAAAACAACATTGTTGATCATCTGACAAAGTGCACTGTGCAAAAACTCCCTGTGGAACCAGAGACTTTTGTTCTTTGTTTGACTCAGCCCTCCATATCCCCGGCAACAATGGCCAGAAAGAGGAGGAAACTGGACTCCAGTAGGCCTCTCTCGGTAGAACCTCCCGAGGCTCCTGACAGAGAGCTTGGTGGGAACAACTAACCTTCGGTCGCTGAGCTGCCCCCTCCCGCCAGACCACCGATCCCCGTGATCGAGTTGTGCGCTCCCACGAATGAGGAGGTGCCGCTAGTCCTCATTGCCGAGCCTCAGGCTCCAACTTGGGCGCGACACATAGTCCATTTCCTCCAAACTGGAGAACATTCTGAAGAGCAAGAAGAAGCTGAAAGAGTAGCCCGGAGGGCTAGTATGTATCAGTTCATTGATGACATGCTGTATAGAAGAAGGCCCAATGGTGTGAAATTGAAGTGCATTTTCTGGGAAGAAGGACAGGAACTATTGGCAGAGATACACAAGGGTATGTGCGGCTCACACATTGGATCGAGGGCTCTGGTGGGAAAAGCCTTCCGGCAAGGATTTTACTGGCCCATAGCCCTCCAAGATGCAGTTGAGTTGGTCACAAAATGTGAAGCCTGCCAGTTCCATTCCAAGAATATCCATCTGCCTACCCAAGCTCTTCATACAATCCCTTTATCATGGCTGTTTTCAATCTGGGGGCTCGACATCTTGGGCCACTTCCCCCGTGATACCAGGGGCTTTGAATTATTGTTTGTTGTAATCGACAAGTTTACAAAGTGGCCGGAAGTAGAGCCCGTGAGAAAGGTGACTGCTCAGTCAGCTATGAAGTTCTTGAAAGGATTGGTGTGCCGCTTCGGGGTCCCTGCCCGAATCATCACCGACAATGGCACCCAATTCACAAGCCATGACTTCATGCAATACGTTCACGCCCTTGAAAGCAAGATCTCATTCGCCTCTGTTGCTCATCCAAGGAGCAACAGGAAAGCTGAGAGGGCGAACGCTGAAGTGTTGCGAGGACTCAAGACAAGCACATTTGTTAAGTTGCAGAAGTGTGGCAGGCGATGGGTCGACGAGATGCCAGTGGTTCTTTGGTCCCTCAGAATGGCACCAAATCGAGCTACCGGGCAGACTCCCTTCTCCCTAGTCTATGGGGCAGAAGCAGTTATCCCCATGGAACTCATTTACGGGTCACCTCAAGTGCTTGCCTACGATGAAGTAGCGCAAGAACAGCATCACCGTGACGATGCTATGCTACTCGAGGAGAACCGTCTCTGGGCTGCTACGCGTGCTGCATGCTACCAGCAAGCCTTGCATCGCTATCACAGCCGTAGGGTTCATACCCGGAGTTTTGAGGAAGGCGACCTTGTCCTTAGGCGCGTTCAGTCCGCCAAGGGTACAAACAAGTTGATGCCAAGTGGGAAGGCCCTTACAGGGTAGCACGAGTCACCAGACCTGGCGTAGTCCATCTGGAGACCAGAGATGGCATTCAGTTGCAAAACTCATGGAACATTGAGCATCTTCGTAAGTTCTACCCGTAAGGCACAACTGTCGGGCCCTGCCCGGCAACCACCCTTTTGTACAGGCCTTGCCGCTATTGCATGTAACCCCTTGTACAAAGCCACGCGTAGACCCTGAGTAACAGAGAAATACATGAAGCGCTGGGGCCCCCCGACAAATTGCATGCATGCATAAGCATATCATGAGCATAGCATGTTCATGTAGATAAGACTGCATGTGGCATCATTTTCATCTGCACTAAACTACAGGCTCCTACCGTGGACTTGGTCTCGAAGAGGAGAAGAGAAGCCAATCCTACATTGCGATCCCTGACGAGCCAAGCAGATAAGTTTTCTCTCTTATCCTTATGTGTTCCATAAGTAGAGACTTGTGCATATGAAAACCTTGCCACCTTCGAAACTTAGGTGCTCCCATCCCTTGACTCGAATGTTGCTTCTGTCAGGATGGTTGATGTGGCCTTTGGCGAAAATGTTTGGTGGAGGCCCGGTCCCTCTTTGCGATTTGCGCCCAGCAGGCCTAGCTCTGCGGCAGCAAACTGAGGGTACCGGGAGGATAGCCTGCCGGGGAAAACTTGTTTACTTGACTGTATAGAGGCTTCAATAATTTCTTTTCTTCATGCTCTGAAAGGTTAGCACTAATAATAACAGGATATATCTTCTTTTTCATCAAGATAAGCATATTTCAAAGTATCAGGTAATTGTATAAGCTCAAACACGGGGTCACCCTTGGGTGGAGGGGGATCCCCAAGGATTTCAACAGGTAAATTGTGTTTCAAAACAGGCATTTCGTTAAAGAATATTTCATCTTATACCTTCCTTTCATTCATAAACATATCATTCTCATGGTCTAGCAAATATTGTTCTAAAGGATCAGTAGGAGGCACGACAATAGAAGCAAGACCAATAATTTCATCCTTACTAGGCCATTCTTTATCATGGGGTTGTCTATGATATTTAGAGAAATTAAAATCATGGGACATATCACCAAAGCTTAACATAACAATTTCTTTCTCACAGTCTTTCTTAGCATTAACAGTGCTCAAGAAAGGTCTACCAAATATAATGGGACAAAAATCATCTTGTGGGGAATCAAGAACAAGGAAATCAGTAGGGTATTTTATTTTCCCACACAAAACTTCAACATCTATGTCAGGACCCCGACTCGATGTCATATCGATCTAGCCGGTAACACCTCATATCACTTTGCGGCCTCACGCACGGTATCCCCACGGGTGTCGCCTTACCTTTGCCCGGGACCGTTTGCGCCTTTTGGCTCACGTATATGATAGTGTCGCTAGCATCCATATGATAAAGAGCCCGGGCTGACATGACTAGTCGTAAACCCAAAGTGGCACAGACTTACAGGGACAGGCATCCATGACCCAGCTACGAACGTGTCGGTCATCAGCAAGTGGGTCCGGGCTGTAGCACTGGGCTAGCAGGACTCCGGTAAACCGGGCTGTAGCGGGCTAACAGGACTCCGGTACTCAAGCGTGACATTTCCCCGAAGGGACAGACACAGGAACGAAGAAGGACACATGCCGGCCAGCCTAAGTGTTCCAGAGCAGTAGCAAGCTACCATGGCTCAGCGGTAACACTAGGAGACATTTCCCGGTAAGAGAGGCTACTAAAGATAAACAACTAGATAGTCAGATCCCACACATACCAAGCATTTCAGTCATACACACAATATGCTCGATATGTGCAAATACAACGTAGCATCACAACATGACTCTACGACACAAGTACTTTATTTCAGGCTCAGGGAGCCATTCATAACATACACAAAGGTACGGGTCTCACGACCCAACATACAAGTCATACAGTCATACAAACCAGCAGCGGAAGTAACTTGTCTGATTACAGACAACTAGCAAATAAAGGAGGCTTGGAAAGCCTAACTATACTACGTGGTCCTTCACAAGCTCAGGGTCACCACCTGGGTCTTTAGCCTACTCGTTGATGTCAACGTCTACGTAGAACCCATCAGAAGGGGTTGCAGCGTCTTCTGTAAAAATGTAAATTATAGCAACATGAGTACAAAGGTACTCCGCAAGACTTACATCAGATCCTACATACATGCATATTATCAAGAAGGGTTGGAGGAGTTATTGCAGCAAGCCAGCTTTGACTCTTGGCTAGACTATCCTACGATACTCCAACTTGAAATGGTTTTGCGCACACGAGTCCACTACTCACCAATTCAATACACTACCGAGGATCCACCTCCGTCTTCCTACGGAAGAGCCATCCTCGGCACTCACACTTATCTTGAGGCTTTTAACAGTTTCCATTTACTTGTCTATGAACTGTATAGGCAACCAAGTAGTCCTTTACCGCGGACGCGGCTATTCGAATAGATCATGTTAACCCTGCAGGGGTGTACTTCTTCATACACGCTCTCACCACTTACCGTCGTTTACACGACATGTACTCGGCAACCTTCAAGCGGAAGCCCAACGTGGGTGTCGGCCACGACCTACCTAACCACCTAAGCCTCCAGTCCAGGTTTATCGCCTATCCAGGTTCCATCCGCAGGGAGTCCGGCCGAGGTTTCCCATACGGCCCCGAACGATGTGAACAGGGTTCCCGAGATACCTAACGGGTATTCGGTACACCGTGCCACGTACCTACCGCATCACAGCCCACCCCTACGGTCAGCGCTGTCCACGGCCTCCAGTAGGCTACAAACACCAGAAACTACTTGCAACTCCTGGACGGAGAACTAGGGTGAATAAGAAGCCGAGAGGGTCCATTGGTTTCGGGCCCAATGCATGGTAGTAGCTGATTCTTAATCACACATACAGATCTCAGTGCTTAGGGTCGGCTTCAATGAAACAACCCACCATGTACTCCTACATGGCCTCTCATCGATACCTTTACCAAATCGTGTTCACCACACCACTCTCATTACTGACATAAACATTTCACTCTAGCCCATCACCCAGATGAACCAGACCTGACACGACTCTAAGCATAGCAGGCATAGCAAGGTAGGAACAACACATACATATGGCTCAATCAATTCCTACACATGCTAGTGGGTTTCATCTAGTTACTGTGGCAATGACAGGTCATGTAGAGGAAATGGGTTCAACTACCGTAGCACACAGCAGTTTGAAACGCGTTGTCTTAATGCAGTAAAAGAGAGCAGGAGCGAGAACATGGGATTGTATCGATATGATCAAATGGTTGGTTGCTTGCCTGATGGTTCGATGCACTGGTATTGCTCTTCGTCGGGGTTATCACGGTACTCCTCGGGGGCAGAACCTGCCGCAGAGAGCACCGATAAACAAACATCACCAAACAATGTGCAACAATATGATGCATGCATGAAACATGGCAATATGAGTGTGTTGGGCTAATGCAACTAAAACCAGAAGGGTTTGAACAAATTTGAATCAAAGATTCAAATTTCAAACTCAAACATGGCCTTTTAAAGTGCTTTTCCTTGTTCTGCTTAAAACATCAATTTAACTTGTTTGATCATGCATGAAAATAGTACAGATGGATAGATTGGATTTTTCTGATCATTTTTCATATATAATTTGTCCAATTTGGAGTTACAGAATAAAAGTTACGAATTTTTGAAGTTTAAATAATATTCTGGAATTTCCTGATTTAAATTAAATCCAGAAAATCAATTACTGCGTCAGCCTGACGTCAGTGTGACGTCAGCAGGTCAACGGAACAGGTCTGGGTCAAACCTGACAGTGGGTCCCGCATGTCAGGGTGATTATTTTAATTAAAATTTAATTAAAACTAATCCTGTTTAATTAACAGGGCTGGGCCCCACCTGTCATTGACTCAGGGGAGTCAACCAGGGCCCACCCGTGGTCAAAGTCAAAGCCAGCGACGCCGGCGTTTAGCCGCCGGCGAGCCCGACGCGGCGGCGGGAGTGGTTTTGGCCATTTCGGCCACCAAATGGGCCGCGGAGACCACCGGAGTGGAGCTGAGGACAAACCGCAGCTCTTGGCGGAGTCCGTTGGGGTCGGGGTGGCCGGAGTTGGCGCCGGCGACGACTTTGGCGGCCACCGGGGCTCGGTCGAAGATGAACTTGGCGCTAGAGGGGTCGGTGAGGCTCGTGGAGTAGCTAGCTAGGTGTAGCGGGACTCGGTGAGTAAGATGGACACCATCTTGTGGCCGGAGTGTGGCCGGAAGCACGTCGGCGACGAGATCCGCGGCGGTGCGGGCGTGTGATCCTCGTGCGGTGGCTACACGGCTCAGGAATGAGAGAGAGAGGGTCGGAGGAGTAGCTAGGCTCACAGCGCTCCCGTAGAGGCCACCGGCGAGGTCGGGGACGAGCTGAGGCGGCGACGGCGTTGAAGGGGATCTCCGGCGACGGTGAGCTCGGGCGAGGTCGGTGCGGTGGTCTCGGGCCGCACGAGCACACGGGGCTCGGCTAGCTCGATGAAGTGGACGGCGGCGGAGCTCCTGGACACGGTGGCACGGCGTGGGGTGGACGGAGGGCGTGGCTACGGCGAGGGGGTGGCGGCGATGGCGTCGGCCATGGCTGGGGCGTGCGAGGGGGAGGAGCTGGAGAGGAGAGGGGGTGTCTGGGGGGTTCGGGGGAGAGAGGGAGGCCGATCCACGGCGTTAGCCGGGCGAGGGAGGCGGCGAGGCGGCGAGCAGGTGCGTGGCACCCATGCGGTGCTCGCCGTCGAGCACCTGCCTGCCTGCCTGGCCGGAAGCAGCTCGCTGGCGCGGTGCTGGGCTGGGCCGGCAGGTGGGCCGGTACTGGGCGACAGGTAAGTTTTTCCCTTTTTTTCTGTTTCTGTTTTTATTTAATATATCTGCAACTTTGTTTGAATTTAATAAAATACCTAGGCAACTTCAAAAATCACCAAATTACTCCTGGTCCATAGTTGGATTATTTCCAACATGAAACATTTTAGTTTGGAGATATTTGAGCATTTAAATATTTTATATAATTTTAAATGCCCAAATTCAACTATTTATGATTTAATTCAAAAACCCTAAGATGGCCTAGGAAAATGTGCACCACTTTTGGCAGAGGTTCTGAACCAAGACAAAAATGATGGGCATTTTAGAAGGGCATTTCAGGTTCATTGAAAATTATTTTAGTAACCCTAGTTGGTTTCAGAGGGGACTGGGGGTTCTGTCATCCCCATTTCAAGTTTCTGATGAAAGAGTAAACATGATGCAACACTCTAATGCATGACTAGCTAGGGTGTGACAACTCACCCCCACTCAAAAGAATCTCGTCCCGAGATTTGGGTTCCTCCGGAAAGAAGGCGGGGTACTCGAGTCGAAGACGATCCTCCCTTTCCCAAGTTGCTTCATCCTCAGAATGGTGCGACCATTGAACCTTGAGAAACTTGATATTATGACGTCGAGTGGTACGCTCGGCCCGATCGAGGATACGAATGGGGTACTCTCGGTATGTAAGATTATCTTGGAGATCAAGCGTTTCGTAGTCCACTCCACGGATAGGATCCGAGAAGCAACGCCTGAGTTGAGAAACGTGGAAGACATCGTGGACTCTGGAGAGATGCGGAGGTAGTTCCAACTGGTAGGCAACTTCTCCTCGTTTGGCAAGAATGCGAAAAGGTCCAATGTAACGAGGAGCCAATTTTCCTTTCATACCGAAACGATGGGTTCCCTTCAGAGGGGTGACCCGAAGATAAGCCTTCTCGTCAACCTCGAAAGTCATAGCCTTATGTTTTCGGTCATATTGACTCTTTTGACGAGATTGGGCTGTTTTCAACTTTTCACGAACGATGCGAACTTGTTCCTCGGCTTCCTGAATCATATCCGGGCCAAAGAATTGTCTTTCCCCGGTCTCTGACCAGTTAAGGGGTGTTCGACACCGTCGTCCATAGAGAACTTCAAAAGGGGCTTTACCCAAGCTAGATTGATAGCTGTTGTTGTAAGCGAATTCGGCAAATGGAAGGCATTTTTCCCAGTCCATTCCGAATGAGATAACAGAGGCTCGAAGCATGTCTTCTAGAATCTGGTTGACACGTTCCACTTGACCACTCGACTGAGGGTGGAAGGCGGTGCTAAAGGAGAGACGGGTTCCCATAGCATTTTGGAAACTTTCCCAAAATCGAGAGGTGAAAAGACTTCCTCGATCCGAGTTGATTTCCAAAGGAACACCATGGAGGGACACTATCCGGGAGATGTATAAGTCTGCCAGCTGACTAGCGGTTATACTCTCACGAACAGGTAAGAAATGGGCTACTTTGGAAAGACGATCGACCACGACGAAAATAGCATTATTCCCTCTCTTGGTCCTGGGAAAACCGGTAATGAAATCCATACCAATTTTATCCCATTTCCATTCAGGAATAGCTAGGGGTTGAAGGGTGCCAGCAGGCCGTTGATGCTCTGCTTTTACACGACGACAGACGTCGCAATTAGCAATATACTGAGCAATTTCTCTCTTCATCCTAGTCCACCAGAACCTCTGGCGTAGGTCCTGATACATCTTAGTACTACCGGGATGAATGGTGAGAGGAGATTCATGAGCTTCCTTAAGGATCAAACGCCTCAGGTTTCGCACTTTGGGAACCACTAGTCGATTTCTGAAGTATACGACCCCTTGATCGTTAATGGAGAAGCAATTCGCAATTCCTTTCTGGATGTTTCTTTTGATGCGGGAAATTCCCGGATCTACCTTCTGTGCTTTGATAATATGATCCGTAATGGTAGGTTTTACCACCAAGGTGGAAAGAAAACCTTGAGGTACAATGTGAAGGTTAAGCTTCCGAAATTCCTCATGGAGAAGCGGTTGACTTTGTTGTAACATCAGGTTGTTACAATAAGATTTACGACTTAGCGCATCAGCCATGACGTTGGCTTTCCCTGGGGTGTAGGTTATTCCTAGGTCGAAGTCTGTGATCAATTCAACCCAACGTCTTTGCCTGAGATTTAGATCCGGTTGGGTGAAAATGTACTTCAGGCTTTGGTGATCAGTGAATACTTCGCAGCGGTTACCGAGGAGGTAATGTCGCCAGGTTTTAAGTGCATAGACTACGGCTGCAAGCTCTAGATCATGAGTGGGATAATTCTCCTCATGTGGGTGTAATTGCCGTGAAGCGTAGGCAATTACGTGTCGATCTTGCATGAGAATGCAACCTAGTCCTTGTCGCGAGGCGTCGCAGTAGATAACAAAGTCCTTGGAGAAGTCTGGCGGTACCAGTACGGGAGCAGAGGTCAGGCGTCTTTTCAGTTCCTGAAAGCTGTGCTCACATTGTGGAGTCCATTCGAACTTCTTATCTTTCTTGAGGAGTTCGGTTAGAGGTTTAGCAACTTTGGAGAAGTTTTCGACAAAGCGACGGCAATAGCTCGCTAAGCCCAGAAAGCTCCGAACTTGCTTGACCAATTCAGGTGGAGTCCAATTAAGGACGGCTTGAACTCGCTCAGGGTTAACAGCAATACCTTTACCAGATATTACATGACCCAAATAGGTCACTTCTGACAACCAGAATTCACATTTAGAAAATTTGGCATAAAGGCGATGCTCTCGAAGTTTCTGCAACACTAGCCTTAGATGTTCGGCATGTTCTTCCTCGTTCTTGGAGTAGATGAGTATATCATCGAGGTAAACCACGACAAATTTATCCAAATACTCCATGAAGATTGAGTTCATTAACCGAGAAAAGGTGGCTGGAGCGTTGGTTAAACCGAAGGACATGACGGTGTACTCGTATTGGCCATAACGAGTAACAAAAGCCGTTTTAGGAATGTCCCCGTTTCTGATTTTGATTTGATGGTAGCCCAACCTCAAATCCATCTTGGAGAAGACTGAGGATCCAGCGAGCTGATCGTACAGGTCGTTGATCCTGGGAAGTGGATATTTGTTCTTGATTGTGACCAAATTGACAGGTCGGTAATCTACAACCATCCGGTCCGTACCATCCTTCTTCTTGACGAATAGGACGGGGCAAGCCCACGGAGAAGAGCTAGGTTGGATGAAACCCTTTTTCAAGGACTCATCGAGTTGTTTCTTAAGCTCGGCTAGTTCTAGGGGTGCCATCTTATAAGGTCTTCTAGCAATCGCAACGGTTCCTGGAATGAGGTCTATTACGAACTCAACATCCCTATCAGGTGGAACACCTGGCAATTCCTCTGGAAAGACATCCGGGAAGTCACGGACTACCGGAACGTCCTCAAGGTCTGGCAAAGGGCTGGCGTTAAGAGAATATAATTGTCGCTTGGCTATTCGGGTCAAGACATTGACTATCTTGCCCGAAGGGTGAGTGAGTTGAACAGTCCTAGAGAGGCAATCAATTTTGGCTTGATGAGCTGACATCCAGTCCATACCCAAAATGATATTAATATCTGAAGATTTAAGGGCTATCAAAGGCGCGAGGAAAACAAGTCTGTCGACTTGGATTTCATTTCCATGGCTTACTCTAGAAGTTTGCCATTTGGATCCCGGAGTTTGAATTACCATGGAGGTTGGCATATCACCGAATGCGACGTTATGCAAACGAGCATAATTTTCAGATATAAAAGAATGAGAGGCTCCTGTATCGAAAAGAACAGATGCCGGGTGGCAATTGACAAGAAGCGTACCGAGAACGATGTTGGGATCCTCTTGAGCTTCTTCGGCAGAGATACAGTTGACATGGCCACGTGAAGCGGTGACCGGCTTGGCGTGGAATATTTTTCCTGTCGGCTTGGCACGGCCAACAGCTTTAGCAGACTGGTTGGGGTTGGTCTGGGGGCACTCACGCATATAGTGACCAGATTCCCCACACTTGAAACAAGTCACGGAGCTGGTACGTGGAGGAACATTGTTAGTTGGACCCCCATAGGGCTTGGCCGGTGCAGACTGTTGAACGGGGCGAGGCGCCTGGAAGGATGGCCTCGGTGTGAACCTGGGTGGCAGGGCGGTGTTGGGTACCCACACGCGGCGCTTCTGAGGACCAGCACCGGATGAGGAACCCATATCACGGCCATGCTTGCGTGTTGCGTCATAGTCAGTCTGACCAGTTTCAGCACTGATGGCTTTGTTGACCAGTTTCTGAAAAGATGTGCACTCATGCAGACGGAGGTCACGACCAAGCTCAGGACTAAGTCCCTTACGGAACCTTGCTTGCTTCTTGGCATCAGTAGACACTTCCTCAGTTGCATATCGTGCGAGATTACCAAACTCCCTGCTGTAAGCATCCACAGAAAGTCGGCCTTGGGTGAAACTGCAAAATTCTTCACGTTTACGGTCCATGAGACCCTCCGGAATGTGATGTTCACGGAAAGCCTCACTGAATTCAGCCCAAGTAGTGACATGGCCCGCTGGGCGCATAGCTCCATAATTCTCCCACCACAGACTGGCGGGGCCTTCGAGATGATATGCAGCAAAGGTGACCTTGTCAGCCTCCGCTACCAGCGCGGAACGCAGTTTGTGAGAGATACTGCGAAGCCAGTCATCAGCGTCGAGAGGCTCGACGGAGTGGTGGAACGTGGGTGGATGTAATTTGATAAAATCACTGAGTGACACCACGTTAGTCCTCTGATGGTGTGCTGTGTTCTGTTCAATACGCTCCAACAAACAGTTGGTCTCCCGCTTGTTTCTCTCAGCTTCCATCATAACCTCGGCTAGTGAAGGAGGATGAGGCAGATTTGCATCCCTGGCTTCACTGCCTTCGGCCTGCTCTTGAGAAGCAGGGTTAGCGCGCGTGTTGACCATCCTAGGTAAACAAGACAATGATTTAGTCAGGATGATAAAATTCCGACATAAGGTAAAAATGTAAGGAATAACTCGAAATGCAAGATGACCATCCGTATGACATGGTAGATACAGAAACTGCTTCTTTATTCCATCGTCATACACACCATACAGGGTTTAGTACAAGACCAAACAAAGTACTATTACGGTGAAAGAGGATTACATCTCATCGAAGGCATTCCAAGCCCCTATACATTATTTTTCTACACCTCCGGAAGGAGTACAAACTAGGTCATATCCCACGAGTCACGCGGGACGATAGACGACACAGCTAGTGCGAACTAGTGATACTACCACTAACTCAGACCGATCCGTAGTAGTCCTCGTAGAAGTCACCTCCATAGCCTGGAAGCTCAACATGATCATCCGGAAACAGACGATCTCGCGGAGCTTGTGGACCATAGGGGCTAGGATGGGGTCTTGGACCAACAGACGGTGGCCTGCGGGGCCCGCGAGGTGGGGTGATGCCTCCTACATCACGCCAAACCATCACGTCTGGCAGAGCAGATCTCACAGGATAGAGATCGCGCATATCTGAGAATCCAGCTTGCACCGCCGGTGCAAACCGAGTCAAAGTGGCCCAGTGGTCAGCACGGGTATTGAAGAGCTCTAACCTCAAGGCCCGATTTTCACGGTCCTTATCCTCGAGCATCTCAGCAGTGGTGCGAGTCCGTGAATCCTCCTGTGTGGGGTCAGCATAGATAGCCTGGAGATACCCTTGTGCTCCCGGAAGTGATCCTGGCATATACCGGAAATCAGAGTCCCGAAATAGACCAGATCTGACTCGCATAATGGTCATCATAGAGTAGGCGGCGTCCTGCACAGCCATCTCAATAGTAACCCCGAGTCCATAGGAGCAGTGAAGAGGCTCGGTGGATCCAGGATAAGATGGAAATATCCTGACAGTGCAGAGATACTGGCTTTGATTGAAGTCCCGAAATTGCTCTTCGACCGTGTACTCAGGATACCAGCGGTATCCAGCCTCAGTCATTACCCTGACCAACTTGGCAGTATGGCCGGGTACATCTAGGCATCGAGTCAGGCGAACCACTTGATTGAGGTCGCGAGTGGCCATCTGAAAGCACAATCATAATGCAAGGGCATTAGAGTTTCTAGCAAAATTTCGGCAGCATAACAGCTGTAAATGCTCAAGAAGGATTTTGAGACATTTGACAAAGGATTTCATACACACTCAACATCATCATATCAAAGTTCTGAATCCATTCTAACAACATAATGTGGTAGTAGAACTGAACTAGGCTTGTATCCATCAAACTTATAAGGTACTACTGATTAGTAACACGTGATCCTGATAGAGAGAATAGATCCTAATTCCTTAACCCCCGGTAGAAGAATGGACTGACTCAGATCAGAATGTCATAAGATAAAGGAGTAAAAAGAGCCTTACGTTCCAACCCACAAACAATTCCCCTACACATAACTAAAGAATTTCTAGACTCAACATCGACCAGTTTGGCTTGGAGAACCTACAGGCAGTCCGGCTCTGATACCAACGCTGTCAGGACCCCGACTCGATGTCATATCGATCTAGCCGGTAACACCTCATATCACTTTGCGGCCTCACGCACGGTATCCCCACGGGTGTCGCCTTACCTTTGCCCGGGACCGTTTGCGCCTTTTGGCTCACGTATATGATAGTGTCGCTAGCATCCATATGATAAAGAGCCCGGGCTGACATGACTAGTCGTAAACCCAAAGTGGCACAGACTTACAGGGACAGGCATCCATGACCCAGCTACGAACGTGTCGGTCATCAGCAAGTGGGTCCGGGCTGTAGCACTGGGCTAGCAGGACTCCGGTAAACCGGGCTGTAGCGGGCTAACAGGACTCCGGTACTCAAGCGTGACATTTCCCCGAAGGGACAGACACAGGAACGAAGAAGGACACATGCCGGCCAGCCTAAGTGTTCCAGAGCAGTAGCAAGCTACCATGGCTCAGCGGTAACACTAGGAGACATTTCCCGGTAAGAGAGGCTACTAAAGATAAACAACTAGATAGTCAGATCCCACACATACCAAGCATTTCAGTCATACACACAATATGCTCGATATGTGCAAATACAACATAGCATCACAACATGACTCTACGACACAAGTACTTTATTTAAGGCTCAGGGAGCCATTCATAACATACACGAAGGTACGGGTCTCACGACCCAACATACAAGTCATACAGTCATACAAACCAGCAGCGGAAGTAACTTATCTGAGTACAGACAACTAGCAAAATAAAGGAGGCTTGGAAAGCCTAACTATACTACGTGGTCCTTCACAAGCTCAGGGTCACCACCTGGGTCTTTAGCCTACTCGTTGATGTCAACGTCTACGTAGAACCCATCAGAAGGGGTTGCAGCGTCTTCTGTAAAAATGTAAATTATAGCAACATGAGTACAAAGGTACTCCGCAAGACTTACATCAGATCCTACATACATGCATATTATCAAGAAGGGTTGGAGGAGTTATTGCAGCAAGCCAGCTTTGACTCTTGGCTACACTATCCTACGATACTCCAACTTGAAATGGTTTTGCGCACACGAGTCCACTACTCACCAATTCAATACACTACCGAGGATCCACCTCCGTCTTCCTACGGAAGAGCCATCCTCGGCACTCACACTTATCTTGAGGCTTTTAACAGTTTCCATTTACTTGTCTATGAACTGTATAGGCAACCAAGTAGTCCTTTACCGCGGACGCGGCTATTCGAATAGATCATGTTAACCCTGCAGGGGTGTACTTCTTCATACACGCTCTCACCACTTACCGTCGTTTACACGACATGTACTCGGCAACCTTCAAGCGGAAGCCCAACGTGGGTGTCGGCCACGACCTACCTAACCACCTAAGCCTCCAGTCCAGGTTTATCGCCTATCCAGGTTCCATCCGCAGGGAGTCCGGCCGAGGTTTCCCATACGGCCCCGAACGATGTGAACAGGGTTCCCGAGATACCTAACGGGTATTCGGTACACC
>NC_041393.1:452577015-452577541 GCF_002162155.2 Triticum dicoccoides
TCCAGTAGGCTACAAACACCAGAAACTACTTGCAACTCCTGGACGGAGAACTAGGGTGAATAAGAAGCCGAGAGGGTCCATTGGTTTCGGGCCCAATGCATGGTAGTAGCTGATTCTTAATCACACATACAGATCTCAGTGCTTAGGGTCGGCTTCAATGAAACAACCCACCATGTACTCCTACATGGCCTCTCATCGATACCTTTACCAAATCGTGTTCACCACACCACTCTCATTACTGACATAAACATTTCACTCTAGCCCATCACCCAGATGAACCAGACCTGACACGACTCTAAGCATAGCAGGCATAGCAAGGTAGGAACAACACATACATATGGCTCAATCAATTCCTACACATGCTAGTGGGTTTCATCTAGTTACTGTGGCAATGACAGGTCATGTAGAGGAAATGGGTTCAACTACCGTAGCACACAGCAGTTTGAAACGCGTTGTCTTAATGCAGTAAAAGAGAGCAGGAGCGAGAACATGGGATTGTATCGATATGATCAAATGGTTGGTTGCT
>NC_041393.1:452578687-452624239 GCF_002162155.2 Triticum dicoccoides
TGCGAGGGGGAGGAGCTGGAGAGGAGAGGGGGTGTCTGGGGGGTTCGGGGGAGAGAGGGAGGCCGATCCACGGCGTTAGCCGGGCGAGGGAGGCGGCGAGGCGGCGAGCAGGTGCGTGGCACCCATGCGGTGCTCGCCGTCGAGCACCTGCCTGCCTGCCTGGCCGGAAGCAGCTCGCTGGCGCGGTGCTGGGCTGGGCCGGCAGGTGGGCCGGTACTGGGCGACAGGTAAGTTTTTCCCTTTTTTTCTGTTTCTGTTTTTATTTAATATATCTGCAACTTTGTTTGAATTTAATAAAATACCTAGGCAACTTCAAAAATCACCAAATTACTCCTGGTCCATAGTTGGATTATTTCCAACATGAAACATTTTAGTTTGGAGATATTTGAGCATTTAAATATTTTATATAATTTTAAATGCCCAAATTCAAATATTTATGATTTAATTCAAAAACCATAAGATGGCCTAGGAAAATGTGCACCACTTTTGGCAGAGGTTCTGAACCAAGACAAAAATGATGGGCATTTTAGAAGGGCATTTCAGGTTCATTGAAAATTATTTTAGTAACCCTAGTTGGTTTCAGAGGGGACTGGGGGTTCTGTCATCCCCATTTCAAGTTTCTGATGAAAGAGTAAACATGATGCAACACTCTAATGCATGACTAGCTAGGGTGTGACAATCTACAACAAACCCAATTGGTGATATAGTATCTCTGTTGGCAAGCTTAATAGTAACATCAATATCTTCTATCTCAGCAGGTGCAATATCATTTATAATTTCTTGATATAAGGTAAAAGGAACTGCACTCACACTATCATTTATAACAATGATCTCCTATTTTAACAGAAACAACAAGCATGCCAACAATGGGTCTATGTTTATCTTTAATATCAGGTTTAGCAATTCTAGCAGCTTCATCACAGAAATAAATAACATGCCCATCAATATTATCAACCAAGAGATCTTTAACCATAGCAATACTAGGTTCAACGTTAATTTGTTCAGGGGTGTAGGTATTCTAGTATTACTCTTACGAACCACAGCTGAAGCTTTAGCATGATCCTTTATTCTCATAGAAAAGGGTGGTTTCTCAATATAAGTAGTAGGAACAATAGGATCAACATTATAAGTAATAATTTCTTGTTCAACTCTAATAGGTTCTACAACTTTCACTTCAATGGGAGGATGATATTTAAACCACTTCACCCTAGGGAGATCAACATGAATAGCAAAATATTCACAGAAAGAAGCTACTATCTCAGAGTCAAGACCATATTTAGTGCTAAATTCATGAAAAGCATCGGTATCCATAAAAGAGTTTAACACAATCAAACTTAAGGTTTATGTCAGATATCGGGTTCCGGCAAAACCCTTAAGCTTTGAACACTGGGGTGCGCACGAAGGTTTCCCCCTACCAAAACACGCCCTCAGCCTCGCCGCGATCTCTAAGCTAGCACGATGAACTCACAACACAAGAGACACAAGATTTATACAGGTTCGGGCCACCATTGTGGTGTAATACCCTACTCCTGTGTGTGGTGGTGGATTGCCTCTTGGGCTGATGATGAACAGTACAAGGGAAGAACAGCCTCCTGAGGAGAGGTGTTCTTGTGCTTGGTGCGGTGTTCTACTTGTTCTTGTTTTGGTCCCCTTCTACTGTGGTGGCTAGCCCTATTTATAGAGGCCCTGGTCCTCTCCCCAAATATTGAGCGCGAAGGGATCCGATAACGGCCATTTCGAAAGGGGATAGCTAGTACAAGCTATCCTGACTAAAGGTGGTCTCTGCCTGCCAAAGGCGCTGATGGTGATGCCATCTTGGGCTCCACGATGACCTCTGTCCTGCCATCCTGCTGGTCTTGGTCTTGTTGCACCGATATGGAAACCTTTGCCTGATGCCTCAGTACTCCGCGCCTGCGCTTGCCCCCTTACCACCAAAGGGGAAACGAGGACACTGCATGGGCTGGTACCCGCCTGGCCTTGGTTGTCATGGCTTGCGTCACAGGAACCTCGCGAGGTACCCCTTGCCTTGATATGTCCGCCTCCCTCGCGAGCCTGCCTGGTGAGGCTGCTCCTGAGGAGGCCTTGTGGCGTACGCCCCACGAGGCTTGGCCCCTCGCAAGGGTCTTGAGTATTGGTTGACAAAGACGGGCCGTACTGGGCCACTGGTGGAGCCACGCCGTAGGCCGCAGGTAGGCAAGTCTGGAGACCCCCGTTCCTAGAACACCGACAGTAGCCCCCGGGCCCAAGGCGCGCTCATACTTGGCTTAGCGGCGAAGCCAAAGGGCAAGTGCGGAGCGCCGTGGCCCCCAACAGCCTGCGGCCTTGGTCGACGCATGGCGACTGATTGGACGTGGGCATCTCCGCTTCCCCATGCTGCCCCAATATCCGCCTGGCTAGGCGGCCACGGTGCCCTACACGGTTATTTACTCCTCGCAGGCGGAGTGCGTCCTCTTCTCCCTTCTTTCTCGAGCCCCTGCTTCCGCTCCCAATCCGACTTGAACTCTGCCCCCTCCATTGCCATGGTGCCGACTAGCACGGAGAAGGGGAAGAAGCCTCTATCCTCAGCCAACCCACCCCTGACAATCGAGCCCACCGTCAGTCGGTCGCGGGTGCTCAACCTGGAGGCCATGGGCAAGGTCTGCCCTATGCTTGCCTCTAGCTTCAACGAGTGGGGAGGGACGGTGGCTTGGCCTTCGTCCTGGGCCTCCATTGACAGGACAGCCACTAAGGTTCGGTTCTTCATCGACGCCCTGTGGGCTGGCCTGGTTCCCCCTTTCTCCGCCTTCTTCAACGCAATGCTTTCCCATTACCAGATTCACATGCTGCATCTTGACCCCCAATCCATTGCCCTCCTCGCCATCTTCGCCTTTGTTTGCGAGGCCATGGTGGGCATTGCTCCTTCCATCGCCCTCTTGCGCCATTTCTTCTCGCTGCATCTAACCGACCCCTTGTAGTGCTCGGGGTGCCTGAGCTTCCAGGCTGTGGCAGAGACGGCCGCCTCGGGGATTGATTTTGATCTCCCGCCATCCACGAGCGGGTTCCGGACGCGGTGGGTGTACGTGGATGTCGGAGTGCTCAGCCCCCTCTCTCGCCTCCGATGTCACCCGCCATCCCCAACTCCGGCTAGGGCCACGTGAGGCTCGCGAGCCCTCGTCTTTCCTTCGCCTGGCTCCGGTTGAAGAGGTTGAGGGACCTTGGCGTGACTGCACCCCAGGTGGTGAAGGAGTTCCTCGAGCATTGCATTGCCCCTCTCCAACACCATTCCCGGCCCATGTAGGCCCTGACCGGTGACCAGGATCACATGAGGCTTCAGGAGTCGGGGCTCTCGCCCGAAGCGCAGAGGACGGTGCTTGAAGCCTTGACTGGCAACCCCTTGCCAGGCGATATGCCGCAAGAGGGTTGCCTCTTGTATCTCTGCTCGAACAAGGTTGAGTTTGCGGGATAGATGCCTTCCTTCAATGAATGGGGGTTGCGCCCAGTTGGCCTTGCGGGGCCTCGCGAGAACCCTGTTGTCATGGCTCCCCTCCTTATCGCCAGCACCGAGCTTGCCCCAAGAGTAGGTGCAGGGAGGCAAGCATCGCTTGAGGCCGGAGGCACGGGTGTCGAGGTGCCGATGCCGCTTGGGGTTCTCGAGGCGTCATCCTCCAGAACTCGTGAGGCTCGCCCTGAGGCGGTTGTTGAGGGGGAGATGTAGCCGGCGGCTCCCGAGGCAGGAGCTCTTGAGGCCTCGGCAAGCCAGCATGAGGCGGAGCCTGATTGCTCTTCCTAGCTCGACGCTCGTGAGGTCGACCACATGGGTGCTTCTCCAGCCGCGCCTCGCGCTGGCCCCCACGTCCAACGCCTAGGTCGGTTCCGCGTGGACTTCGCCGCGCTCCGCAAGAGGAAGGAGTCTTTGAGCTGTAGCGGTGGCACCATCCGGTCGTTGAAACATAGAAAGTACATCGCCATTGACGAGTAAGTACCTTATCCTTGTAATTCCCCAATCATTGCTTCCCTTCCTGACTAGGGATCTTCAGGGTCCCTCCTGCCAAGCTTGCGGAGTCTCCCGAGAAGTAGCTCCCTTTGGCCTTGCCTTCGTCGCTAGCCTTGAGCACCCCAAGCCTGCATGCCGACCCTGACGCGGGGTCAGTCGGAGAAGCGAGCCCGCCAGCAAGGTGCCTTGAGCCCGTGCCCTTGTCGTCTTTCCTACGCAACCTTGCCTAGATCGCGGCTAGCCTACCCAGGGTTCCTCCTCTGGTCGTGGCCGGCAAATGGTTGGCATCAATCCTAGGCTCCTCTTCAAGTGGCAAGCCTGCACCGGTCCGGGTCCCTTGCGGGGCCTGGCCAGCGACCATGGGAGCTCCAGCCCCCAGCCCCCTACCGAGAGGGGGCAAACCGCTTCGGATCCCACCGACGGCACCAACGATGGGGGACGACATCAGCAGCGTGCTCAAGCTTGCGCGCGAACGCAACATCGTCTGCCACGAGTTCTTCCAAAGGCGATGGACGCGATGGGACAGCTTGGTGGAGAGCTTGCGGACGTAGATGCGCGCCTTGAAGCCGAGGTCCTACAGCTGACCGAGGAGCGACATAAGATGAGGGTGGCCATCAACTTCGTGCTCCACTAGCGCGAGCTTGACAACGTGAAGGCCGAGGCATCCCTTGCGGCCTCACGAGAGGCCTGCTCCCGAGCTTTGAAGGAGGCCCGAGAAGCAGATCGTCGTCGCGATATTGCAGAGAAGCGCGCATGGGAGCTCCAAGCCTAGAGCGCCTCCCTGGAGCAGCAAGTGGAGTTGCGCCAATCCACCCTTGCGTCGCTGAGGGGGATGCCTGTTGAGGAGGAGGAGCTCCGGAAGCGCTGACGCTGGAGGCTGCCGAGCGCAATCTTGATCTTGAGCGGTTTGATACGAGGGAGCGTGAGGTCACTCAAGAGGAGGACGCCATCGATGCACGCGAGGCCCAAGTCCAGGAAGAGGTCGACCCCCGCATGGCCGAGGCTCGCACAGATCTTGTGAGCAGGTATGACCTAAAGTTGGACCTAGTTGAAGCCAAGGTTGCGGGTGATATGTCCATTTTGCATCATGCTTTTATATCAATATTTATTGCGTCATGGGCTGTTATTACACGTTATGTCACAATACTTATGGCTATTCTCTCTTATTTTACAAGGTTTATCATGAAGAGGGAGAATGCCGGCAGCAGGAATTCTGGCTGGAAAAGGAGCAAATATTGGAAACCTATTCTGCACAGCTCCAAAAATCTTGAAACTCCACGGAAGTCACTTTTGGAATTAACAAGCATTACTGAGCGAAGAAAATACCAGAGGGGGACCACACCCTGGCCAGGAGGGTGGGGGTGCGCCCCCTGTCTCTTGGGCCCCCTGGTGGCGCTTCGGTGCCCATATTTTGTTATATGAAGGCTTCTAACCTGGAAAAAATCAGAAGTAAGCTTACGGGACGAAACTCCGCAGCCATGAGGCGGAACCTTGGCGGAACCAATCTAGGGCTCCGGTGGAGCTATTCTGCCGGGGGAACTTCCCTCCGGGAGGGGGAAATCATCACCATCGTCATCACCAATGATCCTCTCATCGGGAGGGGGTCAATATCCATCAACATCTTCACCAACACTATCTCCTCTCAAAACCCTAGTTCAGCTCTTGTATCCAATCTTGTATCAAAACCACAAATTGGCACCTGTGGGTTGCAAGTAGTGTTGGTTACTCCTTGTAGTTGCTGCTAATTGGTTTACATGGTGGACGATCATAGGTTCAGATCCTTAATGCATATTAATACTCCTCTGATCATGAACATGAATATGCTTTGTGAGTAGTTACATTTATTCCTAAGGACTTGGTTGAATTCTAGCTATTAGTAGTCATGTGAATTTGGTATTCGTTCGATATTTTGATGAGATGTATGTTGTCTTTTCCTCTAGTGGTGTTATGTGAACGTCTACTACATGACACTTCACCATTATTTGGGCCTAGAGGAAGGCATTGGGAAGTAATAAGTAGATGATTGGTTTCTAGAGTGACAAAAGCTTAAACCCTAGTTTATGCGTTGCTTCGTACGGGCCTGATTTGGATCCACTAGTTTCATGCTATGGTTAGGTTTACATTAATACTTCTTTTGAAGTTGCGGATGCTTGCAATAGGGGTTAATCATAAGTGGGATGCTTGTCCAAGAAAGGGCAGTAGCCAAGCACCGCTCCACCCACATATGAAATTATCAAAGTACCGAACGCGAATCATATGAGCGTGATGAAAACTAGCTTGACGATAATTCCCATGTGTCCTCGGGAGCGCTTTTCTCATTATAAGAAATTGTCCAGGCTTGTCCTTTGCTACAAAAAGGATTGGTCCACCTTGCTGCACCTTATTTACTTTCATTTCTTGTTACTCATTACAAATTATCTTATCACAAAACTATCTGTTACCTACAATTTCAGTGCTTGCAGAGAATACCTTACTGAAAACTGCTTGTCATTTCCTTCTGCTCCTCGTTGGGTTTGACACTCTTACTTATCGAAAGGACTACGATAGATCCCCTATACTTGTGGGTCATCAAGACTCTTTTCTGGCGTCGTTGCTGGGGAGTGAAGCGCCTTTGGTGAGTGGACCTTGGTAAGGAAACATTTATATAGTGTGCTGAAATTTTCTGTCACTTGTTACTATGGAAACTAATCCTTTGAGGGGCTTGTTCGGGGTATCTTCACACTGACCAGTAGAGCAAAGAGTTGTTCCTCAACCTACCGAACCTACTGAAAATGTTTACTTTGAAATTCCTTCGGGTATGATAGAGAAACTGCTAGCTAATCCCTTTGCAGGAGATGGAACATTGGATCCCGATGTACACCTTATCTTTGTGGATGAAGTTTGTGGATTATTTAAGCTTACAGGTATTCCCGATGATGTTGTTAATAGGAAGGTCTTCCCTTTATCTTTGAAGGGAGATGCATTGACATGGTATAGGCTATGTGATGATACTGGATCTTGGAACTATAAACGATTGAAGTTGCAATTTCACCAGAAGTTCTATCCTATGCATCTTGTTCATCGTGATCGTAATTACAAATATAATTTCTGGCCTCGCGAGGGAGAAAGTATTGCTCAAGCTTGGGGGAGGCTTAAGTACATGTTATATTCATGCCCCAATCATGAGCTCTCAAGAGAAATGATTATTCAAAAAATTTATGCTCGGCTTTCTCTCAATGATCGCACCATGCTTGATACTTCCTGTGCTGGTTCTTATATGCTGAAGACTACTGAATTCAAGTGGGATTTATTGGAAAGAATTAAACGCAACTATGAAGATTGGGGTTCCGACGATGGTAAGGAGTTAGGTATGACACCTAAGTTTGATTGTGTTAAATCTTTTATGGATACCGATGCTTTTCGTGGATTTAGCGCTAAATATGGACTTGACTCTGAGATAGTAGCTTCTTTCTGTGAATCTTTTGCTGCTCACGTTGATCTCCCTAAGGAGAAGTGGTTTAAATATAATCCTCCCACTGAAGTAAAAGTAGTTGCACCTATTTTAGTTGAAGAAAAGACTATGACTAATAATGATCCTATTGTTCCTACTACTTATGTTGAGAAACCGCCTTTTCCTGTTAGAATAAAGGATCATGCTAAAGCTTCAACTGTGGTTCATAAGAGTAATACTAGAACATATACACCTCCTGAGCAAATTAAAGTTGAACCTAGTATCGCTATGGTTAAAGATCTCTTGGATGATAATATAGATGGGCATGTTATTTACTTCTGTGGTGAAACTGCTAATATTGCTAGACCAGATGCTAAGATACATAGACCTGTTGTAGGCATGCCTGTTATTTCTGTTAAAATAGGAGATCATTGTTATCATGGCTTATGTGATATGGGTGCTAGTGCCAGTGCAATACCTTTTTCCTTATATGAACAAATTATGCATGATATTGCACCTGCTGAGTTAGAAGATATTGATGTTACAATTAAGCTTGCCAATAGGATACTATTAAGCCATTTGGGAAAGTTAAATATCCTGCTGATTTTCTTGTTCTTGGTTCCCCACAAGATAGCTTTTGTCCCATTATATTTGGTAGACCCTTCTTGAATAATGTCAATGCTAAGATTGATTGCAAAAAGGATGTTGTTACAATTAGCTTGGGGGATATGAAACATGATTTTGATCTTGCTAAATTTCGTAGACAACCCCATGATAAAGAACTGCCTAGTAAGGATGAAATTATTGGTCTTGCTTCTACTGCCGTGCCTCCTACTGATCCATTAGAACAATATTTGCTAGACCATGAAAATGATATGTTTATGAATGAAAGAAGGGAAATAGATGAAGTATTCCTTCAACAGGGTCCTATTCTGAAACACAACTTGCCTGTTGAAATCCTAGGGGATCCCCCTCCACCCAAGGGTGATCCCATGTTTGAGCTCAAACATTTACCAGATAATCTTAAATATGCTGATCTTGATGAAAAGAAGATATATCCTGTTATTATTAGTGCTAACCTTTCAGTGCAAGAAGAGGAAAGATTATTGAAAAAAAACTCTGAAGAAGCACCATGCTGCTATTGGATATACTTTGGATGATCTTAAGGGCATTAGTCCCACTCTATGCCAACACAAAATAAAAGTGGAGAAAGATGCTAAACCAGTTAGAGATCCTGAACGACGGTTAAACCCGAAGATGAAAGAAGTGGTAAGAAAGGAGATACTAAAACTCCTTGAGGAAGGTATAATTTATCCCGTTGCAGATAGTGATTGGGTAAGTCCTGTCCATTGCATTCCTAAAAAGTGAGGTATTACTGTTGTTCCTAATGATAAAGATGAATTGATCCCACAAAGAATTATTACAGGATAGGATGGTAATTGATTTCCATAAATTAAATAAAGCTACTAAGAAAGATCATTACCCTTTACCTTTTATTGATCAAATGCTAGAAAGACTATCCAAACATACACATTTCTGCTTTCTAGATGGTTATTTTGGTTTCTCTCAAATACCCGTGTCATCGAAGGAGCAATCAAAAACTACTTTTACTTGCCCTTTCGGTACTTTTGCTTATAGACGTATACCTTTTGGTTTATGTAATGCACCTGCTACCTTTCAAAGATGCATGATGGCTACATTCTATAACTTTTGTGAAAAGATTTGTGAGGTATTCATGGATGATTTCTCCATTTATGGATCCTCTTTTGATGATTGCTTGAGCAACCTTGATCGAGTTTTGCAGAGATGTGAAGACACTAGTCTCGTCTTGAATTGGGAAAAGTGCCACTTTATGGTTAATGAAGGCATTGTCTTGGGGCATAATATTTCTGAGAGAGGTATTGAAGTTGATAAAGCTAAAGTTGATGCTATTGAAAAGATTGTTGGAAATATGCCCTAGAGGCAATAATAAATTAGTTATGATTATTATATTTCCATGTTCATGGTAATCGTTTATTATCCATGCTATAATTGTATTGATGGGAAACTCAGATGCATGTGTGGATACATAGACAACACCATGTCCCTAGTAAGCCTCTAGTTGACTAGCTCGTTGATCAATAGATGGTTACGGTTTCCTGACCATGGACATTGGATGTCGTTGATAATGGGATCACATCATTAGGAGAATGATGTGATGGACAAGACCGAATCCTAAGCCTAGCACAAAGATCGTGTAGTTCTAATGTCAAGTATCATTTCCTTAGACCATGAGATTGTGAAATTCCCGGATACCGTAGGAATGCTTTGGGTTTACCAAACGTCACAACGTAACTAGGTGGCTATAAAGGTGCACTACGGGTATCTCCGAAAGTGTCTGTTGGGTTGGCACGAATCGAGACTAGGATTTGTCACTCCGTGTGACGGAGAGGTATCTCTGGGCCCACTCGGTAGGACATCATCATAATGTGCACAATGTGACCAAGGGGTTGATCATGGGATGATGTGTTATGGAATGAGTAAAGAGACTTGCCGGTAATGAGATTGAACAAGGTATCGGGATACCGACGATTGAATCTCGGGCAAGTACTATACCGCTAGACAAAGGGAATTGAATACGGGATTGATTGAATCCTCGACATCGTGGTTCATCCAATGAGATCATCGTGGAACATGTGGGAGCCAACATGGTTATCCAGATCCCGCTGTTGGTTATTGGCCGGAGAGTTGTCTCGGTCATGTCTACGTGTCTCCCGAACCCGTAGGGTCTACACACTTAAGGTTCGATGATGCTAGGGTTATAGGGAATAGATGTACGTGGTTACCGAATGTTGTTCGGAGTCCCTGATGAGATCCCGGACGTCACGAGGAGTTCCGGAATGGTCCGGAGGTAAAGATTTATACATGGGAAGTCCTACTTTGGTCACCGGAAAAGTTTCGTGTGCTATCGGTAACGTACCGGGACCACCGGGAGGGTCCCGGGGGTCTACCAGGTGGGGCCACCAGCCCCAGAGGGCTGTGTGGGCCAAGTGTGGGAGGGGACCAGCCCCAGGTGGGCTGGTGCGCCCCCCCCCCCCTAGGGCCCAAGGCACCTAGGGTTTGGGGGAACCCTAAAAGGGGGCACCCCCCTTGCCTTGGGGGGCAAGGCAACCCCCCTGGCCGCCGCCCCCTCCTCAGATTGGATCTGAGGGGGCCGGCCCCCTCTCCCTTGCCCCTATATATATGTAGGGGGGTGGGAGGGCAGCCGCACCCAAGTTCTGGCGCAGCCCTCCCCCTCTCCCAAGTCCTCCTCTCCCGCAGTGCTTGGCGAAGCCCTGCGGGATTGCCATGCTCCTCCATCACCACCACGCCGTCGTGCTACTGCTGGACGGAGTCTTCCCCAACCTCTCCCTCTCTCCTTGCTGGATCAAGGCATGGGAGACGTCACCGGGCTGCATGTGTGTTGAATGCGGAGGTGCCGTCCGTTCGGCACTAGGATCATTGGTGATTTGGATCACGACGAGTACGACTCCATCAACCTCGTTCACTTGAATGCTTCCGCTTAGCGATCTACAAGGGTATGTAGATGCACTCCCCTTTCCCTCGTTGCTAGATTACTCCATAGATTGATCTTGGTGATGCGTAGAAAATTTTGAATTTTTGTTACGTTCCCCGACAGTGGCATCATGAGCTAGGTCTATGCGTAGTTTCTATGCACGAGTAGAACACAAGTTTTTGTGGGCGTTGATTTTTGTTCAATATGCTTATCGTTACTAGTCCAATCTTGTTTCGACGGTATTGTGGGATGAAGCGGCCCGGACCGACCTTACACGTACACTTACGTGAGACAGGTTCCACCGACTGACATGCACTTGTTGCATAACGTGGCTAGCGGGTGCCAGTCTCTCCCACTTTAGTCGAATAGGATTCGATGAAAAGGGTCCTTATGAAGGGTAAATAGAAATTGACATATCACGTTGTGGTTTTTGCGTAGGTAAGAAACATTCTTGCTAGAAACCCATAGCAGCCACGTAAAACATGCAAACAACAATTACAGGACGTCTAACTTGTTTTTGCAGGGTATGCTATGTGATGTGATATGGCCAAAAGATTGTGATGAATAATATATGTGATGTATGAGATTGACCATGTTCTTGCAATAGGAATCATGACTTGCATGTCGATGAGTATGACAACCGGGAGCAGCCATAGGAGTTGTCTTAATTTATTGTATGACCTGCATGTCAATGAACAACGCCATGTAATTACTTTACTTTATTGCTAAACCATTAGCCATAGTAGTAGAAGTAATAGTTGGCGAGACAACTTCATGGAGACACGATGATGGAGATCATGATGATGGAGATCATGGTGTCATGCCGGTGACGATGATGATCATGGGGCCCCGAAGATGTAGATCAAAAGGAGCAAAATGATATTGGCCATATCACGTCACTTTTGATTGCATGTGATGTTTATCATGTTTATGCATCTTATTT
Source organism: Triticum dicoccoides (assembly GCF_002162155.2). Taxonomy (NCBI): domain Eukaryota; kingdom Viridiplantae; phylum Streptophyta; class Magnoliopsida; order Poales; family Poaceae; genus Triticum; species Triticum dicoccoides. Next base: position 452,590,569 of record NC_041393.1, read on the forward strand.
GCTTAGAACGATGGTAGTAAATAAGATGATCCCTCATAATAATTTCAAGAAAGTGTTCCCCCTAAATGTGCACCGTTGTGAAAGTTCGTTGTTTCGAAGCACCACGTGATGATCGGGTGTGATAGATTCTAACGTTCACATACAACGGGTGTAAGCCAGATTTACACACGCGAAACACTTAGGTTGACTTGACGAGCCTAGCATGTACAGACATGGCCTCGGAACACAAGAGACCGAAAGGTCGAGCATGAGTCGTATGGTAGATACGATCAACATGAAGATGTTCACGGATGATGACTAGTCCGTCTCACGTGATGATCGGACACAGTCTAGTTGAATCGGATCATGTAATCACTTAGATAACTAGAGGGATGTCTATCTGAGTGGGAGTTCATAAGATGAACTTAATTATCCTGAACATAGTCAAAAGATCTTTGCAAATTATGTCGTAAGCTCGCGCTTTAGTTCTACTGTTTAGATATGTTCCTAGAGAAAATTTGGTTGAAAGTTGATAGTAGCAATTATGCGGACTAGGTCCGTAAACTGAGGATTGTCCTCGTTGCTTCGAAGAAGGCTTATGTCCTTAATGCACGCTCAGTGTGCTGAACCTTGAACGTCGTCTGTGGATGTTGCGAACATCTAACACACACGTTTTGATAACTACGTGATAGCAGTTAAATGGTTTAGAGTTGAGGCACCAAAGGCGATTTCAAAACGTCGCGGAACATATGAGATGTTTCGAGGGCTGAAATTGGGATTTCAGGCTCGTGCCCACGTCAAGAGGTATAAGACCTCCGACGATTTTCTTAGCCTGTAAACTAAGGGAGAAAAGCTCAATCGTTGAGTTTGTGCTCAGATTGTCTGAGTACAACAATCACTTGAATCGAGTGGGAGTTGATCTTCCAGATGAGATAGTGATGTTTCTCCAAAGTCATTGCCACCAAGCTGCTAGAGCTTCGTGATGAACTATAACATATCAGGGATAGATATGATGATCCTTGAGATATTCATGATGTTTGACACCGCAAAAGTAGAAATCAAGAAGGAGCATCAATTGTTGATGGTTGGTGAAACCACTAGTTTCAAGAAGGGCAAGGGCAAGAAGGGATACTTCATGAAATGGCAAATCAGCTGCGGCTCTAGTGAAGAAACCCACGGTTGAACCCAAACCCGAGACTAAGTGCTTCTGTAATAAGGGGAACAGCCACTGGAGCAGAATTACCCTAGATACTTGGTAGATGAGAAGGCTGGCAAGGTCGATAGAAGTATATTGGATATACATTATGTTAATGTGTACTTTACTAGTACTCCTAGTAGCACCAGGGTATTAGATAGCGGTTCGGTTGCTAAGTGTTAGTAACTCGAAATAAAAGGCTGCAGAGTAGACGGAGGCTAGCTAAAGGTGAGCTGGCGATATGTGTTGGAAGTTTTCCAAGCTTGATGTGATCAAGCATCTTACGCTCCCTCTACCATCGAGATTGGTGTTAAACCTAAATAATTGTTATTTAGTGTTTGCGTTGAGCATAGACATGATTGGATTATGTCTATCGCAATACGGTTATTCATTTAAGGAGAATAATGGTTACTCTGTTTATTTGAATAATACCTTCAATGGACTTGCACCTAAAATGAATGGTTTATTGAATCTCGATCGTAGTGATACACATGTTCATGCCAAAAGATATAAGATAGTAATGATAGTACCACCTACTTGTGGCACTGCCATGTAAGTCATATTGGTATAAAACGCATGAAGAAGCTCCATGTTGATGGATCTTTGGACTCACTCGTTTTTGAAAAGTTTGAGACATGCGAACCATGTCTATTGGTGTATATGCATGAAGAAACTCCATGCAAATGGACCGTTCGGACTCACTTGATTTTGAATCACTTGAGACATGCAAATCATACCACATGGGCAAGATGACTGAAAGCCTCGTTTTCAGTAAAATGGAACAAGAAAGCAACTTGTTGGAAGTAATACATTTTGATGTGTGCGGTCCAATGAATGCTAAGGCACGCAATGGATATCATTATGTTCTTACTTCACGGATGATTTGAGTAGATACTGAGTATATTTAATTGATGAAACACAAGTCTGAATTATTGAATGGTTCAAGTAATTTCAGAGTGAAGTTGAAGATCATCGTGACAAGAGGATAAAATGTCTATGATATGATCATAGAGATGAGTATCTGCGTTACGAGCTTTGGCACGCAATTAAGACATTGTGGAAATTGTTTCACAATTAATACCGCCTGGAACACCATAGTGTGATGGTGTGTCCGAACATCATAGTTGCACCCTATTGGATATGGTGCATACCATGATGTCTCTTATTGAATTACCACTATCGTTCATGGGTTAGGCATTAGAGACAACCGCACTCACTTTAATAGGGCACCACGTAATTCCGTTGAGACAACACCATTTGAACTATGGTTTGGAGAAACCTAAGTTGTCGTTTCTTAAAAGTTTGGGGCTGCAACGCTTATGTGAAAAAGTTTCAGGTTGATAAGCTCGAACCCAAAGCAGATAAAATGCATCTTCATAGGACACCCAGATCAGTTGGGTATACCTCCTAATTCAGATCCGAAAGCAATAGGGATTGTTTCTTGAATCAGGTCCTTTCTCGAGGAAAAGTTTGTCTCGGAAAATTGAGTGGGAGGATGGTGGAGACTTGATATGGTTACGGAACCGTCACTACAACTAGTGTGTAGTAGGGCACGGGAAGTTGTTCCTGTGGCGGCTACACCAATTGAAGTGGAAGCTGATGATATTGATCATGAAACTTCGGATCAAGTCACTACCAAACCTCGTAGGCCGACAAGGATGCGTACTATTTCAGATTGGTACGTCCTATCTTGGAGGTCATGTTGCTATACAACAATGAACCTACGAGCTATGGAGAAGCAATGGTGGGCCTGGATTCCGACAAATGGCTCGAGGCCATAAAATCCGAGAGAGGATCCATGTATGAAAACAAAGTGTAGACTTTGGCAGAACTACCCGATGGTCGTAAGGCTGTTGAGTACAGATGGATTTTAGAAGGAAGACGGACAATGATGGTAACTATCACCATTAAGAAAGCTCGACTTGTCGTTAAGATGTTTTCCGACAAGTTCAAGGAGTTGACTACAATGAGACTTTCTCACTCATAGCGATGCTAAGAGTCTGTTGGAATTATACTAGCAGTTACTGCATTATTTATGAAATCTTGCAGATAGGATGTCAAAACATTGTTTCCTCAATGTTTTTCTTGAGAAAAGGTTGTATGTGACACAACCAGAAGGTTTTGATAATCCTGAAAGACGCTAACAAGTATGCAAAGCTCTAGAAATCCTTCTAAGGATTGGAGTAAGCATCTCGGAGTTGGAATGTGCACTTTGATGAGATGATCAAAGATTTTGGGTTTATACAAAGTTTATGAGAAACTTGTATTTCCAAAGAAGTGAGTGGGAGCACTATAGAATTTTTGATGAGTATATGTTGCTAACATATTGTTGATCAGAAATGTTGTAGAGTTTCTGAAAGCATATGGGGTTATTTGAAAAGTGTTTTTCAATAGAAAACCTGGATTAAGCTGCTTGAACATTGAGCATCAAGATCTATGAGGATAGATCAAAAATGCTTAATGGTACTTTCAAATGAGCACATACCTTGACATGATCTTGAAGGTGTTCAAGATGGATCAGTCAAAGAAGGAGTTCTTGCCTGAGTTGTAAGGTATGAAGTTAAGACTTAAAGCTCGACCACGGCAGAAGAAAGAGAAAGGACGAATGTCGTCCCCTATGCTTTAGACGTAGGCTCTACAGTATGCTATGCTAAGTACCGCACCTGATGTGTGCCTTGCCACATGTCTGGCAAGGGCGTACAAGAGTGATCCAGGAATGGATCATTGGACAGCGGTAAAAATTGTCCTTAGAGTAATAAGGAGATGTGAAAGTGTAACTATCCCTAGATGGTTTTGGTAATTAATAACAACATATAGCTCATTGAGCTAATGCTATTCCAAGACTATCATTTCAGGAAAGCTCAATGAATGGCATGGCATGGATGATGAAAGTGGATCCCTCAAAATACTAAGGACAAAGGATTGGCTCAAGCTCAAAAGCTCAAGACTCTTTCATTTTATATTTTAGTGATCCAAGATCACATTGAGTCTATAGGAAAAGCCAATACTATCAAGGAGGGATGAGGTGTTGCTTAATGAGCCTCTTGCTTCAATGTGCTTAGTGATATGCTCCAAAACCCTCAACTACTTTCCCACATCCACAAATGACCTAAACCCAAAGCCAAAATCGGTCACACCGAAACTTCCTATCCGGCGCCACCGATTCCAAAAGTCATAGCCACTGCCACAAATCCTAAGCAAATCGGTCTTACTGATAGGGATCTCGGTCTCACCGAGATGGGGTTGCAATCTCTCTGTTTCCCTTCGTAACGTTTCGGTCTAACCGAAGTGAGCGATCGGTCCCACCGAGATTGCAATGTAAACTCTCTGTTTCCTTTTTGTAACATTTCGGTCTCACCGAAAAGACCAAATCAATCCCACCGAGTTTACCTAACCAACTCTCTGGAAAGCTTATTACCAAATCGGTCTCACCGAGTTTGTGTAATCGGTCTTACCGAGATTACGTTATGCCCTAACCCTAACCGAATCAGTCTCACCGAGATGCATGTCGGTCCCACCGAAAATCACTAACTGTCACTAGGTTTACTAAATCGGTCCGACCGAGTTTAACAATTCGGTCCCACCGAGTTTGGTAAATTGTGTGTAACGGTTAGATTTTATGTGGAGGCTATATATACCCCTCCACCTCCTCTTCATTCGTGGAGAGAGCTATCAGAACAAACCTACACTTCCAACTTACCATTTCTGAGAAAGAACCACCTACTCATGTGTTGAGGCCAAGATATTCCATTCCTACCATATGAATCTTGATCTCTAGCCTTCCCAAGTTGCTTTCCACTCAAATCTTCTTTCCACCAGATCCAAACCCATTGAGAGAGAGTTGAGTGTTGGGGAGACTATCATTTGAAGCACAAGAGCAAGGAGTTCATCATCAACGCACCATTTGTTACTTCTTGGAGAGTGGTGTCTCCTAGATTGGCTAGGTGTCACTTGGGAGCCTCCGACAAGATTGTGGAGTTGAACCAAGGAGTTTGTAAGGGCAATGAGATCGCCTACTTCATGAAGATCTACCGCTAGTGAGGCAAGTCCTTCGTGGGCGACGGCCATGGTGGGATAGACAAGGTTGCTTCTTCGTGGACCCTTCATGGGTGGAGCCCTCCGTGCACTCGCGCAGCCGTTACCCTTCGTGGGTTGAAGTCTCCATCAACGTGGATGTACGATAGCACCACCTATCGGAACCACGCCAAAAACATCCGTGTCTCCAATTGCGTTTGAATCCTCCAAACCCTTCCCTTTACTTTCTTGCAAGTTGCATGCTTTAATTTCCGCTGCCTATATACTCTTTGCATGCTTGCTTGAATTGTGTGATGATTGCTTGACTTGTCCTAAAGTAGCTAAAATCTGCCAAACTCTAAAATTGGGAAAAGGTTAAGTTTTTCTTGGTCAAGTAGTCTAATCACCCCCCTCTAGACATACTTCAAGGTCCTACAAGTGGTATCAAAGCCTTGGTCTCCATTTGCTTTGATTTCCATAGCTTTTGGTGGTCATAGCCTTGGTTTCACAAGCTAGGAGAGTATGGCGTCTAGCGACGGAAATTATCACCGTAGAGGTCCTAACTTTGATGGTACTAATTTTGCTAGTTGGAAGCATAAGATGAAAATGCATATTCTTGGACATAACCCCGCCGTTTGGGTAATTATTTGTATTGGCTTGCAAGGTGAATTTTTCGATGGGAGAGAACCGAACCGTGAAGCTAATGCGGAAGAATTGAAGATGCTGCAATACAATGCTCAAGCTTGTGATATCATCTTCAACGGATTGTGCCCCGAAGAATTCAACAAAATCAGCCGTCTTGAGAATGCAAAGGAAATTTGGGATACTTTGATTGATATGCATGAAGGTACCGAGTCCGTCAAGGAATCCAAGTTGGATGTGCTTCAAAGTCAGCTTGACAAGTTCAAAATGAAGGATGGTGAAGGTGTCGCTGAAATGTACTCTAGGCTTGCTCTTATCACAAATGAGATTGCCGGCTTAGGGAGTGAAGAGATGACCGACAAATTCATCATCAAGAAGATCTTAAGAGCATTGGATGGAAAGTATGATACCGTGTGCACATTGATTCAAATGATGCCAAACTACAAAGATCTCAAGCCAACGGAAGTCATTGGAAGGATTGTTGCTCATGAGATGTCATTCAAGGATAAGGAGGAACTTCACAACAAGTCAACTGGTGCCTACAGAGCCTCAAGTGAAGCCCCCACATCATCAAGTGAGAAACAAACCTTCAATGAAGAATTGAACTTAATGGTGAAGAACTTCAACAAATTCTACAAGAGTAGAAGCAAAGAAAGAAGCTCCAAGTCAAGGTCTTACAATGACAAGAGATCTTCTAGTCGAGAGCGAAATTGCTACAATTGTGGGAGACCCGGACACTACTCCAATGAGTGTACGGCACCCTACAAAAGAAGAGAAGACTCTCCAAGAAGAAGGAGCAAAAGAGAAGAATCACCACCAAGAGAGAGGAGGAGTAGAGATGATCGTTATGAACGAAGACCCTCACGGAGAAGCAAGGATTCGGAAAGGAAGGACAAGTCATCAAGGAGCTACACAAAACGAAGACATCAAGCTCATGTTGGTGAATGGGTATCCGGCTCCGACTCTGACAATCACTCCGAGAGAAGTTATCACTCCGACTCCGAATATACTCAAGATGAAGGTGTTGCCGGTCTAGCACTTGTGTCAACCAACTCCTACGACATATTTGATTCACCAAATGAAGGTGTTGGAAGATGCTTAATGGCCAAAGGTCCAAAGGTAACACATCCCGAGTATGTTGATTTCAATAGTGATGAAGATGACTTGCTTGTGGATGATGATTTACTTGTTGACAACTCTAGTGATGAATACTATGATGAAACGTCAATTAATCATGCTAATCATGCTAAAACGAATGACAATGATAAGGAGAAGATTGAGCTTCTAACTAAAAAATTAAACTCTCTTAAGTTAGCTCATGAAACTATCTATGAAGTTCATTAAGAACTTTTAAGGGCTCATGAGAAGTTACGCTTTGAAAAGCTCAATCTTGAGCAATAGCATGAGTTCTTAAAAGCAACCAATGATGATCTTCGCAAGAAAAGTTCTTCTTACATTGCCAAGCGTTTACTCTTATCTACTTACATGCCTCAAGTCAAGTCTAGTAACAAGTACAAGAAAGATACTTCCTCTAGTAGTAACAATAATAATGTCAAATCCAATATTGTTGCTTCTAGTAGTTCTCTTGATTCCACTAATGATTCTCTTAGACAAGTTACACTTGAGCAAGAAAATAGCTTATTGAAGGGAACTATAGAGAAAGATTTTTACAAGAGCCTTGTCGGGAGTAAGCAATTCGAGGAAATTGTACGCAAGCAAGGAAGGCACCGGAAGAATCAAGGTGTTGGTTTTGAACGAAAGTTCAATGCCAATGGAGTTGAGTGGGAAGAAGATCAATACCCCAAGACGAAGTTTGTTCCTCAACAAGAGAAGTATGATCCAACTTCCTTCAAGGGAACACAAGCTCAAGATGATCTTCCACCACAAGACCACAAGAACAAAGGCAAGGACAAGCTTCAAGAAGAGATTGATGCATTTGAAGAAGCACCTAAAGCCTCGTTCAAATGGGTCCCCAAGACTACATCAAGTTCTACTTCATCTAGTACAACTACAACTCCAAGGATTCCCATCAAGATGATGTGGATCTCGAAGAAGAAGAACTAGAGAGTTCTTGAGGGTGACTCCGCCAACATTCTTCACTCATATCATTTTGGCAAGAACAAGTGCAATCAACTTCCACATCCTGCACTAGTTCAAGGAGTCACAAACCCTCATGTTGGAAAGGCAGGGGACAAGGTAACCTAATGAATTCATGGACATCATCTTGTATGTGCATCACTCTATGTCTATGGATATTCTTGTTTGTTCCTTGTGGGACTAACTCATGTAGGTAAGTTGAAAGTGCAACTCACTCCAAAGGACTGCTCCAAATGATCTACATCAACATTGAGCATCTACATCTTCAACACCTACATGAAGTCATCATCGACAAAACCCAAGGTTAGTTCATCCCTCTAAGGGGGGATCTCACATCTAGTGGGAGATTAACTCTAAGAATTGAGTCAAAGCAACCCTAATGGTGTGAACACATTAATGCATTATGTAAAAGTGGTAACCCCACTTGAGCTTAAACGATGAGTATGACCTATGATCAAATGCTCTCATTTGACTCCTAAGTCAATATACTCATATATAGATGACTTAATCATCGCCAATTGTTTGATAGATGCTAGAATTGGTTGTGCATGCTTTGCCACATATTTCATTTGCTATCTTATTGTGTGAGCATGTTGGTGCATATTTTACTCATCCAAGGACATCCACTTGTTGTTTTGATTGTTTGGATTCTTTTCTTTGTGCCAAGTGGATGGACAAGGATGCCTAAGAACCTTCTTTAGCTATCTATGCTTTTCTCATCTCAAACTCTATTCATGCTACATCACAAAATTTGATCAAGTCAGATTCGAACCACTCTGTGTGAGGAGCACTCGGAGTCCCCGATTCGTCATAGACTTAAACTTCCAAAACCTCTTTGTGATTCTCGGTCAGATCGATTCTTCCATTTCGGTCCTACCGAGATCACCAAGTTGATCTGAGTTTTCAATCTCGGTGCAACCGATTTGAACTTTTCGGTCTCACCGATTTGCTGTAACTGAACACAGTTAGGCATCTCGGTGCCACCGAGCTGTTCCACTCGGTCACACCGACAGGGTCGGGACATATATAGCCACGGGCAAAAGTTTGGAAATTTCTCCGAAACCCTTCGCCCGCGCAACAGCTCGCTCTGCCATTGTGGTCTCCGGATCGTCTCCTCGCCGCCAGCAGCTTCCTGTCGCTGGTCTTCGTCGCCGTCAACGGAATTCGATCCCGCCGTTGCCGCCGTAGCAAGTCCACCGCCAAGTTAGGGTATGGACTTGATCTTTGTGCTATCCACGTCTGATTCCTAGCACATTGTTTTCATATTGATTCTTGCAACAATTGAGATTCTTCTATCCAACCAAAATAGTCCGTAGTTTAGATGCGATTCAAATTTTTAGGGTTAGGTTTCCGCCGAAACTATCTCGGACCCACCGAGTTGAAAAACTCGGTCTCACCGATTTGGCGTATGCCATTGCACTAGTGACTCTCGGTCTGACCGAGAATTACTAATCGGTGCGACCGATTTGAAGATTCTATGAAACCCTAGCAGTCTCGGTGCCACTGAACCGAAACTCGGTCCAACCGAGATCATCAGTTTAGGTTCCAAAACTGCTCCGGTATCACCGAGTTTGAAAATCGGTTGATCTGAAATGCTTTCTGTGGAAAACTAAAACTGAACTTTTGAATCATTCTTTTTGAAAAATCTCTGCATTTTGTGATGCTCATCTATTCTATCTCATCTATAACTCTTCACAGGGTCAGCAGTCAGCTTTTGCAGTATGTCTGATCAGAGTGACAGCCAGAACAGGTCTGAAGAGCAGATGGACTTGAGTGAGGGCACTAGTCCCTCAACTTCAGATGATGGGACCAGAAGCACTCCTAGCAATTTGCCTAAGGCTGCAACCAGGCAAAGGAGGAAGAGAACCTCAGACTCAGAGGATGAGGATTACAAAGCTGAGGAGGATGAGGCCACTTCCTAGAAAGTGGTGCTCAAGAAAGAGTATGGCTCTGCACAGAGCACAAAGCTAGGTCTGAAGAAGAAAGTTCCTGCCAAGAGAACTCCAATGCCAAAGGCCAGGAAGTCCACTCAAGTGCCAGCTCAGACTCAACCTAAAGAGGCACCTGCAAGGAAAGAAGCACCATCAAAACCTCAGAAGGTCCCCACTGGTGCAACCATGAAGTTCACAATCGAATCAGAGGATGATGGTGATCAGGATAAGAAAAAGAAGAGAGCCAGAACCACAATTGCCAAGGTCCTTGGAAAGCCCTCAATGAGAAGGGATTCTGATGAATAGGAAGAGGATGGTGCACCAGCACCTAAGGCAGCTAAGCTTATGGGAGATGCAATCAGGTCAGGGGCTCCAACATCCAAGCCCAAAGATGCACCCAAAGCTGCCTCCAAGGCCAAGCAGGCTCCAAAGAGGAATAATAGGAGTATTGCAGCTGCTGAGAAGAACAAGGCCCCAGTGCCCAATGTTGCAGAAGATGAAGATGAAGAAGGACAGGTCCTTAGAAAGCTCAAGCCCAAGATACCAGACCATAATGATGCCCATCCTGTGGCTGAGGACATGAGGATCAGGAAGGATTCAGGGCTGAGACTATGGAGGATGGAAGACCCATATGCTTCAAGAAGAAGGACTTCTGTTGACTACAGATTCCACACAAAGGAACAGCAGGACTTTTATGAGACCATTCTGTTGGACAAGAAGCCTATAGTCTCTGATATGAGGTGGGTTGACTGGAAATTCATCAGGGAGAATGAGCAGCACTACCATAGAGTGGAGGAGAGCTTTATTGCTTGTGGAGTAGAAGATTATGTTGGACAGAAGTTTACCAACTGGAATGATGAGCTTATCATGCAGTTCTACTCCACATCACATTTTAACCCAGATGGTAGAATTGTTTGGATGTCTGAAGGTACAAGGTACCAGTCCACTATTGAAGAATGGGCAAGTCTGATCAATGCCCCCAATGAAGAAGAGGATGACTTGGACATATATGCAAAGAAGAAGTTGGGTCACAATTCAGTGGCTCACATGTACAAGGTAATTCCTGACAAAGCTGTAGAGACTCACAAGTTTGGATCAGTTCACTTTCTGCTGTCAGGGTTGGCAACCATCAGTTGGATTCAGAGGCATACTTTGTTGCCCAAGTCAGGTGACCATAACATGATCAGAGGACATGCCATCAACATGCTGCATGTGTTTGATGTGCCCCAGAAGTTCAAAGTCATGAGCCTCATAGTTGAAACAATCAAAACGACTGCAGCAGATCAGAAGAGGAGCTGTGGATATGCACCTCATATTCAAGAATTCATCAACTCCAAGATGGGCATAGGGAAATATCAGTTGGATAAGGAACACTTTCCAATTTATCCAGACTTTGAGGACAATGAGGTTGTCATGAATGAAGATGATCCACAATCAGTCCAAGCTCAGGAGAAGAAGGAGAAGGCAAAGAAGGAGAAGGCTGCCAAGATGCCAACTCAAGAGGAGGCATCTGAGTATTTCTTGAAGACCAAACAAGAGCATCTTGGTTACTTGATAGCATCAACTCTGAGGATTGAGAAAGGGTTGGCCACCCTAACTCAAAACCAGGAGAGCCTGGAGAGAATCATGGAACAAAAATTCTATGACCTAGATGTCAAGGTAACTGAGATTCAGTCAGTTGTAGAGTAGCTGCAGGATGACATGCAGGAAAGGAAGGGCAAGACAACCACCAATGTGTTTGCTAGAGTGCCCAGAGCCCAGAGGTCAGTTGCAGTGCCAGTGACAGACACTAGAGCAACAACTTCAGCACCAGCTACTGCCCCTTCAGTTCCAGTGCAACCAGCTCTAGCACCAACTCCTCCAGCACCCTCTACTTCAACTGAAGCCTTCGTCCAAGGAGCTATCAGGACACCACCACCAGAAGATCAAGCCTGAGAGTCGATCTAGCACTATGCATTTTCTATGAACTTTTTGGTAACTTGTTGCCAAAGGGGGAGAAAAATGTATAGATCATAGGCTTCGAGAGAGAGTGTTGCTTTTATTATCTCTTGCTTTATTTGGTGGTTTTTCAAACTTTGTTTGCTTTTGGTTGAGATACTATGCGTGTGAGACATTGATGATCATGTGTTTGATCATAAGCTACACTTATGCATGCTTGATATAATCCTATCTATCTTATGTGATCACTCACTATGCTTGGTGATGAGTGCATATATTCATTGTTTATTATTTTGAGCGCTCCATCAAGATGTATGTGACATGGAAGAGTAACCCATGAGCCTAATTCATTGTGCATTTGCAGTCCAAAGCAAATCATAACCCATGCACAAATTTAGGGGGAGCTCTTGCTTATCACATACTTCTCAAAGCGACGATGTTATTCAATCTTATTATCATTTGTTGAAGCTTTGATCTATATGTTGTCATCAATTACCAAAAAGGGGGAGATTGAAAGTGCAACTATCCCTAGGTGGTTTTGGTAATTAATAACAACATACAGCTCATTGAGCTAATGCTATTCCAAGACTATCATTTCAGGAAAGCTCAATGAATGGCATGGCATGGATGATGAAAGTGGATCCCTCAAAATACTAAGGACAAAGGATTGGCTCAAGCTCAAAAGCTCAAGACTCTTTCATTTTATATTTTAGTGATCCAAGATCACATTGAGTCTATAGGAAAAGCCAATACTATCAAGGAGGGATGAGGTTTTGCTTAATGAGCCTCTTGCTTCAATGTGCTTAGTGATATGCTCCAAAACCCTCAACTACTTTCCCACATCCACAAATGACCTAAACCCAAAGCCAAAATCGGTCACACCGAAACTTCCTATCCGGCGCCACCAATTCCAAAAGTCATAGCCACTGCCACAAATCCTAAGCAAATCGGTCTTACCGATAGGGATCTCGGTCTCACCGAGATGGGGTTGCAATCTCTCTGTTTCCCTTTGTAACGTTTCGGTCTAACCAAAGTGAGCGATCGGTCCCACCGAGATTGCAATGTAAACTCTCTATTTCCTTTTTGTTACATTTCGGTCTCACCGAAAAGAGCAAATCGGTCCCACCGAGTTTACCTTACCAACTCTCTGGAAAGCTTATTACCAAATCGGTCTCACCGAGTTTGTGTAATCGGTCTTACCAAGATTACGTTATGCCCTAACCCTAATCGAATTGGTCTCACCGAGATGCATGTCGGTCCCACCGAAAATCACTAACGGTCGCTAGGTTTACTAAATCGGTCCGACCGAGTTTAACAATTCGGTCCCACCAAGTTTGGTAAATGGTGTGTAACGGTTAGATTTTGTGTGGAGGCTACATATACCCCTCCACCTCCTCTTCATTCGTGGAGAGAGCTATCAGAACAAACCTACACTTCCAACTTACCATTTCTGAGAAAGAAACACCTACTCATGTGTTGAGGCCAAGATATTCCATTCCTACCATATGAATCTTGATCTCTAGCCTTCCCAAGTTGCTTTCCACTCAAATCTTCTTTCCACCAGATCCAAACCCATTGAGAGAGAGTTGAGTGTTGGGGAGACTATCATTTGAAGCACAAGAGCAAGGAGTTCATCATCAACACACCATTTGTTACTTCTTGGAGAGTGGTGTCTCCTAGATTGGCTAGGTGTCACTTGGGAGCCTCCGACAAGATTGTGGAGTTGAACCAAGGAGTTTGTAAGGTCAATGAGATCGCCTACTTCGTGAAGATCTACCGCTAGTGAGGCAAGTCCTTCGTGGGCGACGGCCATGGTGGGATAGACAAGGTTGCTTCTTCGTGGACCCTTCGTGGGTGGAGCCCTCCGTGGACTCGCGCAGCCGTTACCCTTCGTGGGTTGAAGTCTCCATCAACGTGGATGTACGATAGCACCACCTATTGGAACCACAGCAAAAACATCCGTGTCTCCAATTGCGTTTGAATCCTCCAAACCCTTCCCTTTACTTTCTTGCAAGTTGCATGCTCTAATTTCCGCTGCCTATATACTCTTCGCATGCTTGCTTGAATTGTGTGGTGATTGCTTGCCTTGTCCTAAAGTAGCTAAAATCTGCCAAACTCTAAAATTGGGAAAAGGTTAAGTTTTTATTGGTCAAGTAGTCTAATCACCCCCCTCTAGACATACTTCAAGGTCCTACAACATGTTTCTCTATTATGGAGGTGATAAAGAGTTCGGCGTAAAGGGTTACATCGATGCAAGCTTTAACACCTACCCGAATGACTCTGAGTAGCAAACCGGATACGTGTAGTGGAGCAACCATTTGGAATAGCTCCAAGTGGAGCGTGGAAGCAGCATTTACAATATGACCTAGATATTTGCGAAGTATATACGGATCTGAATGTTGCAGACCCGTTGACTAAAACCTCTCTCACAAGCAAAACATGATCAAACCCCAAAACTCATTGAGTCTTAATCACATGATGATGTGAACTAGTTTAGTGACACTAGTAAACTCTTTGGATGTTGGTCACATGGCGATGTGACCTGTGAGTGTTAATTACATGGCGATGTGAACTAGATTATTGACTCTAGTGCAAGTGGGAGATTGTTGGAAATATGCCCTAGAGGCAATAATAAATTAGTTATGATTATTATATTTCCATGTTCATGGTAATCGTTTATTATCCATGCTATAATTGTATTTATGGGAAACTCAGATGCATGTGTGGATACATAGACAACACCATGTCCCTAGTAAGCCTCTAGTTGACTAGCTCGTTGATCAATAGATGGTTACGGTTTCCTGACCATGGACATTGGATGTCGTTGATAATGGGATCACATCATTAGGAGAATGATGTGATGGACAAGACCCAATCCTAAGCCTAGCACAAAGATCGTGTAGTTCGTATGCTAAAGCTTTTCTAATGTCAAGTATCATTTCCTTAGACCATGAGATTGTGAAATTCCCGGATACCGTAGGAATGCTTTGGGTTTACCAAACGTCACAACGTAACTAGGTGGCTATAAAGGTGCACTACGGGTATCTCCGAAAGTGTCTGTTGGGTTGGCACGAATCGAGACTGGGATTTGTCACTCCGTGTGACGGAGAGGTATCTCTGGGCCCACTTGGTAGGACATCATCATAATGTGCACAATGTGACCAAGGGGTTGATCATGGGATGATGTGTTATGGAATGAGTAAAGAGACTTGCCGGTAACGAGATTCAACAAGGTATCGGGATACCGACGATTGAATCTCGGGCAAGTACTATACCGCTAGACAAAGGGAATTGAATACGGGATTGATTGAATCCTCGACATCGTGGTTCATACGGTGAGATCATCGTGGAACATGTGGGAGCCAACATGGGTATCCAGATCCCGCTATTGGTTATTGGCCGGAGAGTTGTCTCGGTCATGTCTACGTGTCTCCCGAACCCGTAGGGTCTACACACTTAAGGTTCGATGACGCTAGGGTTATAGGGAATAGATGTACGTGGTTACCGAATGTTGTTCGGAGTCCCTGATGAGATCCCGGATGTCACGAGGAGTTCCGGAATGGTCCGGAGGTAAAGATTTATATATGGGAAGTCCTGCTTTGGTCGCCGGAAAAGTTTCGGGTGCTATCGGTAACGTACCGGGACCACCGGGAGGGTCCCGGGGGTCCACCAGGTGGGGCCACCAGCCCTAGAGGGCTGCGTGGGCCAAGTGTGGGAGGGGACCAGCCCCAGGTGGGTTGGTGCGCCCCCCCACCAGGGCCCAAGGCGCCTAGGGTTTGGGGGAACCCTAAAAGGGGGCGCCCCCTTGCCTTGGGGGGCAAGGCAAGCCCCCTCCTCAGATTGGATCTGAGGGGGCCGCCCCCCCTCTCCCTTGCCCCTATATATATGTGGGGGTGGGAGGGCAGCCGCACCCAAGTTCTGGCACAGCCCTCCCCCTCTCCCAAGTCCTCCTCCTCTCCTGCAGTGCTTGGCGAAGCCCTGCAGGATTGCCACGCTCCTCCACCACCACCACGCCGTCGTGCTGCTGCTGGACGGAGTCTTCCCCAACCTCTCCCTCTTTCCTTGCTGGATCAAGGCATGGGAGACATCACCGGGCTGCATGTGTGTTGAATGCGGAGGTGCCGTCCATTCGACACTAGGATCATCGGTGATTTGGATCACGACGAGTACGACTCCATCAACCCCGTTCACTTGAACGCTTCCGCTTAGCGATCTACAAGGGTATGTAGATGCACTCCCCTTTCCCTCGTTGCTAGATTACTTCATAGATTGATCTTGGTGATGCATAGAAAATTTTGAATTTCTGCTACGTTCCCCAACAAAGATGCCATGTCCCAAGGATATAAAAGGTATAAGAAGTTTCCTTGGTCATCCTGGTTTTTATAGGAGGTTCATTAAGGACTTTTCTAAAATCTCTAGGCCTCTGACTAATTTATTGCAAAAATATATTCCTTTTGTCTTTGATGATGATTGTGTAGAAGCATTTGAAATACTTAAGAAAGCTTTGATCGCTGCACCTATTGTTCAGCCACCTAATTGAAATTTACCCTTTGAAATTATGTGTGATGCTAGCAATTATGTTGTAGGTGCTGTTCTAGGGCAAAGAGTTGATAAGAAATTAAATGTTATCCAGTATGCTAGTAAAACTCTTGATACTTCCCAGAGAAATTATGCTACTACTGAAAAAGAATTCTTAGCGGTAGTATTTGCATGTGATAAGTTCAGACCTTATATTGTTGATTCTAAAGTAACCATTCACACTCATCATGTTGCTATTAAATATCTTATGGAAAAGAAAGATGCTAAGCCTAGACTTATTAGATGGGTTCTCTTGCTTCAAGAATTTGATTTGCATATTATTGATAGAAAGGGAGCTGAGAACCCCGTTGCAGACAACTTGTCTAGGTTAGAGAATGTTCTTGATGACCCACTTCCTATTGATGATAGCTTTCCTGATGAACAATTAGCAGTCATTAATGCTTCTCGTACTGCTCCATGGTATGTTGATTATGCTAATTACATTGTTGCTAAATTTATACCACCTAGTTTCACATACCAGCAAAAGAAAAAGTTCTCTTATGATTTAAGACATTACTTCTAGGATGACCCACACCTTTATAAAGGAGTAGATGGTGTTATTAGACGTTGTGTAACCGAGCATGAAAAGGAACAGATCCTACGCAAGTGTCACTCCCAACCATATGGAGGACACCACGTTGGAGATAGAACTGCACATAAGGTATTGCAATCCGGTTTTTATTGGCCTACTCTCTTCAAAGATACTCGTAAGTTTGTCTTGTCTTGTGATGAATGTCAAAGAATTGGTAATATTAGTAGATGTCAAGAAATGCCTATGAACTATTCTCTTGTTATTGAACCATTCGATGTTTGGGGCTTTGATTATATGAGACCTTTTCCTGCCTCTAATGGATATACACATATTTTAGTTGCTGTTGATTATGTTACTAAGTGGGTAGAAGCTATTCCAACTAGTAGTGCTGATCATAACACCTCTATTAAGATGCTTAAAGAAGTTATTTTTCTGAGGTTTGGAGTCCCTAGATATCTTATGACTGATGGTGGTTCACATTTTATTCATGGTGCTTTTCGTAAAATGCTTGCTAAGTATGATGTTAATCATAGAATTGCATCTCCTTATCACCCACAGTCTAGTGGTCAAGTAGAGTTGAACAATAGAGAGCTCAAATTAATTTTGCAAAAGACTGTTAATAGATCTAGAAAGAATTGGTCCAAGAAACTTGATGATGCATTATGGGCCTATAGAACTGCATATAAAAATCCTATGGGTATGTCTCCATATAAGATGGTTTATGGAAAAGTGTGTTACTTACCTCTTGAACTCGAACATAAAGCATATTGGGCTATTAAAGAGCCCAATATGAGAATGCCAAGTGAGAAGAGGTTATTTGATATTAGCTCACTCGATGAATGTTGAACCCAAGCATATGAGAATGCCAAGCTGTTCAAAGAAAAAGTTAAAATATGGCATGACAAAATAATACAAAAGCGTGAATTTAACATAGGTGATTATGTTTTGCTATTCAACTCTCATTTAAGATTTTTTGCAGGAAAACTTCTCTCTAAGTGGGAAGGTCCTTACGTTATCGAGGAGGTCTATCGTTCCGGTGCCATAAAAATCAACAACTTCGAAGGCATAAATCCGAAGGTGGTGAACGGTCAAAGAATTAAACATTATATCTCAGGTAATCCTATCAATGTTAAAACTAATATTATTGAAACCGTAACCCTGGAGGAATACATAAGGGACACTTTCCAGAATTAGACTCCGAAAAGGAATAGGTATGTGGTACGGTAAGTAAACCGACTCCAAAACAATTCTAATGGCAATTTTTCTCCGTTTTGGAATATTTAAGAATTTTGGAAAGCAAGATGTAATCCGGGAAGGACACGAGGCCTCTACGAGGGTGGAGGGTGCGCCCACCCTTACTGGGCACACCCCCTGTCTCGTGGGCACATTGTGTGCCTCCTGGACTCTGTTTTCTTACACATTACTTCTCTTGGTCGGTAAAAAATCATTATATAATCTCCCCAAGGTTTTGACCACCGTATCATGCAAAAATCTTCTGTTTTCATTTCGAGCTGTTTCTGCCGCAGGTTAGAGCAATATGTCGTCCCAGGATTCGGAGGGAGAAAGCTATGTGGCTGATTTCCTTGCAGACCCTAAGGTCTACGGGGACATGGAACATGGTGGCTGGACCACTGAGGAAGAGGAAGACTATGAGCCTAAGGGAAAGGAGGAGACAAGCTCAGACGAAGATGAAGCCCCATTACCTCAACCTGGGGACATGCGTGTGGAGTTTCAAAAGTCAAGCCTCCCTGATAGAGCAAAGAAGCCAAAGATCGAGTTTATCCCTTTTCGTCTCTTGCAGGAAAACAAACAGGAACTATGCAGAAGGATATTAAGTCTTGAGCAGGAGATTGATGATCTAAAAGAGCAAAATGTTGTCATCAAGCGTAAATTGAGGAACAAGCCTACATCATCAACAACTCCTTCATCACCTCCGAGGACATAATCACATGGGTATGGGCACTCCCCTTGGCAACTGCCAAGCTTGGGGGAGGTGCCCCGGTATCGTATCACCATCACACTCATGTCTTTACCATTTTTCTTAGTTTGATCCTTTTAGTAATATATTGATCTAGTAGATTGAAGTTTTGGTATGAAGTAGTTTTGAGTTTTGCTTTGTGATCCCTCTATGTAATCGAGTCCGTGAGCTATATAATAAAGATTAGTGTTGAGTCAAGGGCTTTGCTATCTTGCTATGATCTTGTGAAAATAGAAAGAATAAAAATAAATAAAAGAGTTCATATTGATCTTATGAATAGTAATGACTTCACATATAAAGAGTATGAGGCTTAAAAGTTGTTGGGAGTTGACAAATATAGTTTTGGTCATCGTTGCAATTAATAGGAAGTAATAAAGAAAGAGAGGTTTTCACATATAAATATACTATCTTGGACATCTTTTATGATTGTGAGCACTCATTAAAGTATGACATGCTAAAGAGTTGATGTTGGACAAGGAAGACAACGTAATGGTTTATGTTTCCTCACATCTTAGTTAAAGTATATTGTCATGGATCATTCAAACATATTGAGCTTGCCTTTCCCCCTCATGCTAGCCAAATTCCTTGCACCAAGTAGAGATACTACTTGTGCTTCCAAATATCCTTAAACCCAGTTTTGCCATGATAGTCCACCATACCTACCTATGGATTGAGTAAGATCCTTCAAGTAAGTTGTCATGTTGCAAGCAATAAAAATTGCTCTCTAAATATGTATGACTTATTAGTGCAGAGAAAATAAGCTTTATACGATCGTGTGATATGGAAGTAACAAAAGCGACGGACTGCATAATAAAGGTTCATATCACAAGTGGCAATATAAAGTGACGTTCTTTTGCATTAAGATTTTGTTCATCCAACCCTAAAAGCACATGACAACCTCTGCTTCCCTCTGCGAAGGTCCTATCTTTTACTTTATGTCTTTTACATTGTGCAAGAGTCAAGGTAATCTTGACCTCTCCCTTTTTCATTTTATCCTTTGGCAAGCACCTCGTGTTGGAAAGATCCTGATATATATATACAATTGGATGTAAGTTAGCATGAACTATTATTGTTGACAGCACCCAAAGGTGAATACGTTGGGAGGCGAAATTATAAGCCCCTACCTTTCTCAGTGTCCGATTAAAACTCCATAATCATAAGTATTGCGTGAGTGTTAGCAATTGTAGAAGGCTATATGATAGTTGAGTATGTGGACTTGCTGAAAAGCTCTATTCTTGACTCTTTCTGATGTTATGATAAATTGCAATTGCTTCAATGACTGAGGTTATAGTTTGCTAGTTCTCAATGAAGTTTATGATCCATACTTAACATTGTGAACAGATTGTTACTTGAGCATAAGGAATCATATGACAAAATCTATATATGTTGTTGTTATAAGAATGATCATGATGCCCTCATGTCCGTATTTTATTTTTATCGACACCTCTATCTCTAAACACGTGGACATATTTTTCGATATCGGCTTCCGCTTGAGGACAAGCGAGGTCTAAGCTTGGGGGAGTTGATACGTCCATTTTGCATCATGCTTTTATATCAATATTTATTGCATTATGGGCTGTTATTACACGTTATGTCACAATACTTATGGCTATTCTCTCTTATTGTACAAGGTTTATCATGAAGAGGAGAATGCCAGTAGCTGGAATTCTGGCTAGAAAAGGAGCAAATATTGGAAACGTATTCTGCACAGCTCCAAAAATCCTGAAACTCCACGGAAGTCACATTTGGAATTAATAAGAATTATTGAGCGAAGAAAATACGAGAGGGGGCCCACACCCTGGCTAGGAGGGTGGGGGCGTGCCCCCCTCCTACTGGGCGCACCCCTGTCTCCTGGGCCCCCTGGTGGCCCTTCGGTGTCCATCTTCTGCTATATGAAGGCTTTTACCCTGGAAAAAAATCAGAAGCAAGCTTACGGGACGAAACTCCGCCGCCACGAGGCGGAACCTTGGCGGAACCAATCTAGGGCTCCGGCGGAGCTGTTCTGCCGGGGGAACTTCCCTCCGGGAGGGGGAAATCATCACCAACGATCCTCTCATCGGGAGGGGGTCAATCTCCATCAACATCTTCACCAGCACCATCTCCTCTCAAAACCCTAGTTCATCTCTTGTATCCAATCTTGTATCAAAACCATAAATTGGTACCTGTGGGTTGCTAGTAGTGTTGATTACTCCTTGTAGTTGATGCTAATTGGTTTACTTGGTGGACGATCATATGTTCAGATCCTTAATGCATATTAATACTCCTCTGATCATGAACATGAATATGCTTTGTGAGTAGTTACGTTTGTTCCTGAGGACATGGGCGAATTCTTTCTATTAGTAGTCATGTGAATTTTGTATTCGTTCAATATTTTGATGAGATGTATGTTGTCTTTTCTTCTAGTGGTGTTATGTGAACGTCGACTACATGACAATTCACCATTATTTGGGCCTAGAGGAAGGAATTGGGAAGTAATATGTAGATGATGGGTTACTAGAGTGACAGAAGCTTAAACCCTAGTTTATGCTTTGCTTCGTAAGGGGCTGATTTGGATCCACTAGTTTCATGCTATGGTTAGGTTTACCTTAATACTTCTTTTGTAGTTGCGGATGCTTGCAATAGGGGTTAATCATAAGTGGGATGCTAGTCCAAGAAAGGGCAGTACCCAAGCATTGGTCCACCCACATATCAAATTATCAAAGTACCGAACGCGAATCATATGGGCATGATGAAAACTAGCTTGACGATAATTCTCCGGGCCGCATTAGACTTGCCAAGAAAATGGGCTTTAAGAAATAATAGATGGGCTGTAATTAAAAAATTAGCTGTAAATATAAAAAATACACCGAACAGGTACATTTTTTATTCTTCTCAAAAAAGGTAATTTGTTTAATTTCATTACTTGTTGCGTGCACAAAATTTCGTTGGGTTTTTACCTAATACAAATTTATTTTGAAATTTTATTTAATCTGACTCTAAATTTTGGGTTAAAAAATCTTTCGGATCCCATCAAAATGTTGGAAATTTTGTTGATTTTTTTGAGCGGTTGGCTGAAATTATTAACAAAGTCCTGGCTAGAAAATGGGTTGTGATTTTAACAAACAGTAAATGGGCTGAGTAAATTCCATTACAATTAAAAATACAAATCACAAATGGGCTATATGTTCTCTGCCACATATGTGATGGTCACTTGTGGGCCTACTAAGTTGACGCGTACGTTAGGCTTTGCCAACTTATAGTCAACACACATCCCTCAAAAAAAACTTATAGTCAACACACGATTCTATATTCTTTTATCGGTGGTCGTTGGATGTTCATCTAACGGCTGTGGTGCTTCTTCAATCTTGGATATTCATGCTTCAGCCGCCCAAACCACCGCCGGTGGTACCGCCTGCTACCGCCTACCGTGGCCGGCCGTGCTGCTTCTTCAACCTCTGTTCTTGCTCCTGTCTCCCGTGGGCAGCAGTGTTGCCGCGCACCCGAACTAGTCAAGTTTCCCACTCCTCTCCATATGTGATTCCACTGCCGCGTCTTCCCCATCTTCGGGTCGTTCTAGTCTGGGGCCTCGGTGTCGTCCACCGGCCTTGCTGCGCTCGGCACGGTGTGGTCAACGTGGTCAACAAACGAGAGTCGTCAAAAGATGACTGTACGTGAGAGGCTGACAGTGGGGACACACCACGCCCATGGACGCATGCATGCAACTGCATCCTTTTTACCTAAAAAATAATGTTTCTCCCCCTAACAGCTGGGACCCACCAGCTACATGTTCGCACGCAAGGAAGTGTGTCCTTATTACGGACAAAAAAATGATTCCCCCCTTGACAGATGGGACCCAGCAGCTATATCTTTGCACGCAAGGAAGTGCATCCTTATCCTCCCTGACAGCTGGGACCCACCCGGTCGAAGCGTACGTAGCGTTGTCGGTCTTGTCGCGAAGATGTACGTACATACTGGTCGATCGGTCGCTCTGCAATAATGAACCGTGGCCGAGTAAGTAGCGGCACATGTCATAGTAGAGCCTCCCGCGTAGCAGTTCAGGTTGTCCCATCTAAACCATGTACACGTACATACAGCCACACACCAAAAAATACGGCCACATACGTACATATGGGCGGGGGCTCAAAATGCGTACTCGCGCATACGGACGACCAGGGCTCATGTATATGGAGAGGCAACTGACGACAGCGGCATTGTCCTATTCATCTTCGGCTAACCGGCTGGGTCAGAACGGAGGAAACAGTGTCGTGTTCACCGGGAGCCAACTGACTGGGTCGGAACACGTCATGTTCATCGGGAGGCAAAAAACTAGGTCGGAATGGATCGTGTTCATCGGGAGGCAACCGGGTTGGACGGAACAGCCGATCAAAACAAGGCATGGCGTACCGCATAACGAAGGAAGCGACCATGTGTTCGACCGCCTACGGTCGAAATGGGATCCTATTCATTGGGAGGGGTCTGGCGTACCGCAAAACAGAGGAAACGGACTTGTGTTCGAGTGCCTACGGTCGAAACGGGGTCCTATTGACTGGGAGGGGTGTGGCGTACCACAAAACATAGGAAATGGATTTGTGTTGCAGTGGTACGGTCAAAACGGGGGTCCTGTTCATCGGGAGGGGTGTGGCATACTGCAAAACAGGACTCCACGGGCTACTGTTCATCTCCACCGTCGACCTCCTCCAGCCTCCACGGGCTAGTGTTTATCCATCGTCGACCTCCTCCAGCCTCCACCTACGACTGTTCATCCAGCCTCCACTGCTCCTCCACCATCTACTGTTCAACCAGCCCTCTCCACGGGGTCATGTTCAACCAACCCTTCATGGGCTACTGTTCACCCAGCCCTCCACCGGCTACTGTTCAACCAGCCCTCCGCGGGGTCTCCTGTTCATCTAGCCCCAACCGGCTCGATCGGGGTCCTGTTCATCCAGCCCCAACCGGCTCGATCGGGGTCCTGTTCATCCAGCTGCAACGGCCTCTACAACCCCACGGGGGCCTGTTCATCAAACCCCCACTAGGAATTGTTCATCCAACACCCAACAACACTCACTATTCATTAAGAGGCAGCAGGTTCAATCGGCTTCAGTTACCAGCAGTAGCGAAGGAATCGCTTGATCGGGTTCGGTTAATAGCAAGGGATCGATCGGGGTTCAGTAACATAGCTAGTGCAATCGCTCGGGTTTAGTAGGCGAACGCCTCGCTCAGGTTCAGTTAGAGCGCAATGCCTCGCACACACGCGCGTACCTGTACGAGAGAAACGTGCAAACCTCCGTGCATCGCTCAGCCCCGACCACCCACCGTAACCGGGAAGTCCCTGAAATTTTTCTCGCCCTCGCTTCTACCACAATTTTTCCGTCATAGATGGACCAAAGAATGTCATGCAGGTGCGTCTCCGGCCCGCCCAGGATGAAAAGCCCATTTTCTGTCATGATTTTTTGTCATAGAAGTAGGAGCCCACCACATCTATGATGATACCGGGTTTTTTCATAATTATCATCATAGATGTGTCATAAGTATGACAGAAAAAAATCGTTCGGCCCAAAATGTCAAGGATGTGTCTTTTTTTTGTAGTGTTAAGAGCAAACTTCTCGACCTTTGGCTCTAGCGGTAGGCTGAAATTTGTCATCAGGGAGGTCCAAAGATCACCTTCTAGTCTATCCTGGACATAAGAAACTTCAGGGTCGTCCTTACTCTTATTCCATTGCTGGACGTTGATCGGGGTGTTGTCCCTAACAATAGCTCTGCACTAATGTACAAATGCATCCTTGGTCCGATTGGGAGCAATCAGTTGGCCATCGTTCGTGATTTCTATGATCATGAACTTTTCATCCTGGCGCAACCTTTTCGTTGGGGCTCGTCTCCTTACGGAAGTTTGGCTCGATCCGGAGGGCTATAAAATAAGAAAGAAGCGTTAATATATGTACATACCAAAACAATTAATGCATCAAGTCAGCACATGCTTAATTAATATATATACCTCGACGGACTTTCCAACAACTCCCTCCTCCGTTCGGTCACCGGAGCCGTCATCATGATCTCCTTCCTCCGCCATTCAGTCACCGGAGCCGTCATGATCTCCTTCCTCCTCCATTGTTGGACCACCGGAGCCGTCATCCTCTCCTTCCCGACCATTAGTGACGTTGAGAATCGACAAGGGATCACCTCCGGCGAGGATTATATCCCCCAATAACTATTCTTGTTCCAAGTCTCTTTCCATATTTTCTGCAAATATTACAACATGGCAATATAAACATGATAGATGGATTAATTAGTGGCAAACATAGACCTAGCTAATCACAACAAGGAATCATATGCATATATGAGCAATGGATTAGTTGTGTACCGCCTCTCTCATGCATGTCCGACGTCCCCCTCATGTCGGGTAGGGGCGGGAGGGGGTAGAAGATAGACAACGCTCTTTCTTCTAGGGTTTAGATGGCTTCGAGAGTTTGTCGGGTAGGGGCAGGAGGGGGTAGGAGATCGATAATGCTCTTTCTTCTAGGGTTTGGGTGGCCTCGAGAGTTGGTCGGGCAAGCGGACCGGGAGTAAATTAGTAACTTTGAACTTGGTAAATTTGGGTGGCCTCGACAACTCTTCTAGGGTTTGGGGTAGCCTCGACGACGCACTTTTAGCTCACTTAACTTGGTAAATTTGGGTGGCCTCGGCAACTCTTCTAGGGTTTGGGGTGGCCTCGACAACGCTTTTTCAGTCCTGATTTGGGTGGACTCGAGAGTTGATCGGGCGAGAGGGGGTTGATCGACGTCCCCCCTCATGTCAAAGTTATCGAGGATACATTTCGAGAGAAAATACAACACTTGATATGCTTCGAATATATGAACATTTTAACTTAGTAACTTAGTAAGTTATCGGGGACAAAAAACTTTCTATGAAAAGTTCTATGAACAAAAGACTTTCTATTAACATCATTGCTCATATATCAATGCATACATATCCATATCCATCAAAACGTTCTATGAAAAAAGTTCATATTCTACAATATCACCAAAAATTATCTGAACAAAAAAACATCATATGAACATTTTGTATATATATACATCCATCCATCCATCCATATTCCAAATGTTCATATTCTACAATATCACCAAAAAAATTCTATGAACATAAAAAATTCTAACTTTTGCATATTCTTTGCATATGAACATACATACATTTTATTTTTTTCTTAAATGTAACTTTTGCAGATGAAAATACATACATAAAAATTAGAAACTTGTATAACTAATGATTACATATATCTCCTAATAATACTTCATATGACAAAAATTTGTATGAACGCGTGGTGGCGACGGCAAGCAGAGTGTGCGGCGGCGGCAGCAAGCAGAGCATGCAGTGAGGAGCTCACTGGAGGGTCGGCCGGCGACGAGGGCGCGCGCAGGGGAGGCGTCGAGGCAGGGGCGCGGCGATGGTGACGTCGGGGCAGGGGCGCGGCGACGGCATCGGGGCAGGGCGCAACGAGGGGAGCGGGGTGAGGAGGCGTCAGGGCAGGGGCGCGGCAATGACGATGTCGGGGCAAGGCTCAGGGAGGCGATGGCGACGACCTTGGGGCAGGGCGCGAAGAGGGGAGGGGGGACGGCGTCGGGTCATCCTAGCGGCGTTGTTGGTGCCGTCGGAGGAGAGGAGAAACTGCAGAGATGGCTTTGGAAAAATTTCTAAGTGTTTTCTTATATACAAGAAGCATTGGTCCCGGTTCGTGGCACCAACCGGGACCAATGCCCACCTTTAGTCCCGGTTCGTGCCACCAACCGGGACCAAAGGTCAGTTTTCGTCTATCCAAAGGGTGGGAAGCAGAGGCCTTGTGCTATAACTAGCGCGGTGTGGTGGGATGTTTACTCCCACCTCGCTAGCTGAGAGGACTCGAGAGTGGTTTATATGCATGATACGTCTCCGTCGTATCTATAATTTTTGATTGTTTCATGCCAATAGTATTCACCTTTTACATACTTTTGGCAACTTTTTATATGATTTATTTGGACTAACTTATTTATCCAGTGCCCAGTGCCAGTTCCTGTTTGTTGCCTGTTTTTGTATCGCAGAAAATTCATATCAAACGAAGTCCAAACGTGATGCAACTCTACGGAGAATTATTTTGCAATATTTGTGATTTTTGGGAGTTGGAATCACCGAAACGGAGGCCCGTGGTGGGCACAACCCACTAGGGTGCGCTAGAGGATCCACGTGTGGTGTGGTGGGTTGTGGCCACCTCGTATGTCAGTTGGAGTTGTACTTCGGGCGCAAGGAATCTTATATCTAGAAAAAAAACATGTATAAAGATCCGCGCAATCGGAGTTATGGATCTTCAGGAATATTAGAAACGGTTTTCGGCCAGATTTGGGGAATGCAAAACAGAAGAGGACAGAGAGACAGATCCAATCTCGGAGGGGCTCTCTCCCCTCCACAACCATGGAGGCCATGTACCAGAGGGGGAACCCTCCTCCCATCTAGGGGGGAGGCCAAGGAAGAAGAATAAGAAGGAGGGGGCTCTCTCCCCCTCTCTCCCGGTGGCGCCGGAACGCCGCTGGGGCTAGGATCGTGACGGCGATCTACATCAATAACCTTGCCACAGTAAACACCAACTTTCTCCCCCTCTATGCAGCGGTGTAACACCTCTTTCCCCCGCTGCAATCTCTTCTTAAACATGGTGCTAAAATCCATACATTATTTCCCAATGATCTATGGTTATCCTATGATGTTTGAGTAGATCCATTTTGTCCTATGGGTTAGTCGTGATCTTTGTTGGTATGATTGTATATTTTATTTATGGTGCTGTCCTACGGTTCCCTCCGTCTCGTGCAAATGTGAGGGCCCCCTGTTGTAGGGTGTTGCAATATGTTCATGGTTCTCTTACGGTGGGTTGCGAGAGTGACAGAAACTTAAAACCGAGTATGTGGGGTATGGCATATGGGAGTAAAGAGGAATTGACACTTAATGCTATGGTTGGGTTTCACGACCTTAATGATCTTTAGTAGTTGCGGATGCTTGCTAGAGTTCTGATACGTCTCCAATGTATCTATAATTTTTGATTGTTCCATGCTATTATATTACCCCTTTTGGATGTTTATGGGCTTTATTTTACACATTTATATCATTTTTGGGACTAACCTACTAACCGGAGGCCCAGCCCATATTGCTGGTTTTTTTTGCCTATTTCAGTATTTCGAAGAAAAGGAATATCAAACGGAGTCCAAACGTGATTTTTGGAATGAACGTGATCCAGAGGACTTGGAGTGCAAGTTAAGAAGCAGCCGAGGCCTCCACGAGATAGGAGGGCGCCCCCCCTATAGGGCACACCCCCCTGTCTCGTGGGCCCCTCGGGCGGCCACCGACGTACTTCTTCCTCCTATATAAGCCTACATACCCCGAAAACATCCAGGGATCCAACGAAACACAATTTCCACCGCCGTAACCTTCTATATTCGCGAGATCTCATCTTGGAGCCTTCACCGGCGCTCTGCCGGAGGGGAAATCGACCATGGAGGGCTTCTACATCAACACCATAGCCCCTCCGATGAGTTGTGAGTAGTTTACCACAGACCTACGGGTCCATAGTTATTAGCTAGATGGCTTCTTCTCTCTTTTTGGATCTCAATACAATGTTCTCCCCCTCTCTTGTGGAGATCTATTCGATGTAAACTCTTTTTGCGGTGTGTTTGTCGAGATCCGATGAATTGTGGCTTTATGATCAAGTTTATCTATGAATAATATTTGAATCTTCTCTGAATTCTTTTATGTATGATTGAGTTATCTTTGCAAGTCTCTTCGAATTATCGGTTTGGTTTGGCCTACTAGATTGATCTTTCTTGCCATTGGAGAAGTGCTTAGCTTTGGGTTCAATCTTGCGGTGTCCTTTCCCAGTGACAGCAGGGGCAGCGAGGCACGTATTGTATTGTTGCCATCGAGGATAAAAAGATGGGGTTTATATCATATTGCTTGAGTTTATCCCTCTACATCATGTCATCTTGCTTAATGCGTTACTTTGTTCTTTATGAACTTAATACTCTAGATGCAGACAGGAGTCAGTCGATGTGTGGAGTAATAGTAGTAGATGCAGGCAGGAGTTGGTCTACTTGTTGCGGGCGTGATGCTTGTATACATGATCATGCCTATATAATCTCATAATTATTCGCTTTTCCATCAATTGCTCAACAGTAATTTGTTCACCCACCGTAATACCCATGCTATCTTGAGAGAAGCCACTAGTGAAACCTATGGCCCCCGGGTCTATCTCTTATCATATTTGCTTCCAATCTACTTTTATTTGCATCTTTACTTTTTGCATATATATTATAAAATACCAAAAATATATTTATCTTATTATACTATCTTTATCAGATCTCACTTTCGCAGGTGGCCGTGAAGGGATTGACAACCCCTTTATTGCGTTGGTTGCAAGTTCTTTGTTTGTTTGTGTAGGTTCATAGGACTTTTGAGGAGCCTCCTACTGGATTGATACCTTGGTTCTCAAAAACTAAGGGAAATACTTACGCTACTATTGCTGCATCACCCTTTCCTCTTCAAGGAAAACCAACACAAGCTCAAGACGTAGCAAGAAGGATTTTTGGCGCCGTTGCCGGGGAGGTCTTCGCTCAAGTCAAGACATACCAAGTACACATCACAA
Organism: Triticum dicoccoides; assembly: GCF_002162155.2. NCBI lineage: Eukaryota > Viridiplantae > Streptophyta > Magnoliopsida > Poales > Poaceae > Triticum > Triticum dicoccoides. Next base: position 452,620,083 of record NC_041393.1, read on the forward strand.
ACTCATCTCCCTCACATTTACATTATTTGCCATTTGCCTCTCGTTTTCCTCTCCCCCACTTCACCCTTGCCGTTTTATTCGCCCTCTCTTTCCCAATCTCCTTCTCTCTCTTTCACTTGCCTTTTTCCGTTTGCCCGTCTGCTAGTTCATTTACCTTGTCGTCATGCCTAGTCTTCCTATCCTTATTATTACTCCCGAACATGAAATTCTCAATTTTAAGCAAAGGGAGGGAGAAAATTTAAAATATGCTTGGCATAGAATTTGCAATGCCCAATATAAATCTACTAGGAAGCTTTCTACTTCCGTTCTTCTCCGCAATTTTTATGTAGGCATCACTCCTTGGAATAGATGTGTTCTTGATACTGTTGCCAAAGGCGATTTCATGAGTAGCCATGCGTTTGATGCTTATAATGCTATGTTAGATTTGTTTGGCCCACCACCTCTTTTGGTCAATGGAACTGCTTTAACTTTCAAACACGTTATGCAACGGCTTGAGATTATTGAAAATAAAATTGCCACTGTTGAGTTGATTGAAAATTTGGATAAAAAGATTCATAATCACATTACCCAATATGGATCTAGGGTTGGAGTTACTTTGAAATATCTGAAAGAAAAAGAACCTATAGTCAATGAGAAAATAGATCTAGACTCTGCTAGAATCGGTAAACTTGAGGATATCATTACAAACTTAGGTTCTGTGTTTTCCTCCATGAAAAACACTCCAAAAACCCCTACTAAAACTGCCAAGTTTATTTATGTTCCTAAAAATAAGGGTGAATCTTCTAGTAAGGGAGACGCGGATCTCAAATCCGTAAGTGTTCATCCCAATTGTCTCTCTATCGTTAAGGAACCTTTTTCTACCATGAATTTCTTGAATTTTTGCCTAAAGGTTAAGCCATTGCTAAAAAGGGAGAAACCCCTAAAGGTTACAAGTGCTCTATTGAGGAATTTAGTGCCAAAGATGGCACTACTTAGATCTATCCTCGCTTTTATGCCTAGCTAGGGGCGTTAAACGATAGCGCTAGTTGGGAGGCAACCCAATTTTATTTGTGTTTTTTGTTTTTGTTCCTGTTTAGTAATAAATCTTGCATCTACCTCCTGTTTAGATGTCTTTTTATCTTTTAATTAGTGTTTGTGCCAAGAAGAACCCATAGGATAACCTATGATGATAGCTGATTTGATTCTGCTGAAAAATAGAAACTTTGCACGCACGAATTTAGTTTTGTTAAATCACATAAACGTGATTTTGCGTTGATTCTCTTTTCTGCTGATCAATAGACAAATTGTCCAGGAGTTCCTATTTTTGTAGGATTTTTAGAGTTCCAGAAGTTTGCGTTAGTTACAGATTGCTACAGACTGTTCTATTTTTGACAGATTCTATTTTTCATGTGTTGTTTGCTTATTTCGATGCATCTATGTTTAGTAAATTAGTTTATAAACCATAGAGAAGTAGGATTACAATAGGTTTAGCACCAAAATAAATAAAGAATGAGTTCATTACAGTACCTTATGTGGTGGTTTTGTTTTCTTTCACTAACGGAGCTTATAAGATTTCCTGTTGAGTTTTGTGTTGTGAAGTTTTCAAGTTTTTGGTAAAGCTTTATGGACTATGGAATAAGGAGTGGCAAGAGCCTAAGCTTGGGGATGCCCATGGCACCCCGAGATATTCAAGGATAGCCAAAAGCCTAAGCTTGGGGATGCCCCGGGAAGGCATTCCCTCTTTCGTCTTCGTTCATTGGTAACTTTACTTGGAGCTATATTTTTATTCGCCACATGATATGTGTTTTGCTTGGAGCATCATGTATTATATTAGTCTTTGCTTTTTAGTTTACCACAATCATCCTTGTTGTACACACCTTTTGGGAGAAGCCTACTTGATTAGAATTTGCTAGAATACTCTATGTTCTTCACTTATATCTTTTGAGCTTGATAGTTTTTGCTCTAGTGCTTCACTTATATCTTTTAGAGCACGGCGGTGGCTTATTTTTGTAGAAATTGCTAGTCTCTCATGCTTCACTTATATATTTTTTAGAGTCTTTTAGAACAGCATGGTATTTGCTATGGTTATAAAATTGGTCCTAGAATGGTAGGCATCCAAGTTGGGTATAATAAAAACTATCATAGGAAGTGAATTGGATGCTATGATCAATTTGATACTTGATAATTGTTTTGAGATATGGAGGTAGTGATATTAAAGTCATGCTAGTTGGGTGATTATGAATTTAAAGAATGCTTGTATTGAAGTTAGGAAGTCCCATAGCATGCACGTATCATTAAAGTTGTGTAACAAATTTGAAACATGAAGTGTACCTGGCTTGTGCATCCTTATGAGTGGCAGTCGGGGACGAGGGATGGTCTTTTTCTACCAATCTGTCCCCCTAGGAGCATGCGCGTAGTGCTTGATTTTTGATGACTTCTAAATTTTTGCAATAAGTATATGAGTTCTTTTGACTAATGTTGAGTCCATGGATTATACGCACTTTTACCTTTCCACCATTGCTAGCCTCTTCGGTACCGTGCATTGCCCTTTCTCACCTTGAGAGTTGGTGCAAACTTCGTCGGTGCATCCAAACCCCATGATGTGATACGCTCTATCACACATAAACCTCCTTATATCTTCCTCAAAACAACCACCATACCTACCTATTATGGCATTTCCATAGCCATTCCGAGATATATTGCCATGCAACTTTCCACCGTTCCGTTTATCATCTTCATGACATACTTTACTTTTGTCATATTGCCATTGCATGATCATGTAGTTGACATCGTATTGGTGGAAAAGCCACCATGCATTATTTTCCATACATGTCACTCTTGATTCATTGCACCATCCCGGTACACCGCCGGAGGCATTCATATAGAGTCATATCTTGTTCTAGTTTCGAGTTGTAATTCATATGTTGTAATCAATGAAAGTGTGATGATCATCATTATTAGAGCATTGCCCAAAAAGAAAAATAATAAGAAAGGCCAAAAAAAAGAAAGGCCCCAAAAAAAGAAAACAAAAGAAAAAAAGAAAAAAAAAGAAAAAAAGAAATAGGGCAATGTTACTATCTCTTTTCCACACTTGTGCTTCAAAGTAGCACCTTGTTCTTCATGTAGTGAGTCTCATATATTGTGCTTCAAAGTAGCACCATGTTTTTCATATAGTGAGTCTCATAGGTTGTCTTTTTTCATACTAGTGGGAATTTTTCATTATAGAACTTGGCTTGTATATTCCTACAATGGGCTTCCTCAAATGCCCTAGGTCTTCGTGAGGAAGCAAGTTGGATGCACACCCACTAGTTTTCTTTTGTTGAGCATTCATTTATAGCTCTAGTGCATCCGTTGCATGGCAATCCCTACTCCTCATGTTGACATCAATTGATGGGAATCTCCATAGCCCGTTGATTATCCTTGTCAATGTGAGACTTTCTCCTTTTTTGTCTTCTCCATACAATCCCCATCATCATATTCCATTCCACCCATAGTGTTATATCCATGGCTCACGCTCATGTATTGCGTGAAGATTGAAAAAGTTTGAGATTATTTAAGTATGAAACAATTGCTTGGCTTGTCATCGGGGGTATAGAAGTTGGGAACATCTTTGTGTGACGAAAATGAAGCATAGCCTAACTATATGATTTTCTAGGGATGAACTTTCTTTTGCCATGTTATTTTGAGAAGACATGATTACTTTAATTAGTATGCTTGAATTGTTACTACTTCTTTTATCAATATGAACTTTTATTTTGAATCATTTGGATCTGAACATTCATGCCAACATAAAGAACATTACATTGAGAATTATGCTAGGTAGCATTCCACATCAAAAATTCTCTTTTTATCAATTACCTACTCGAGGACGAGCAGGAATTAAGCTTGGGGATGCTTGATACGTCTCCAATGTATCTATAATTTTTTATTGTTCCATGCTATTATATTACCCCTTTTGGATGTTTATGGGCTTTATTTTACACATTTATATCATTTTTGGGACTAACCTACTAACCGGAGGCCCAGCCCGTATTGCTGGTTTTTTTGCCTATTTTAGTATTTCGAAGAAAAGGGATATCAAACGGAGTCCAAACGGAATGAAACCTTCGAGAGCGTGATTTTTGGAACGAACGTGATCCAGAGGACTTGGAGTGCAAGTCAAGAAGCAGCCGAGGCCT
>NC_041393.1:452624586-452645400 GCF_002162155.2 Triticum dicoccoides
CCCCCTTATCTCGTGGGCCCCTCGGGCCGCCACCGACGTACTTCTTCCTCCTATATAAGCCTATGTACCCCGAAAACATCCAGGGAGCCAACGAAACACAATTTCCACCGCCGTAACCTTCTGTATCCATGAGATCTCATCTTGGAGCCTTTGCCGGCGCTCTGCCGGAGGGGGAATTGACCACGGAGGGCTTCTACATCAACACCATAGCCCCTCCGATGAGTTGTGAGTAGTTTACCACAGACCTATGGGTCCATAGTTATTATCTAGATGGCCTCTTCTCTCTTTTTGGATCTCAATACAATGTTCTCCCCCTCTCTTGCGGAGATCTATTCAATGTAAACTCTTTTTGCGGTGTGTTTGTCGAGATCCGATGAATTGTGGGTTTATGATCAAGTTTATCTATGAATAATATTTGAATCTTCTCTGAATTCTTTTATGTATGATTGAGTTATCTTTGCAAGTCTCTTCGAATTATCAGTTCGGTTTGGCCTACTAGATCGATCTTTCTTGCCATGGGAGAAATGCTTAGCTTTGGGTTCAATCTTGCGGTGTCCTTTCCCAGTGACAACAGGGGCAGCAAGGCACGTATTGTATTGTTGCCATCGAGGATAAAAAGATGGGGTTTATATCATATTGCTTGAGTTTATCCCTGTACATCATGTCATCTTGCTTAATGCGTTACTTTGTTCTTTATGAACTTAATACTCTAGATGCAGGCAGGAGTCGGTTGATGTGTGGAGTAATAGTAGTAGATGCAGGCAGGAGTCGGTCTACTTGTTGCGGACGTGATGCCTATATACATGTTCATTCCTAGATAATCTCATAATTATTCGCTTTTCCATCAATTGCTCGACAGTAATTTGTTCACCCACCATAATACCTATACTATCTTGAGAGAAGCCACTAGTGAAACCTATGGCCCCGGGGTCTATCTCTTATCATATTTGCTTCCAATCTACTTTTATTTGCATCTTTACTTTTTGCATCTATATTATAGAATACCAAAAATATATTTATCTTATTATACTATCTCTATCAGATCTCACTTTCGCAAGTGGCCGTGAAGGGATTGACAACCCCTTTATTGCGTTGGTTGCGAGTTCTTTGTTTTTTGTGTAGGTGTGTGGGACTTTTGAGGAGCCTCCTACTGGGTTGAGACCTTGGTTCTCAAAAACTGAGGGAAATACTTATGCTACTATTGCTGCATCACCCTTTCCTATTCAAGGAAAACCAACGCAAGCTCAAGACGTAGCAAGTTCCAATCATAAGTGCATATGATCCAAGTAGAGAAAGTATGTTAGCTCATGCCTCTCCCTCATATAAAATTACAAGAATGATTACCGGTACTTGTTATCGATTGCCTAGGGACAAATGACTTTCTTGTTGACAAAATCTATCTACTTTCATTACCTTGCAATTTATTCTTAGTTTTATTCTTGCAAAGTACTCGTAGTTTTATTCTCGCAAAATAGTTTCATACTTGTTTTAGGTAAAGCAAACATCAAGCATGCATAGAGTTGTATCGGTGGTCGATAGAACTTGAGGGAATATTTGTTCTACCTTTAGCTCCTCGTTGGGTTCGACACTCTTAATTATCGAAAGAGGCTACAACTGATCCCCTATACTTGTGGGTTATCAAGACCTTTTTCTGGCTCCTTTACCGGGGAGCAATAGCGTGGGGTGAATATTCTTGTGTGTGCTTGTTTGCTTTATCACTAAGTAGTTTTTATTTCCTGTTCTAAGTTGTTCTCTATCTTTAGTTATGGATATGGAACACGAAACACCAAAAAAATTAGTTGTACTTGCTACTCATGGAGACGGGGAACCTCCTAAAACCCTCGATGCTCGTTATGTAAAAGATATTATGCACTACTTTGATAATCTTGAGAAAACCCATTCAACTATATAATGGGAGTAAGATTGGATCAACGTGAATACTTTAGGGATTATCGCTTGACACAAAAAGGGAAACTTTTATGGGATCAAATTTATATGTTGCATTGGTATGCTCGAGATTGATGCTTGAGATATGACTTTACTTGTTGCTCTAGGATGAATGCTCCACACCTTCCCTTTTCATGTGAATTTAATGATAATGAAATCTTGGCTTCTTATGCTAGAGGTATATATGATTATTATGATGTGGAACGAATAGAATAATTTGTTTCTTTTAAGGGTGCTTATGAAATTGAATCTTTGTTTAAAAAGTTTGAAGATTTTGATGATGATGTTTATAGGCCTGAAAACTTTGCCATCCTTAAATATTGCTATGATAATTATAAATTCAATTCCGATATTGATGCATTTATTGAGAAAGTCTCTGCTGTCCAAGAAGAGGCTAATATTTTGCAGGAGTCTATGGAAGAAGGAATTGATGAAACTGTGAGCTCATTGGATGGAAAAGATGATGAGGGGAGCGAAGAACAAGTGGAGGAAGAACGGATTAGCTACCCGTGCCTACCTTCTAATGAGAGTAACCCTCCAACTCATACATTATTTAATGCCCCTTCGTTCTTACCGAAGGATGAATGCTATGATAACTGCTATGATCTCATTGATTCATTTGAAATAGCCCTTTTTGATGAACTTGATGCTTGTTATGCCTGTGGCCAAGATGCCAATATGAATTATGCTTATGGAGATGAACTTGCTATATTTCCTTATGTTAAGAATGAAATTGTTGCTATTGCACCCACACATGATAGTCCTATTATCTTTTTGAATTCTCCAAACTACACTATATCGGAGAAGTCTGCTCTTATTAAGGATTATGTTGATGGGTTGCATTTTACCATTGCACATGATGATTTTGATGAATATAATATGCATGTGCTTTCTGCTCCTACTTGCAATTATTATTACAGAGGAACTACATCTCCGCCCCTTTATGTTTCCAACATGATAAAATTGCAAGAAACTCCTTATGCTATGTATTGGCCTTTACTTGATGTTCATGAATTGTTCTTGTATGACATGCCGATGCATAGTAAGAGAGTTAGAATTCGTCATTGCTTGATATATGTTTCTTTGTGATCACTACTAAATGCCAAATCATTGTTAATTAAAATTGGCTTTGATATACCTTGGGATCCGGGTGGATCCATTACTTGAGCACTTTATGCCTAGCTCAATGGCTTAAAAGAAAGCGCTGCCAGGGAGACAACCCGGAAGTTTTAGAGAGTCATTTATTTCTGTTGAGTGCTTTTATAAAGTTTTAAAACAAAAAAATATAGAGGGGAAACTTAAAACTTCACTAAAAGAAAAGTGAAAGTGAGAGGGACAAGCATTGTGAAAGTGGGAGCTATCTTTGAACTTTGTTCATGCCCATGGAAACTTTGTGAAACTCAATTACAGAAACTTTTCAACAAAAATAATTATCCCCTTGTACAATTCCATCGTATTATAAAAATAGTGTGCCAAGATTTGCCTTTAGGATGTTTACATTGCTTGTTGGTTTGTGCGGTGCAAAACAGAAACTTCGGTTGTAGTGCACAATTTGACATTTTTTACTGGCATGTCAAACAGTTCTGAAACTTTTTGAACTGTCTTTCTGTACAAATTTTATATTTTTCCTAATTTTTCCAGAATTTTTGGTGTACATAAGTATGGTAGCATTCAGATTACTACAGACTGTCCTGTTTAAGACAGATTCTGTTTTTGATGCATTGTTTTGCTTGTTTTGATGAAACTATCGATTCTATCGGTGGTATAAGCCATGGAAAAATTATATTACAGTAGCTATAATGCAAAAACAAAATATGAATTGGTTTGCAACAGTACTTATAGTAGTGATTTGCTTTATTATACTAACGGATCTTACCGAGCTTTCTGTTGAGTTTTGTGTGGATGAAGTGATCAAAGATTGAGGAGGTCTCGATATGAGGAGAAGGAGGAGAGGCAAGAGCTCAAGCTTGGGGATGCCCAAGGCACCCCAAGTGAATATTCAAGGAGACTCAAGCGTCTAAGCTTGGGGATGCCCCGGAAGGCATCCCATCTTTCTTCAACAAGTATCGGTATGTTTTCGGTTTCTTTTCTTCCGCGTGATATGTGCAAATCTTGGAGCGTCTTTTGCTTTTAGTTTTCATTTTTATTTTATGCACCCTGCTGATGTGAAATAGTCCATGGTTGATTTATAGAATGCTCATTGCACTTCACTTATATATTTTGAGTGTGGCTTTATAGAATGCTTCATGCGCTTCACATATATCATTTGAAGTTTGGATTACCTGTTTCTCTTCACATAGAAAACCGATGTTCATAGAATGCTCTCTTGTTTCACTTAAATTTTTAGAGCATTATCTTTTGTAGAAAGAATTAAACTCTCATGCTTCACTTATATCTATTTAGAGAGACAAAAGGAATTGGTCAATTGCATGGTTAGTCATAAAATCCTACACAAAACTTATGGATAACTGAATATGATATGTTTGATTCCTTGCAATAGTTTTGCGATATAGAGATGATAATATGCTTGAGGTACTAGTAAACGGTTGTGGTTAGTAAGAATATTGGTGTTAAGGTTTGTGATTCCCGAAGCATGCACGTATATTCTCTCGTTATGCTATGAAAGTTGGAGCACAATTTATCCTTGATTGTCTACCTTCGTGTGAAGGTCGGGGGCGCGTGATGGTTAACTCCTACCAACCTCCCCCCTAGGAGCATGCGTAGTATTACTTTGCTTTGAGGGCTAATAAACTTTTGCAATAAGTATATGAGTTCTTTATGACTAATGTGAGTCCATGGATTATACGCACTCTTACCTTTCCGCAATTTGCTAGCCTCTACGGTACCGTGCATTGCCCTTTCTCACCTTGAGACGTGGTGCAAACTTCGCCGGTGCATCCAAACCCCGTGATATGATACACTCTATCACACATAATCCTTATTATATCTTCCTCAAAACAGCCACCATACCTACCTATTATGGCTTTTCGATAGCCATTCTGAGATATTATTGCCATGCAACTTCCATCGCTTTCGTTTAACTTGAGCATTCATTTTCATATTGCTTTGCATGATCATATAGCTGACATAGCATTTGTGGCTCAGCCACCGTTCATCATTTTTATACATGTTACGGTAGATCATTGTCAGAGGCATTCATATAGTCATATTTTGTAGTATTGAGTTATAAGTAAATAGAAGTGTGATGATCATCATTATTCATTCTTTGAGCATTGCCCCAGTGATAAAAGGATGATGGAGACCATGATTCCCCCACAAGTCGGGATGAGACTCCGGACTAAAAGGAAAGAAAAAAAATAAAAAAATAAAAAGAAAAAAATTGAATGAAAAACAAAAGAAAAGGGGCATGCAAATACCACACTTGTGCTTCAAAGTAGCACCATGTTTTGCATATAGAGAGTCTCCTATGTTGTCACTTTTATATACTAGTGGGAATTTTTCATAGTAGAGTTTCATGCACACCCATTTAGTTTCATATTGAGCTTTCATACACTTATAGCTCTTAGTGCATCTGTTGCATGGCAATCCCTACTCCTTGCATTGATATCAATTGATGGGCATCTCCATAGCCCGTTAGTTAGCCGTGTCGATGTGAGACATTCTTATTTTTTTGTCTTCTCTATATTTACTCCTATCATCATACTCTATTCCACTGATAGTGCTATATCCATGTCTTGCGCTCATGTATTGCGTGAGGGTTGAAAATGCTGAAGCGCGTTAAAAAGTATGAACCAATTGCTTGGCTGACACCGGGATACTACATGATTTATATTGTGAGCTGAGAAGACAGAGCATGACAAGGCTATATGATTTTGTAGGGATAACGTTCTTTAGCATTTCATATTCTGAAAGACATGATTGTTTGTTTGGATGCCTGAGTATTGATGTCTTTATGTCAAATCATAGACTATTGCTATGAATCACTTATGTATTAATATTCATGTCATGACTAGACATATGATCAAGTTTATGTTATGTAGCATTCCACATCAAAAATTATCTTTTTATCATTTACCTACTCGAGGACGAGCAGGAATTAAGCTTGGGGATGCTGATACGTCTCCGTCGTATCTATAATTTTTCATTGTTTCATGCCAATATTATTCACCTTTTACATACTTTTGGCAACTTTTTATATGATTTATTTGGACTAACTTACTTATCTAGTGCCTAGTGCCAGTTCTTGTTTGTTGCCTGTTTTTGTATCACAGAAAATCCATATCAAACAAAGTCCAAACGTGATGCAACTCCACGGAGAATTATTTTGGAATATTTGTGATTTTTGGGAGTTGGAATCACCGCAAGTGGAGGCCCGTGGTGGGACAACCCACTAGGGTGCGCTAGAGGAGCCACGCGTGGCGTGGTGGGTTGTGCCCACCTCGTACGTCGGTTGGAGCTGTACTTCGGGCACAAGGAAGCTTATATTTGGAAAAAAATTGTGTAAAAAGATCAGCGCAATCGGAGTTACGGACCTCCGGGAATATAAGAAACAGTTTTTGGCCAGATATGGGGAACGCGAAACAGAAGAGGACAGAGAGACAAATCCAATCTCAGAGGGGCTCTCGCCCCTCCACAGCCATGGAGGCCATGGACCAGAGGGGGATGCCAATGAAGAAGAAGAAGAAGGGGGGCTTGCTCCCCCTCTCTCCAGGTGGCGCTGGAACGCCACCGGGGCTAGGATTGCGACGGCGATCTACATCAACAACCTTGCTACCGTCAACACCAACTTTATCCCCCTCTATGTAGCAGTGTAACACCTCTCCCCCCTACTGTAATCTCTACTTAAACATGGTGCTCAACTCCATATATTATTTTCCAATGATCTATGGTTATCCTGTGATGTTTGAGTAGATCTGTTTTGTCCTACGGGTTAATCGTGATATTGGTTGGTATGATTGTATATTTTATTTATGTTGCTGTCCTACAGTGCGCTCCATCTCGCGCAAACGTTAGGGGCCCCAGCTGTAGGGTGTTGCAATATGTTCATGGTTCGCTTACGGTGGGTTGCGAGAGTGACAGAAACTTAAACCCCGAGTAGGTGGGGTATGACGTTTGGGAGTAAAGAGGACTTGATACTTAATACTATGGTTGGGTTTCACGACCTTAATGATCTTTAGTAGTTGCAGATGCTTGCTAGAGTTCCAATCATAAGTGCATATGATCCAAGTAGAAAAATTATGTTAGCTCATGCCTCTCCGTCATATGAAATTACAAGAATGATTACGGTACTTGTTATCGATTGCCTAGTGACAAATGACTTTCTTGTTGACAAAAGCTATCTACTTTTATTACCTTGCAATTTATTTTTAGTTTTATTCTCGCAAAGTACTCGTAGTTTTATTCTTGCAAAATAGTTTCATACTTGTTTTAGGTAAAGCAAACATCAAGCGTGTTTATAGTTGTATCAGTGGTCGATAGAACTTGAGGGAATATTTGTTCTACCTTTAGCCCCTCGTTGGGTTCGACAGTCTTACTTATCGAAAGAGGCTACAATTGATCCCCTATACTTGTGGGTCATCAAAGTGCTGCTGCGCCAACCCTCTCGATCTCCTCTCAAGTGCTAATCTTACACTCCTCTACCTGTGGGCCTACTGGACCTCCTGCGGGCCTCCATCCTGGCCCAACTAGCTAGTTGGGTTTCTTGTCCTATGCAGGCCGTGGTGGCCCTGTAGGCGGCATTTTTTTTAATTTTTTCTAGTAGTTTTGTTTTGTTTTTTGCTCTATTTAATTTTTAGAGTTTTTAAGTGATTCTTTTTGCTTTAGGTCACAAAAATTATGAACTTTCTGTTAGTGCCATTAGTTTTCAAATTTGAATATTTTAAATTTGAATTCTATGAAATTTGTGTGAATCACTTGTTTGTGAATAAATTTACTTGAAAATATTATATTTTTGTTTTATTTGTTCATAACAAAAAGATCAATTGATTCTTTTTAGTTGCATAATTTTTTTTATAATTTCAGTTGCATTAATTTTATTTTTTATTGATTCTTTTTAGTTGATTCCTTTTGCTATTAGAGTTTTATAAAAGCTTTTTAGTTGATTGTTTTTTCTATTGAAGAATATTATACTTTTTTTAGTTGGTCATAACAAAATATTTTAATTGATTCTTTTTAGTTCATTCTTTTTGCTATTAGAGTTTTATAAAAGTTTTCTAGTTCATTCTTTTTGCTATTAGTTCATTCTTTGAGCTGCACGACCCTGAAATTGAAAAGCACCACAAATGAACTCTAAACAGGTTGAAAGTTGGCATGGTATCATCATTTCACCCACATAGCATGTGCTAAAAAGTTGAGAGGGTTACGGTAAAAACTAGATACACATCGTGTACAAAATGGACAATCTCTTTCGAAGTATTAGGGTTTCGGACGAAAACTCATCTGTTACAAAGGGATTTCATTTTTTAACTTATTTGAACTCCAGACTTTTTGTGTGTTCAAAATGCACCATTCAAAGTTACATCATCAATTTTCAACCCTTTCTGACTTCATTTGGTATTTTTCATGCAACAACAAATGCGATCATAATCGCAACTAAGGTAACAATTGGTCCAACGGCATAGTGATACCAAGCCTCAGTATGAATGGCATATTTTCTAATCTCTCCAATCTTCAAGCGCATTGCATCCATCTTGATCTTGTGATCATCGACGACATCCTCAACATGCAACTCCAATCTCATCTTCTCCTCATCAATTCTTTTCAATTTTTTCTTCAAGTAATTGTTTTCTTTTTCAACTAAATTTAACCTCTCGACGATAGGGTCGGTTGGAATTTTCAGTTCACATACCTCCTAGATAAAAACATCTATGTCACGTTGATCGGCATAATTGTCATAAACACTAAATGAAACAAATAGTTATAAAAGATAATATATACCACATCGGAATCATAGACAGGATGAGGGCCGACTGAGGCGGATACCAAAAACATCACGGTATATAATAACAAACAATAATAAAAGTAAGAAAATTATACAAGTATCTATCTAAATCATACAAGTAAGTTTTTTTTCTTTTAGAAAGAAGATAAGAACAAGAGGCTCACCATGGTGGTGCCGGCGACGAGATCGGCGCGGGTGATCGACGGTGGTGAGGACGGGGTGGGACAGGATGGACAGCCAAACCTAGAGAAATCTTGAGGAAAATGGAATTTGGACAAGGAGCTTCGAGAGGACAAAGCTGAAGTGTGGCTCGTGCATTTCATCGAACACCACATGTGCATAGGAGGTGAGCTAGAGCACCACAAACCTCTCCCACGTCCGGCCAAAAAAATAGAGTAGTGGCTCTGATCGCGGCCAGGGGCGCGGTATATATAGGCCTCTCTTTAGTCCTGGTTTGTGGCTAAAACCGGGACTAAAGGACAAGCTTTGGTCCCGGTTCCAACCACCAACCGGGACTAAAGGTGGTGGGCCAGGAGCGAGGCCCATTGGTCCCGATTCATGTCGGGAACCGGACCAAAAGTATCAGACGAACCGGGACCAATGGCCCCCGAAGTCGGCCAGCGCCCTGGCCTCGCGAACAGGGACTAATGCACCCTTTGGTCTCGGTTCATGAGTGAACCGGGATTAATGCCCTTACCCAGGCTTCAACCAAAGCCCTGTTTTCTACTAGTGTCTCCCCCTTGGGCTTCCTCCTCCATGGCCGCCCCCTAGATGGGGAGAGGTTCTCCCTTCTAGTCCTTGGCCTCCATGGCGCCCAAAGGGGTGAGAGCCCTTCCGAGATTGGATCTCTCTCTCTCTCTCACTCTCCGTTTCCTTCTGCTTCTGCGTTTTTGTTTTTGGCCAAAAATCATTTCATATATTCCCGGAGATCCGTAACTCCGATTGAGCTAAAATTCCGAGGGGGATTTTATCTGTAAATTATCTTTCCTGCAGCAAAAGAAGGGCTCCAACCGACCTTCGAGGTGCCCACAAGGCAAGGGGACGCAGCCAGGGGGGCAAACCGTGCCCTATTGCCTTGTGAGGCCCTTGAGCATCGTCTTGCGTTGATTCTTCCTAGCAAAAATCACATATATTTCAAAATAAATCTAGGTAAAATTTAATCGGCTTTAGACTTCATTTGGTATGGTCTTTCTGCGAAACAAAAAAACATTCAAAAAACATGAACTGGCACCGGGCACTAGATTAATAAGTTAGTCCATAAAAATAATATATAAGTGCACCAAAACCATATAAAACTATTTTAAACATGGCATGAATACTTCATAAATTATAGATACGTTGGAGATGTATCACAGTCCGGGTTAGTTTCACTCAGATCATGCAAATTAGAGGGCGAAACAAGAGCAGAAGTGTTTGGAGAACTAAATATGTTGGAGATGTTTCAAAGATCTGCGAGACTACTACTTCAAAACACGTGGATACCTCAGAGGGTTTGTCTACTTTGACTCTCATCTCGGAGAACATTCTTGCGGGTGGAGGTGTAACCTAGCTACGGGAATTGTTGCGCTACACCGACTCCTCACTTTTTCCACTACTCTGCTCGTCGGTAAGTTTGATCGTTACCGCCAACTTCATATAGTGTTCCTGACTATGATCGTGTAGCATAATTTTTTATTGCATATCACGTTCCCTTACAATGGCATCATGAGCAAATCTATGAGTAGATGCAGGTACGATTTAGAGCATATGGTGATATCTGGTATTGCATGGTCGTGTAGAGTGATTAGATGGTTCTAATTACTGGATGTTCATGTCGTAACACCTCTAATTTCATGAGGTTTTGATCTTGAAAACATGTACAAATTTTGCTACAAAGGTCTGGCATCCATAGCTAAGCTTCAAATACTTTGGGTTCGGTCATAGTCAAGAAAGAACAACTTTGTGAATACGAAAGGGAATGTAGATGGTTTTATACGAGGATGAACAGTTCGTGTTGTAAGTAAATTTGGTTGTCTTGAATGGTTCATGCTGCATGTACATGGCGGAATACCGCCTTCGTCCTCCAGACCAGGCTTAACACCATGCTGGATGAGAGCAAGGGGCCCAGAACTGTCAATGATGCACCCCCCCTCTTTACCCAAAGTCCCGAGCGACCCCAAGTTTGCCTCGGCCTCGACAACAAGATTATTTGGGTTGGGAGCAGAGCTCAGACACGACCCACCTGGACCCATGGAACTGTTGGCGGTGAGTGTTGACTCCTGGACTACACCAAGAAGATGCATCATCTCCTCATAGCGAGTAGCTCGGGGAGCTTCCTCTGTCCTGGTTGCTAGCTTGTTACCAGCTGTAACGCCCCGGATTCGTTGCGCCAGGTGTCTGCCAGTTATTCGCCGTCCTTGCCATGTCATTTGCTTGCTTGTTGCATTTTGCCATGTCATCATGTGCATTTCATTTTGCATACGTGTTCGTCTCACGCATCCGAGCATTTTCCCCGTTTTCCGTTTTGCAATCCGGCACTCCTATGTCCTCCGGCGTTCCCCTTTTTCTTCTTTGTTGGCAATATGCCCTAGAGGCAATAATAAAAGTGTTATTATTATATTTCTTTGTTCATGATAATAGTCTTTTATTCATGCTATAACTATATTATCCGAAAATCGTAATACACGTGTGAATACATAGACCACAATATGTCCCTAGTGAGCCTCTAGTTGACTAGCTCGTTGTGATCAACAGGTAGTCATGGTTTCCTGGCTATGGACATTGGATGTCGTTGATAACGGGATCACATCATTAGGAGAATGATGTGATGGACAAGACCCAATCCTAAGCATAGCACAAAGGTCGGTTAGTTCATTTGCTAGAGCTTTTCCAATGTCAAGTATCTCTTCCTTAGACCATGAGATGGTGTAACTCCCGGATACCATAGGAGTGCTTTGGGTGTACCAAATGTCACAAGTAACTGGGTGACTATAAAGGTGCATTACAGGTATCTCCGAAAGTGTCTGTTGGGTTGACACGGATCGAGACTGGGATTTGTCACTCCGTATGACGGAGAGGTATCTCTGGGCCCACTCGGTAATGCATCATCATAATGAGCTCAAGGCGACCAAGTGTTTGGTCACGGGATCATGCATTACGGTACGAGTAAAGTGACTTGCCGGTAACGAGACTGAATGAGGTATTGGGATACTGACTCGAGTCTCGGGCATGTAACGTACCGATAGACAAAGGGAATTGCATACGGGGTTGATTGAATCCTCGACATCGTGGTTCATCCGATGACATCATCGAGGAGCATGTGGGAGCCAACATGGGTATCCAGATCCCGCTGTTGGTTATTGCCCGAGAGCCGTCTCGGTCATGTCTACGTGTCTCCCGAACCCGTAGGGTCTACACACTTAAGGTTCGGTGACGCTAGGGTTATTAGGAAGACTTGTATGTGACTACCGAATGTTGTTCGGAGTCCCGGATGAGATCCCGGACGTCATGAGGAGTTCCGGAAGGGTCCGGAGGTAAAGATTTATATATGGGAAGTTGTCAAACGGACACCGGAAAGTTTCAGGGTCATACCGGTATTGTACCGGGACCACCGGAGGGGTTCCGGGGGTCCACCGGGAGGGGCCACCCCTCCCGGGGGGGCCACATGGGCTGCATGGGATAGCATCCAGCCCCTGGTGTGCTGGGCGCCCCCCCCTTGGGCCCATGCGCCTAGGGTTGGGGGGGAAACCCTAAGGGGGGCGCACCCCCTTGCTTGGGGGGCAAGCCACCCCTCCCTGGCCGCCGCCCCCCCTCTAGATCCCATCTAGAGGGGCCGGCCCCCCTTGCCCCTTCCCCTATAAATAGAGGGGTGAGGGGAGGGCAGCCGCACCACAAGCCAAGGCGCAGCCCCTCCCCTCCCCAACACCTCTCCTCCTCCGTACGTGCTTGGCGAAGCCCTGTCGGAGTAACTGCTGCACCAACAACACCACGCCGTCGTGCTGCCGTTGGAGCTGTCTTCCTCAACCTCTCCTTCCTCCTTGCTGGATCAAGACGGAGGAGACGTCGCCCGTACCGTACGTGTGTTGAATGCGGAGGTGCTGTCCGTTCAGCACTTGGTCATCGGTGATCCGAATCACGTCGAGTACGACTCCATCATCACCATCCCCTTGAACGCTTCCGCACGCGATCTACAAGTGGTATGTAGATGCAAACTCACTCCCTTGACTCGTTGCTTAGATGAACTCATAGATGGATCTTGGTGAAACCGTAGGAAAAATTTTAATTTTCTGCAACGTTCCCCAACAGTGGCATCATGAGCTAGGTCTATGCGTAGTTCTCTTTGCACGAGTAGAACACAATTTTGTTGTGGGCGTAGATCTTGTCAACTTGCTTGCCGCTACTAGTCTTATCTTGCTTCAACGGTATTGTGGTATGAAGCGGCCCGGACCAACCTTACACGTACGCTTACGTGAGACCGATTCCACTGACTAACATGCACTAGTTGCATAAGGTGGCTGGCGGGTGTCTGTCTCTCCCACTTTAGTTGAAGTGGATTCGATGAAAAGGGTCCTTATGAAGGGTAAATAGAAGTTGACCAGATCACGTTGTGGTTATTCGTAGGTAAGAAAACGTTCTTGCTAGAACCCAATTGCAGCCACGTAAAAGATGCAACAACAATTAGAGGACGTCTAACTTGTTTTTGCAGCAATTGTCATGTGATGTGATATGGCCAGAAGTTGTGATGAATGATATATTGTGATGTATGAGATCATGTTCTTGTAATAGGAATCACGACTTGCATGTCGATGAGTATGACAACCGGCAGGAGCCATAGGAGTTGTCTTTATTTTTGTATGACATGCGTGTCACTGAAGAACGCCATGTAAACTACTTTACTTTATTGCTAAACGTGTTAGTCATAGAAGTAGAAGTAGTCGTTGGCGTGACAACTTCATGAAGACACGATGATGGAGATCATGATGATGGAGATCATGGTGTCATGCCGGTGACAAGATGATCATGGAGCCCCGAAGATGAAGATCAAAGGAGCTATATGATATTGGCCATATCATGTCACTACTTTATATAATTGCATGTGATGTTTATTATGTTTTATGCATCTTGTTTACTTAGGACGACGGTAGTAAATAAGATGATCCCTTACAACAATTTCAAGAAGTGTTCTCCCCTAACTGTGCATCGTTGCTAAAGTTCGTCGTTTCGAAGCACCACGTGATGATCGGGTGTGATAGATCCTTACGTTCACATACAACGGGTGTAAGACAGTTTTACACATGCAAAACACTTAGGGTTAACTTGACGAGCCTAGCATGTACAGACATGGCCTCGGAACACGGAGACCGAAAGGTCGAACACGAGTCGTATGGAAGATACGATCAACATGATAATGTTCACCGACGATGACTAGTCCGTCTCACGTGATGATCGGACATGGCCTAGTCGACTCGGATCGTGTAACACTTAGATGACTAGAGGGATGTCAAATCTGAGTGGGAGTTCATTCAATAATTTGATTAGATGAACTTAATTATCATGAACTTAGTCTAAAACCTTTTGCAAATATGTCTTGTAGATCAAATGGCCAACGCTCATGTCAACATGAACTTCAACGCGTTCCTAGAGAAAACCAAGCTGAAAGATGATGGCAGCAACTATACGGACTGGGTCCGGAACCTGAGGATCATCCTCATAGCTGCCAGGAAACAATATGTCCTAGAAGGACCGCTAGGTGACGCTCCCGTCCCAGAGAACCAAGACATTATGAATGCTTGGCAGTCTCGTGCTGATGATTACTCCCTCGTTCAGTGCGGCATGCTTTACAGCTTAGAACCGGGGCTCCAAAAGCATTTTGCGCATCACGGAGCATATGAGATGTTCGAGGAGCTGAAACTAGTTTTCCAAGCGCACGCCCGGGTCGAGAGATATGACATCTCCGACAAGTTCTATAGTTGTAAGATGGAGGAAAATAGTTCTGTCAGTGAGCACATACTCCAGATGTCTGGGTTGCACAACCGTATGACCCAGCTGAATATTAACCTCCCTGATGAGGCAGTCATTGACAGAATCCTTCAGTCGCTCCCACCAAGCTACAAGAGCTTTGTGATGAACTACAATATGCAGGGGATGGTAAAGACCATTCCTGAAGTATTTTCTATGCTGAAGTCAGCAGAGGTTGAAATCAAGAAAGAACATCAAGTGTTGATGGTCAATAAGACCACTAAGTTCAAGAAGGGCAAGGGTAAGAAGAACTTCAAGAAGGATGGCAAGGAGGTTGCCGCGCCCGGTAAGCCAGTTGCCGGGAAGAAGTCAAAGAATGGACCCAAGCCTGAGACTGAGTGCTTTTATTGCAAGGGGAAGGGTCACTGGAAGCGGAACTGCCCCAAATACTTAGCGGATAAGAAGGCCGGCAACACTAAAGGTATATTTGATATACATGTAATTGATGTGTACCTTACCAGTACTCGTAGTAACTCCTGGGTATTTGATACCGGTGTCGTTGCTCATATTTGTAACTCACGGCAGGAGCTGCGGAATAAGCGGAGACTGGCGAAGGACGAGGTGACGATGCGCGTCGGGAACGGTTCCAAAGTCGATGTGATCGCCGTCGGCATGCTACCTCTACATTTACCTACGGGATTAGTTATAAACCTTAATAATTGTTATTTTGTGCCAAGTTTGAGCATGAACATTGTATCTGGATCTCGTTTGATACGAGATGGCTACTCATTTAAATCCGAGAATAATGGTTGTTCTATTTATATGAGAGATATGTTTTATGGTCATGCCCCTATGGTCAATGGTTTATTCATAATGAATCTCGAGCGTAATGTTACACATATTCATAGTGTGAATACCAAAAGATGTAAAGTTGATAACGATAGTCCCACATACTTGTGGCACTGCCGCCTTGGTCACATTGGTGTCAAGCGCATGAAGAAACTCCATGCTGATGGACTTTTGGAGACTCTCGATTATGAATCGTTTGACACATGCGAACCATGCCTCATGGGCAAGATGACAAAGACTCCGTTCTCCGAAACAATGGAGCGAGCAACCAACTTGTTGGAAATCATACATACCGATGTGTGCGGTCCAATGAGCGTTGAGGCTCGCGGAGGATATCGTTATGTTCTCACTCTCACTGATGACTTGAGTAGATATGGGTATGTCTACTTAATGAAACACAAGTCTGAGACCTTTGAAAAGTTCAAGGAATTTCAGAATGAGGTAGAGAATCAACGTGACCGAAAGATAAAATTCCTACGATCAGATCGTGGAGGAGAATACTTAAGTCACGAATTTGGTACACACTTAAGGAAATGTGGAATCGTTTCACAACTCACGCCGCCTGGAACACCTCAGCGTAACGGTGTGTCCGAACATCGTAATCGCACTCTATTAGATATGGTGCGGTCTATGATGTCTCTTACCGATTTACCACTATCATTTTGGGGATACGCTCTAGAGATAGCTAAATTCACTTTAAATAGGGCACCGTCTAAATCCGTTGAGACGACACCGTATGAATTATGGTTTGGGAAGAAACCTAAGCTGTCGTTTCTGAAAGTTTGGGGATGCGATGCTTATGTCAAGAAACTTCAACCTGAAAAGCTCGAACCCAAGTCGGAAAAATGCGTCTTCATAGGATACCCTAAGGAAACCATTGGGTATACCTTCTACTTAAGATCCGAGGGCAAGATCTTTGTCGCTAAGAACGGATCCTTTCTGGAAAAAGAGTTTCTCTCGAAAGAAGTAAGTGGGAGGAAAGTAGAACTCGATGAAGTACTACCTCTTGAGCGGGACAGTAGTGCAGCTCAGGAAGATGTTCCTGTGATGCCTACACCAACTGAAGAGGAAAATAATGATGATGATCAAGGTACTTCGGATCAAGTTGCTACTGAACTTCGTAGGTCCACAAGGACACGTTCCGCACCAGATTGGTACGGCAACCCTGTCCTAGAAATCATGTTGTTAGACAACGGTGAACCATCGAACTATGAAGAAGCGATGGCGGGCCCAGATTCCAACAAATGGCTTGGAGCCATGAAATCTGAGATAGAATCCATGTATGAAAACAAAGTATGGACTTTGACTTACTTGCCCAATGATCGGCGAGCGATAGAAAACAAATGGATCTTTAAGAAGAAGACGGACGCGGATGGTAATGTCACCATCTATAAAGCTCGACTTGTCGCTAAGGGTTATCGGCAAGTTCAAGGGATTGACTACGATGAGACTTTCTCTCCCATAGCGAAGCTTAAGTCCGTCCAAATCATGTTAGCAATTGCCGCATACTATGATTATGAGATATGGCAGATGGACATCAAAACGGCATTCCTTAATGGTTATCTTAAGGAAGAGCTGTATATGATGCAGCCAGAAGGTTTCGTCGATCCTAAGAACACTAACAAAGTATGCAAGCTCCAGCGATCCATTTATGGGCTGGTGCAAGCATCTCAGAGTTGGAACATTCGCTTTGATGAGATGATCAAAGCGTTTGGGTTTATGCAGACTTATGGAGAAGCCTGCGTTTACAAGAAAGTGAGTGGGAGCTCTGTAGCATTTCTCATATTATATGTAGATGACATACTATTGATGGGAAATGATATAGAATTCTTGGACAGCATTAAGGCCTACTTGAATAAGTGTTTTTCAATGAAGGACCTTGGAGAAGCTGCTTATATATTAGGCATCAAGATCTATAGAAATAGATCGAGACGCCTCATAGGTCTTTCACAAAGCACATACCTTGATAAAATTTTGAAGAAGTTCAAAATGGATCAGTCCAAGAAGGGGTTCTTGCCTGTATTGCAAGGTGTGAGATTGAACTCGGCTCAATGCCCGACCAAGGCAAAAGATAAAGAAGAGATGAGTGTCATCCCCTATGCTTCAGCCATAGGATCTATTATGTATGCCATGCTGTGTACCAGACCTGATGTAAACCTTGCCGTAAGTTTGGTAGGAATGTACCAAAGTAATCCCGGCAAGGAACACTGGACAGCGGTCAAGAATATCCTGAAGTACTTGAAAAGGACAAAGGACATGTTTCTCGTTTATGGAGGTGACGAAGAGCTCGTCGTAAAGGGTTACGTCGACGCTAGCTTCGACACATATCTGGATGACTCTAAGTCACAAACCGGATACGTGTATATGTTGAATGGTGGAGCAGTAAGCTGGTGCAGCTGCAAGCAGAGCGTCGTGGCGGGATCTACATGTGAAGCGGAGTACATGGCAGCCTCGGAGGCAGCGCATGAAGCTATTTGGGTGAAGGAGTTCATCACCGACCTAGGAGTCATACCTAATGCGTCGGGGCCGATCAAACTTTTCTGTGACAATATTGGAGCTATTGCCCTTGCGAAGGAGCCCAGATTTCACAAGAAGACCAGGGACATCAAGCATCGTTTCAACTCCATCCGTGAAAATGTTCAAGATGGAGACATAGAAATTTGCAAAGTACATAGGGATCTGAATGTCGTAGATCCGTTGACTAAACCTCTCTCGCGAGCGAAACATGATCAACACCAGAACTCTATGGGTGTTCGATTCATCACAATGTAACTAGATTATTGACTCTAGTGCAAGTGGGAGTTTTTTGGAAATATGCCCTGGAGGCAATAATAAAAGTGTTATTATTATATTTCTTTGTTCATGATAATAGTCTTTTATTCATGCTATAACTGTATTATCCGGAAATCGTAATACACGTATGAATACATAGACCACAATATGTCCCTAGTGAGCCTCTAGTTGACTAGCTCGTTGTGATCAACAGATAGTCATGGTTTCCTGGCTATGGACATTGGATGTCGTTGATAACGGGATCACATCATTAGGAGAATGATGTGATGGACAAGACCCAATCCTAAGCATAGCACAAAGGTCGGTTAGTTCGTTTGCTAGAGATTTTCCAATGTCAAGTATCTCTTCCTTAGACCATGAGATCGTGTAACTTCCGGATACCGTAGGAGTGCTTTGGGTGTACCAAACGTCACAACGTAACTGGGTGACTATAAAGGTGCATTACAGGTATCTCCGAAAGTGTCTGTTGGGTTGACACGGATCGAGACTGGGATTTGTCACTCCGTATGACGGAGAGGTATCTCTGGGCCCACTCGGTAATGCATCATCATAATGAGCTCAAGGTGACCAAGTGTTTGGTCACGGGATCATGCATTATGGTACGAGTAAAGTGACTTGCCGGTAACGAGACTGAACGAGGTATTGGGATACTGACGATCGAGTCTCGGGCATGTAATGTACCGATAGACAAAGGGAATTGCATACGGGGTTGATTGAATCCTCGACATCGTGGTTCATCCGATGACATCATCGAGGAGCATGTGGGAGCCAACATGGGTATCCAGATCCCACTGTTGGTTATTGCCCGAGAGCCGTCTCGGTCATGTCTACGTGTCTCCCGAACCCGTAGGGTCTACACACTTAAGGTTCGGTGATGCTAGGGTTATTAGGAAGACTTGTATGTGACTACCGAATGTTGTTCGGAGTCCCGGATGAGATCCCGGACGTCACGAGGAGTTCCGGAAGGGTCCGGAGGTAAAGATTTATATATGGGAAGTTGTCAAACGGACACCGGAAAGTTTCGGGGTCATACCGGTATTGTACCGGGACGACCGGAGGGGTTCCGGGGGTCCACCGGGAGGGACCACCCCTCCCGGGGGGGCCACATGGGCTGCGTGGGATAGCATCCAGCCCCTGGTGGGCTGGGCGCCCCCCCCCCTTGGGCCCATGCGCCTAGGGTTGGGGGGAAACCCTAAGAGGGGCGCATCCCCTTGCTTGGGGGGCAAGCCACCCCTCCCTGGCCGCCGCCCCCCCTCTAGATCCCATCTAGAGGGGCCGGCCCCCCTTGCCCCTTCCCCTATAAATAGAGGGGTGAGGGGAGGGCAGCCGCACCACAAGCCAAGGCGCAGCCCCTCCGCTCCCCAACACCTCTCCTCCTCCGTACGTGCTTGGCGAAGCCCTGTCGGAGTAACTGCTGCACCAACAACACCACGCCGTCGTGCTGCCGTTGGAGCTGTCTTCCTCAACCTCTCCTTCCTCCTTGCTGGATCAATACGGAGGAGACGTCGCCCGTACCGTACGTGTGTTGAACGCGGAGGTGCTGACCGTTCAGCACTTGGTCATCGGTGGTCTGAATCACGTCGAGTACGACTCCATCATCACCATCCCCTTGGACGCTTCCGCACGCGATCTACAAGTGGTATGTAGATGCAAACTCACTCCCTTGACTCGTTGCTTAGATGAACTCATAGATGGATCTTGGTGAAACCGTAGGAAAAATTTTAATTTTCTGCAACGTTCCCCAACACTCTTTGCGTGTGCGGGTGTTAAACGTTCTCGGAATGGACCGAGGTTTGCCAAGCGGCCTTGGTATAGCACCGGTAGACCGCCTGTCAAGTTTCGTGCCATTTGGAGGTCGTTTGATACTCCAACGGTTAACCGGGTAACCGCAAAAGCCCCCTTCTCTTTGCAGCCCAAAACCCCTCCAAACTGGCCCAAAACCCAGCAAACTCCCCTCCATGCTCTCGGTCGTTCGATCACGATCGTGTGGACGAAAACCGTGCCTCGTTTGGAGCTTCCTAGCTCCTCCTACCTATAAATAAGTGATCCCCTCCGAAATTTGCGGTCTAACCCTAGCAAACTCCCCCTCCGCGCCGTCGGACATGTCCGCCCGCGCCGGACGAAATCACGCCGCCGCCCCGAGCCACTCAGCGCCCGCCACGTGTCGCCGCCGTCTTCCTCCACCGCCGCGGCTCGGAGAGCCCGCGCGAGGCCCGCCCGGGCCCGAGGCTCCCCGCCGCCACTCAGATCCGCGCGCCGCCCGCGCCCTTGCACCGCCGCCGCCGCCGCGAACCCCCGCGCCGACCCCGCCGCCTCGCCGCCGCCTGGCCTCCCGCGACCCCGCGCTGCAGCCGCGCCGGCGTGCCGCGCTGAGCCGCCGCCCCTCC
>NC_041393.1:452646087-452649824 GCF_002162155.2 Triticum dicoccoides
TCGCCGCACCCTCCGCCAAGCCAAGCCGCCGCCTCCACCTCGCCGGCGCCCGCGCCTTCCCTCGCCGGAATCCGCCTCCTCGCCAGAGCTCGCCGGCCGGATTCGGTGGATCGGGATGAGATCCACCGGGATCTCAACCATACGTGTCGCCCGCGCCCCGGATCTCTCCGTCCCGGAACCGCTCCATCCCGTTGACTTTCGAGGTTGAATTTTCTGCTAAGTCCCCGAATCTGTGATATTTTATGCCATATTCATCGCATCATAACTTGCTGCATACTGCTCCGTTTCGTGCGTGTAATATGTCAAATTGTTCTCCTCGATGAGTACTTCATTTCATTCCATTACATCATGTTCATTTCAGTCCATCTTGATGCCTGAATCATCGTTGCAAGAGTGCATGTTGCTGTTAATCTGCTGAAACTGTTATAACTTAAGGATTTGTCATTTTTGCCATGTTTGATGTGTGCATCCTATGAGGTTGATGTCTACATGTGTTTTGAACTATGTCATTCCATATTCACAGAGGTGCAATCCATGTATTTTTTTAGTTGTGTGCTGAGTGCATCAAGCTTGTTAAAGAGGGTACTTGCTGTTACTGTTTTGCTAGGCTGAATCTGTTATTTTGTGATGCCATGTAAACCTGCTGCTACAAGTCATTTCCTGCATAATCTGGAGATATTCACTAAGGATGATTTGTTATACATGTCATGCTCTATCCATCCATGCCCCTGGTTGCATTTATAGCTTGCTATAACTAGTTGTAATCTTGCTCTAAAGTTGCTAAATAATCTTGCTATCAGCCTGTTAACTTTGAGTTCAGTTTTGCCATGTGTTTTGCTAGTGATCCATGTACCCTATAAACTTGTTATTGCCATGCTTAGCTTCATAAACATGCCTTCTTGTTGTTGGTTGCCTTGCCATGCCATGTATTGCTCTGTGGTGAGTGGTACAACCTCACCAACGTGCCTACTTATTGTTGTTCCTGCCATGTGTGAATCTGTCATATCACTTGCCATGTTTACATGGGTGCCATCATATCTTATGATCATTTTTGGCTCTTGGTCAGTAAGGGACTTTTGTTCTATGCAATTAGTAGATTTATGCCATGCCTTTGTTGGCCATGATAAGTTCCTGTAACATGTTATTTGATAGCTCTAAACATTGCAACCTGATGTTATTTCTGCCAAGTCTGTAAACTGTTATTATTTGCAATCTTGCCATGTTCTTTTGAGCATGTTCTATCGATTTCTGGAGATAGCTCAGTGTTCATGTTTTGTCATGCCTTACCTGTACTTCATGCCTATGCCTTTTGTTCTTATGTTGGGGTGCTGTAGCTTGTTGTTTTGATGCTTGCAATATGCCTAATTACTGTTTTGGACAGCATGCCCTTTTGAACTTGTATAGTGTATGTGTTGAACCGTTGCTCCGTTTTGAGTGTGCTCTATATGAAACTTGCTTGATTTTGCATGTAGTTTCGTATTATAATGTTGCATCATTGTTTTGAGGTGTTTTCTTGATGTTTGGATGCATTTTGCATCAATGCCATGTTTAACTTGTTTTGCTCATATCTTCTAGGCCGTAGCTCCGAATTAAATGAACTTTATATGTATCTTGACTAGAATTTCGTGTAGATCCTCTTGGTGCTCTTTAACTTGCTGTTTAACAACTTGAACATAAGGTTTATTCAGATCTGGACCAATTTCTAAATTTTCATATGAGGACTTACCGGAATTGTTATATGTTGTTCCCGGCCTCATTTAAACTTGCCTTGATGTGTTGCTCTTGTATGCATCAACTCTTGCCATGAGTAGCTCCATCTAGCTTTGTCATGCATCATGCATGGTTGTGCATCATGTCTTGACTATGTGTGGTGTGTTTACTATGTTGTGTGCTTCTTCTCGATAGTTCCCGTTTCGTTGCGATCGTGAGGATTTGTTCGCCTACGCTTGCTTCATCTTCGTGGCTTCATCTTCTTCATGGACTCTTTCTTCTTCCTTGCAGGATTTCAGGCAAGATGACCGTTACCCTGGATCTCACTACTATCATTGCTATGCTAGTTGCTTCGTTCTATCGCTTTGCTGCGCTACCTATCACTTGTTCTTCAAGCCTCCAAAATTGCCATGAACCTCTAACCTTTGACACCCTTCCTAGCAAACCGTTGCTTGGCTATATTACCGCTTTGCTCAGCCCCTCTTATAGCGTTGTTAGTTGCAGGTGAAGTTGAAGATTGCTCCATGATGGACAGGATTATGTTGGGATATCACAATATCTCTTATTTAATTAATGCATCTATATACTTGGTAAAGGGTGGAAGACTCGGCCTTATGCCTGGTGTTTTGTTCCACTCTTGCCGCCCTAGTTTCCGTCATACCGGTGTTATGTTCCCGGATTTTGCGTTCCTTACGCGGTTGGGTGATTTATGGGACCCCCTTGACAGTTCGCTTTGAATAAAACTCCTCCAACAAGGTCCAACCTTGGTTTTACCATTTGCCTCACCTAGCCCTTTTTCCCTTGGGTTTCCGGAGCCCGAGGGTCATCTTTATTTTACCCCCCCCCCCCCCGGGCCAGTGCTCCTTCGAGTGTTGGTCCAACCTGAGCGATGTCCGGTGCCCCCTGGGCAACCAGGGTCTATGCCAACCCAACGTCTTGCTCATCTGGTGTGCCCTGAGAACGAGATATGTGCAGCTCCTATCGGGATTTGTTGTCACATCGGGCGGCTTTGCTGGTCTTGTTTTACCATTGTCGAAATGTCTTGTAAACCGGGATTCCGAGACTGATCGGGTCTTCCTGGGAGATGGTATATCCTTCGTTAATCGCGAGAACTTATCATGGGCTAAGTTGGGACACCCCTGCTGGGTATTATCTTTCGAAAGCCGTGCCTGCGGTTATGTGGCAGATGGGAATTTGTTAATGTCCGGTTGTAGATAACTTGACACCAGATCCGAATTAAAACACATCAACCGCGTGTGTAGCCGTGATGGTCTCTTTTTGGCGGAGTCCGGGAAGTGAACACGGTTTTGGGTTATGTTTGACGTAAGTAGGAGTTCAGGATCACCTCTTGATCATTGCTAGCTTCACGACCGTTCCGTTTGCTTCTCTTCTCGCTCTTATTTGCGTATGTTAGCCACCATATCATGCTTAGTCGCTGCTGCAACCTCACCACTTTACCCCTTCCTTTCCTATTAAGCTTTGCTAGTCTTGATACCCATGGTAATGGGATTGCTGAGTCCTCGTGGCTCACAGATTACTACAACAACAGTTGCAGGTACAGGTTATGCGATGATCATGACGCGAGAGCGATGTTTGCTTGTTTTGGAGTTCTTCTTCTACTTCTTCGATCAGGGGATAGGTTCCAGGTCGGCGGCCTGGGCTAGCAGGGTGGATGTCGTTTGAGTTTCTGTTTGTGTTTCATCCGTAGTCGGATGGTGCTCTTATGTAAGATGATGTTGTATTCGTGTGGCATTGTATGCCTTATGTATGTATCCCTACCTATTATGTAATGTTGATGTAATGATATCCACCTTGCAAAAGCGTCTTCAAGATGCGCTTCTATCCTTGGTGGGACCTTCGAGTTCCTTTAGGATAGGGTCGCATATTGGGCGTGACACCAGCATGCACCTCTGTGGTGGCCACACGTGGTTGAGACACCACCAACCAACCAACATTAGTAGCCACCTTGACGACAATCCCCTCGATGGAAAGAGTGGACACACTCTTGTCGGAGCCAATATTCATAG
>NC_041393.1:452650114-452657966 GCF_002162155.2 Triticum dicoccoides
AAATTTTAAGAGCTCGTTGAGGCAAGCCCTTCTCCTTCCAATATGCTTCACCCGGAAGATTGTTGTAGTAGATGGGCTCCCGCTTGTCCCTCAAGGTGACGCAAAAGCGCATGGAAGTGTCACATACCAGGCCATAACACTCACAATATTGTGGAAATTTCTCACACTTCTACAAGGAATTGCAACTCACAAGGACTACCCAACACGTGCAAGCTGCATTATTTCTAAGGGGCTACACTGTTTCTAACGCACAAGAACTTGTAGATGATGACATTGTTACGATGGGAGACCACCACCACCTCGCCAATTTGTTCTTCTTGGCCCATGTCCACCGTCATGAGCTCAAATGGGAGTCCACACACCTAAGCCCATATGGGATGACACCAAGATCAATGTTGGTCGGGCTTTCCTTGTCGTCGAAGGCAACAGAGACGATGCCACCCTGTTTGAAGTGCCACAATTGCGATTTTAGCACAAAGTAGCGATTGTCCTCGAAAACAAAACTGAGGAAGAATCACCAGTCATCGCTGCCAACCCATTGGATGGTGGCATTGCCCTACAACCGCCACATCAATGAACGAAGCTCATCAACAATGGTCTTCGAGCTCACCCCGAATGGCAGGAGCCGCCCAACAGCGACGACCTTCCTCGCAACCTCCAGATCATTGATGAAGGGGACAACCTCGTCGAGGCTCAGCTTTTCCCTTACGATGCAATGACGGTGGAATCAAGGGGGCGCCTCCCCCAATTTTATTCACCGACATGCAAAGAATCCTCCACCCCATACACACCTTCGTCCTTTCCCCTTTTCTCCACCACCTCATAGACAAATGAGAGACAAAGGGAAAAAGTTCCACCACCTCACCCTTAAACTGGTCCAAGCAAGCTAGGGCTCGTCAGTGAGAGGGAAGAACTCAGCCCAGATCTGTGACAATGACCTCGTGCATTGCGGCAACGACATCATAAGAAATTGTATCCAATATGAAGATTTTACAGTCTTAAATATATTTGGTGGGAGGCATTTCTTCTTCTTATTATTATTATTTTGATGAGAAAGAAAGCATTTGTAAATATATATGTAGGAAATTTTTGAAATTCCACATATGTGGCAACCGGCGGTTGGCCGTTTTAACCACGCCAAGCCTCCCATGCC
The DNA here is from genome assembly GCF_002162155.2 of Triticum dicoccoides. Taxonomy (NCBI): domain Eukaryota; kingdom Viridiplantae; phylum Streptophyta; class Magnoliopsida; order Poales; family Poaceae; genus Triticum; species Triticum dicoccoides. The sequence goes on from NC_041393.1 coordinate 452,651,268, forward strand.
GCCGGTCATTTGATCTTCTTGCACAAGAAGTAAGGCACTGGGGTTTTCCAAGAAAAGGAAAAAAAAGTAAGGCGCCGGTCGTTTCACCTTCTTGGACGAGAACTAAGCAGGGATGCCCCACCACCGCTCCCTCTCTCTCGTGATTATCGGAGCCAAACCCAGCAGCGGTCCAGAGTTTCCAAGGCTCCAACGTTCGCCCCGTCCCACCCACCCATAGGGACCTTCTCGAAACCATCGCCCCACTCCTCGCCCGGCCCCACCCGTCAGCCACCCGCCCGTTCCATTCCCGGTAGCGGAGAAACAGAAGGCGATCCGCAACCCGCGGTGCCCCGCGTGCCCGGCCACCCAATGAAACCCCCCATTATATAAACCCCCTGGCCTCGCTAATCACATCGCAATCTCGGGTAGCCGTCCCAATCCTCGATCTGTTCTCAAACCCTCCTCCGTCCGTCACAGCTCCAGATTTCCTTCCCCATGGGTAACCCCGTCGCCCCGAGCAATTACTAGCTGTTGTACCTTTTACATTTCTTGTGGTCCGTTCGCTGATTGTTGTCCCTTCCTTTTGCTAGATTTTCCGTGGTCTGGGAAGCTCCGATCAAGATCGGCATCAATGGTGAGCTTGTGCCTCCGATCTGATCTGGTTTGCTTCTCTGTTGGCTGCTTCCGTGGGTTCGTTTCCTGATGGATGGATTTTTTCTTTGCGCTGCAGGTTTCGGCCGGATCGGCAGGCTTGTGGCCAAGGTTGCGCTCCAGAGCCCCGATGTCGAGCTCGTCGCCGTCAACGACCCCTTCATCACCACCGACTACATGGTATCGTTCTCGATTCTCCTTGCTCATGAGATCTGTAGGTTTGTATGGTAGGGTCATTGTGGATTCGTGCATGGGACACCCGTTTATGGATTGTGGATTGTGAGCTTAGATCTGTACTAAACCTGATTGGATTTGCTTTTCTCGTTACATGCTGATTCTTTGCTACACTATCATAAGCACAGTTAAATAGCGATGTATATGAATCTAGTGAATGTCGCTACATGTCTGTATGTATCATCAGTTTTGGGAAACGACTTTTAGATCTGCTTTGCAAGTGCCTTTTGCATACGTTATATTCCTCATTTAGTGGAGAATAGTTTTGTAGTTCCAGATTTGAGGAATCTATTTGTTCCATGCAGTGACTATTGTTCCATTGTGGTATTTAAAATAGATGTACACCTGGTAGTATTCTCTCTTATCTTACTATAAATAAGACACATGCAGGCTCCGTGCCAGTTAGTACTTGTTAATTAAAGCATAGCGCTACTAATTGTCTCTGGTTCATATTGTGGTTCTGAATTATGTGCTTGTAACTTGCAGACCTACATGTTCAAGTATGACACTGTCCACGGACAGTGGAAGCACCATGAAGTTAAGGTGAAGGACTCCAAGACCCTTCTCTTCGGTGAGAAGGAGGTTGCTGTGTTTGGATGCAGGTTTGTTACCTTTCATTTTTGTGGCCATGCAGTTGATTTCCATGTGAAGTACACAGGCTGATTTACAATGTCCTGATGTAGGAACCCTGAGGAGATCCCATGGGCTGCTGCTGGTGCTGAGTACGTTGTTGAGTCCACCGGTGTTTTCATCGACAAGGATAAGGCTGTAGCTCACATTAAGGTACATTCTTTCACAGTTTCCATTTCATGGTACCTGAACCTTTCTTATGTATATTTGTACTAAATTAGTTTTCTGTGTCACCACTTTCAGGGTGGTGCCAAGAAGGTCATCATTTCTGCTCCCAGCAAGGATGCTCCCATGTTTGTCTGTGGTGTCAATGAGAAGGAATACAAGTCTGATATCGACATTGTCTCCAACGCTAGCTGCACCACTAACTGCCTTGCTCCTCTTGCTAAGGTGCTTATCATTGCAGTTTTGTGCTGCTCAAACCAACCGCCAATATTGGGAATGGTATGCTGACAATTTGTTTCTTTCAGGTTATCAATGACAGGTTTGACATCGTTGAGGGTTTGATGACCACAGTTCATGCCATCACTGGTAATGCATAACACTCGGTTTTTTCTTTAACATTTTATATTCTATCTTTAACAAGTATGCTTATGTGTGGCTGAAATTTGAATTTACAGCAACCCAGAAGACTGTTGATGGTCCTTCCAGCAAGGACTGGAGAGGTGGAAGGGCTGCCAGCTTCAACATCATTCCAAGCAGCACTGGTGCAGCAAAGGTATATTCAGCTGGCCTTCTATTATATCATGAGTTATCTGATTGAACACTGTATCTGTTCGATTGAACACTATATCATGACTTATCTGATTGAACATTGTATCTGTTCGATGGATTACCATTTAATTGTAACTGTCTGATTTCTTGCAGGCTGTTGGCAAGGTGCTCCCAGAGCTTAACGGAAAGTTGACTAGAATGGCCTTCCGCGTTCCCACTGTTGATGTTTCTGTTGTTGATCTGACTGTTAGACTTGTGAAGCTAGCAACCTATGATCAGATTAAGGCTGCTATCAAGTGAGTAATTCCACTAACCAGGAACAATTTCTTTTACTTCGATGCGCATATGGTTTCTGGTTTTGGTATTTGGGCCACATACCACCTACGAGATGTATTGATGTGTACCGATCTGATTTTACAGGGAGGAGTCTGAGGGAAACCTCAAGGGCATTTTGGGTTACGTTGATGAGGACCTTGTTTCCACTGACTTCCAGGGTGACAACAGGTGTTTACCATTGCTTTGACAATAGCCATGTTACTACTTTTTATTAATGGGTTCATTTTGATTGCCTATGTGAGTACTCATCTGACTTGGCTAATGATGCCACTTTACCCATAACAGGTCCAGCATCTTTGATGCCAAGGCCGGGATTGCTCTGAACGACAACTTTGTCAAGCTTGTCTCCTGGTACGACAACAAGTGGGGATACAGGTCAGTGGCACCTTCTATGGCTCTTGCATTCATCGGACCACTGACCAATTTACACTTATTGTGACAGTCAGTTTTTGGCTTTCTCCACTGCGGTGCTTAACCATGCAAGCTGGAAGCACAATCGCAGTGGTTCTCCCTTTGCACACCTAGCCGAACAAAGCGGAACATAGGAGGCAAGCACAGGAGCCCGGCAACCCAACTATTGACCGAAGACACAATTAGAAATTGATGCATATATAGCAATATCCGAGAATTTTTGCCGAATCTCTAAAGGTGTCCGGCGTTGCACTGCGAGACTTATGCGGAAAACACACAAATAGTTGAAAAGTGCCATAGGATTGGAAAACCAAAAAACGTCAGGAAAAACTCGACGTCCGAACTAGATCAATTGTTCGGTGCCAATCAGAAAATTGGTCTTAGAAAAAAAATTGTGCTTCTGTCGTGCTTTAACATGACACATCGTATGTCAAGACTTCAAGCGGGTCAACCTACGGCTTCAACCTCCTATCCCGAAGGCGGAGTACTTCTCGTTAGGCCAGTTTAGAAAACTTTAGCGGCTTTGAGAGATAAATTAGGCTCCCGGGCTATTGACCACACACTCGCCTCGAAAAAAAGGAGTGATAGAAAAAAGACTTTGCAACGACTAAGAAGAAGAACACTTATTATAAAACGGCTCATATAAATTTAAGAGCCCCCAAGTGACTTGGGTAAAAAAAATATGTATAATGATTCTATGTACCGAAGTACTTATATCATATCGGTGTTCACCCGAACTTTAAACGCGTCTTAACCGACCGTCGGCTTCTCCCTCTTCGGTCAAGGGCCGAAAAATGTTATGTACTCCACCTGTCGAGAATATCGACGGTGTTTCTGATAACCAGGCAATCAGGCCATAAGGCTGTAACAGACAAAGTGCGCTCAGGGAACTTATGCTATATTACCGACGAAGTGTAAGAAGCATCTTCGAAGAAAATAGTACCCCCACCGATACCTTTCTTCGGTTGCTCATTGCTACTATGAGACTTGTGCAATAGATTTTTGTACTCATGAGTTCCGTTGTGTGCCAACCATAATTGAAAACAATAAGAGCGCTAGCTTTCGGCTTCACCCAGTTTGAGGTCCGGCTTGGATGACCCGATCGTGACAATTGCAGAGGTGCTCCCTTTACTCCCTAGCCGAACAATCGGGAACGTAGGGGTAAACATAGGAGCAAGGCAACCCAGCTTGCAAATCGCTTAAGTCAACATGGTGCATATTGTGGTGTAATACACGAACAAGGAACGAAGCCGTACAAGTATAATCATATGCAAGAGGAAAGGCTTCATAAAGGAAGCCCCCAAGTAAACATGGTATTTGAATTTGTGTGTCACAAACAAAGTTTTGACAAGGAAGTTTTTTCGCAAACAATTTTTTGCCAAAAAGGTATAATTCTTGGTCGAACCGAACAAAATTTAAAACTGAAAGTTTTTTTAGCATGAAAGCGACTTAGCTGGTTAATGTGCTCGGTGTTGATGACGCGATCTGGGCTTGTGGCGGGACGAAGACGCCCATTGATCTATGACAGATCCGACGAGGTTCACAGTCCTCGGCATGGCCGAGGTCCCAGCCCCCAAGCCCGGGGTGTCCAAGCAAGGAGTTCGGCAATCCGGAGTAGTGACACGGCTCGGCCGATGTGGTAAGGTGAAGCCCCCAGTCTAGGCAAGCTGGCGGAGTTGGCCGGCAGTGTGACGCCGAAGTCCTCGGCGTGGGTTAATGAAGTGATAACGAAGCCCCGGTCCAGCCGACGTGACGTGGTACGTCGGTACGCCGAGGAGATAGTGCTGCCCAATCACGGATCATTTACCTGTGCACAGGAAATAGTGCAAGCCTGAGATAATAGTAATAAAAAAATCATTGCATAATTAATAATTTATCCAGAGTGAGTAATAAAAGAAATATGGCATGTGCGCCAAGGTCGGCTCGATAGCATGACGGCGCTGTGGCGCGGCAATGTCGACCTAGGTCGGCCAGCCTCAGTGACAGCGAGACGCCAGCTAGACCGACGTCATGCACAAGTGTCGACAAAATGTCCCTACAAAAGTAATGCAGTGCAAAACAACAAAAAATATTTTGTGTGCAATAATTTTAGGAGCTAACCTAATAGTTAGGAAAAATAGCCAAATAGATCCGTACAGTACTAGAAACGAGAATCAAATGATCTTTGCACGATGATTCACTAGTACGTGAAGTAGTAGCACTAGTAGTTTAATTAGTAGAATCCACCAGGTAGGTATAGGTACCGTGCTATACAAAGTACTCGATCAGGTTGGTACTGATGTCTGTTACCGCCGAGCTAAGTTCGGATCCGACGTAGTGTCGATACAGATCAAAATTCTTCGGATGATGATATTCGCACAGTCCGATGACAATGTGATGATGGACATCAGTGCGGACCCGCATTAACCGACCTGCGTATAGATGAAAACTGGCCAGACTAGATGTAGTTGTAGCAATCCAAAAAAAACATGTGGATGTTCACAGATTTGCTTTTGCTACAAGGAGGTAGGTCGTACTAGTAATAGTACTAGCAAAAGCTCTAGCACGTGGAAAGTGCATGTAAGAAAGATAATTAACCAAACACATGCACTGCCCAAATTAAATAGTAAGGAAAAGCAAAAAAGGAATCGGATCTCCTTGTGGTTTGCCAACAATGTGAATTCTTGTTGGCTTTTCTGCACCATTCGGTATGTGCATCGTTGTAGCACCGGCTGGAATACCATAGGTTGGACTCTTTTTTTCACAGCAGATCCCACCAGTTGTTGTCCTGCCAACTCACGAGTCCAGCCCTAATCGAGTAGTCTGGGCATGGGTTGCGCTGGGAGTTCGGCTACCAGGCCTCCGCCGCCGCCGCTCTAGGCGCGACTCGCCACGCCGGTATATATACATGCACACAAGCTTGTACGTACGGAGTTGAACCTGATCTCGCGGATACCTCGGCCACTCTATTGTGGTCAGATCGCGCGGAAAAATTGCCGCTGCCCACGGGATCAAAAGCGATTTGCAAAAAAATATAGCAAGGCAGTAGAAACACTTCGCGAAGAAATTGCTTTATATCATACGGATTAACTCAAACAATATCACCTGATAATCCATCGATCTGCGACGACACCTAGAAGGCTCTCAATGAAAGCACCAATGTCGGTTCAATATCCGGCGTATCTCGTAGTAGGGTCCTAAGCTAGGCGTCTTGGAGCGATGGTAACATGGACACGGGGTTATACCCACCTTCGGGCTCTCTTGATGAGATAATACCCTACATGCTGCTTTTGATTGTATTCATATGGGTGTAGTACAGAGTACATGTATCTACCACGAGATTGTAGTAATGAATATGAGATTGTCTATTGACTAGCCTGGCCTCGGTTTATATAAGACACCGGAGGCCTAGGGTTTAGGAGAGTCCTTGTCTTGGGCACCAAGTCTTGTGGAGTCTTCCTTGTATGTGGCAGGGGTTGTCCGAACTGGCCCATGAGTATACGGCCATGGGGGTCCTCGACCCAATCCAACTGATCGGGAGATGACGTGGTGAGTACCCCCTAGTCCAGGACACCGTCAACCGTCGACCTCCTCCAGCCTCCACGGGCTCCTGTTCATCCAGCCTCCACCGCGCGCTACTCCACCGGCTACTGTTCAACCACCCCTCCACGGGCACCCCTCCACCATCTACTGTTCATCCAGCCCTCCACACCACGGGGTCTTGTTCATCCACAAGCAACGCCACTGCTCACTGTTCATCCAGCC
>NC_041393.1:452658337-452662461 GCF_002162155.2 Triticum dicoccoides
AGCGCTCACTGTTCATCCAATTGATCGGCTTCAGTTAGCAGCAGTAGTGAAGGAATTGCTCGATCGGGTTCAGTTAACAGCCATCGACCGATCGCTCGGGTTCAGTAACGCATAGCCTGCAGTGCAATCGCTCGAGTTCAGTTAGAGACCGACGGCTCGCTCGGGTTCAGTTAGAGCCAATGCCCCGCATACACGCGCTACGTGTACAAGAGAAACGTGCATCGCTCGGCCCCCGACTGCCCACCGTAACCGGGAACTCTCCGAAATTTTCCTCGCCCTCGCTTCTACCACGGTTTTTCCGTCATGGACGTCCCAAAGAATGTCATGCACCTGCATCTCCGGCCCGCCCAGGATGAAAAGCCCATTTTCTGTCATGATTTTTTGTCATAGAAGTAGGAGCCCACCACATCTATGATGATACCTGGTTTTGTCACAATTATCGTCATAGAAGTGTCATATGTATGACAAAAAAAAATTTCGTTCGGCCCAAAATGTCACGGTTGTGTCTTTTTTTTGTAGTGCTTGTGGTTGCAAAATGGGCATCGATAGCCGCCGTCCCAGGTCCTAATACGCCTGTTATGCATTCCCGCATAAAGGTCCCTCAGGATTTGCCTCTTGTACCTCCTCTAGACAACTTCATCCTTGCTATCCACATCATCAGACAGCACCTATACAAATAGTAAAAAAATGTGGCATCAAATTAATGATTACAAACTAATCTCTAGCGAACATATGGCAGTTGCCAAAAATTGGCATCAAATCAATGATTACATGTCGCGAAGTAGGATTAGGAATTTATGGCTATTTATTTATACATATCCAGAGATTATGGTTCAAATTTTAAGCACATTCGTCTATATTTAGAACAATCTTGAAGAAAATAATGGCACAAACATATGTAGGTCATTCAAAATAATTTGTCAAGTCCCGGCTAGGAATTATTAGCACGAACACTAACACTAGTCATATTACTAGCAGAAATCATTTCCACAGATGAAACAACTAATCACTTATCACTTGTACCATTCAAACAATCAATAAACTACATGGATCTAACAGAACTTACTCAGATTTCATGGATTGGGAGAACATAACCATAGGATTTATATTCCAAAAAGGGGGAGGCAGGAGTAACCAGAGAAACTCTGGGATCTATTTGACACATAAATGGGTATAGATGACTAACCAGTTGTCTGTCGTCGTCAGAGTCATCACCGGAGTGGTCATTGGAGTCGTCGCCCGAGTCGTCACTAGAGTCGATGTGGAACTCCACCGCCATCTATGGAAGCTCGACACCGTTGACGATGTCAAGGTGCAGCGCTAACTCACCAACGGTGACGGCAACCTCTATCTCCATCTCCACGCCGTGCTCCGGTGCTTTAGCAGCCCCGGCGTCGCCACTCCCTCTGATGGGGCGCTTCGGCAGCATCCTCATACACTGACGGCTTTGATGACTGAGAGCAGCGTCGAGGATGCAAGCAGAGAGAGAGGATTGTGTGTGTGGCAAGGATGGGGGGTGCAGCCGCTCGGGCGCACCATTAATATGGAGTAGTGGGAGAGAGGCGGGCGGCAGTCAAACCGCTGGCTCGCCTCCCGGTGAGACTGCGCACCGGACTGCTAGCATGCCTACCGTCGTATCACATAGCTACTCGCACGCCTCCCGATGACACTGCGCAACGAGCACACCTCCATCAATTCACACACCTGCACGCATGCCTCCTGGTCTGCCTGCGCGGTGGACTACTCGCATGCATACCGTCAACTCACGCCTGCTTGCACAGCACACGGGCCGCGTGGCGACACGTATATTGTTTTTTTCTATTTGGAATATTAATGATGCTGCTTTATTGCTTAACCGAAGCATGGCACGTATCCATTGTTGGTCTAACGCTCCGTTTGGGATATTGGTTCCCAATTATTAATAATCTCCCGTTTGTAATTAGATAAAGATTACATCAAAACTGGTCTCAAATTTGACCAAAAAAAGTACAATGCAACTTTGTATTGGTTTCCATATGACAACACGATAAGTTTCATGAACTTCAAATAAGTTTTGGATGTACTAGAATTTAAAAATCAAGATTCTCATTGTTTGAAATTTGTTGCATGGGGAGTAAACATGCACCAAGTGAGACACATGTGTTTTTGCAATACATTTAGGTGCACTGTTACGTGTGCATGTAGCTCGAATTTGATTTTCTACATTATACCTGTAGAAAATCAATAAATTAATGTACTAAAACTTCTTAATGATCTCTAATTTTTTCGAAATTAAAACGTCCCTCCTTCGGTAACATATATATGTTCACCGCGGGATAATTAATTTAACATGCATCGTAGTTGCGGTGGATTCGCAGTGTGTGTGGGTGTGTGCATCTAGGGGTGGCGGGGTGGCTCGCATTACAGTACAAGTTGTGAGCCACTGTGTGGGTTGGCCATTTTGTTAGGCAGGCCGGTGCACCATCGGAGTCGTGAATTCGTAATTAAAAACATTACACAACCCTTTCATACATACATGTTTTGGCCACATGCAGTCGATGGTTGTCCTACATGACACTTGATACTCACGTATTACGCTTTCTATGGGCCCGCGAGGTCGTCGTCCATCACTTTGATGAACAGCCGGTAGTGAGGTTAATTTGACCAGCAAGGTAGAATCTTTTTTGTTTGTGTTACGGTGGTATATAGTACGCGTTGAAGAGGTGGGAGGGGACTAGCATATATACTATACATACATCTCCGTGAAAAAGTACACCTCACTTAGTGTCGGGACTTTTCGGTTTCCGAGGCACATGCCACATCAAAATTATGAAATTGACTATTCAAACATCACACAACACATCTTTGTGCCACATGCATGCAGGCGGTGGTTATCCTAGCTAGGACACTCATGTGTGACGCTTCCATCTGTGGGCCCACAAGGCCTTCATCGAAGCACGGATCACTTTGACCTACATCGGGAGAGGTTAATTAATTTCACCATCGACGAGGATTCTTTTTGGGTTGTATTACGGTAGGAGCATATAGTATGCGTCGAAGAGGGGGAAGGGGACCATCATATGTAATAAGCTTCATGAACCTCGCTCTGTGTGGGTGCATGGTTTACGGTTTTTGAGGCATGTGGGACATAAAAGTTGTGCATTTTGAGTATTCAACATGTGTTTGGCCCACATGCAAAGTGATGGTGGTTGTCCTCTTGCACCCATTTAATCGGTTATCAGCGATATCGATGCTTTCCATCTATGGGCCCGCTTAGTCCATCACTACTTTTTGACTGACAATGAGAGTGGTTAATTTGACTTAGGAGGGGATTATTTTTTTGCTTGTAATATGGTATATATATAGACACACACACACACATGCATGTGTATGCATGAATCCCTCCCATGGAGTCGAAGTGGCTAGTACAACGACACGCCATGAACCGATCTCGCTCTGTGTGCGGAGTGTACGATTTCGACGCACGCGCCACATCAATGTTGTGAAATGGTATTCAAACATGCATGCACGCATCACCTCCATACATAAGCATCTAGTGGTTGTCTTCGAACGGTACACTCCCTCGCGTTGTTATCGGCGACAAGCCTATATATTCATGGGCTCGCATGGACATCTATGATCACCTTGACCGACAACAAGATAGGTTACCATGGCGGATTCTTCATTTGGTTCGTGTTATCGTAGTATAAGTCATGGTGAGATTCAGAACTAATTAAAGTTTGAGCGCATATACTATGCATGCATGCATGCATGAATCCCCGTCGTCGGCTTGAAGTGTGGTGTAACATACATATGCATCGTCAACCTAACCCTCACTCAGGGTGGAGATTTCTAGTTCAAAATCACGGTGCCACATCAAAGTTGTTCCATTGTGTACTCAAAAACACACCTCTCCATACATATGTTTGGGCCACACGCATGCAGTGAGTGTCTTCGGGGACTAGCTACTTGCGTGATTATTGGTGAGCTAGCCTATCTCTGGGGTCGCATGAATGACCATCACTTTGACCAACAACAAGAGAGAGGTTGTACGACCAAGGTGGATTATTCTTGGTCCATTTTACGATCAATCTTGGTGAGATGCCTCACTGGCCTGCCGACTAAAAATGTTTGTGTGGGGGGGG
>NC_041393.1:452662612-452663421 GCF_002162155.2 Triticum dicoccoides
TGCTACTTTGTAATTTGCTAGGTGAACCTCGGTTGGGGGGGCATGCATTCATAGCTTAGGATTCCCTTCATGCCGACACGGGCTGCTAGCTACTTCACACTTTGCTAGGTGAACCATAGTTGGGGGGCATCCATTCATAGCTTAGGATTCCCTTCATGCCGACACGATGGAGGGGAGGCTGCTAGCTACTTCGCACTTTGCTAGGTGAGCCTTGGTTGGAGGGCATGCATTCATAGCTTAGGATCCCCTTCATGCTGACACGAGGGGGGCAAGAAATACCGTGCACTTTGTGAGATAGGTGCGACATTGAAGTTGCATTTGGTATTTGAAAATCAAACCACCCTTTTCATACATAAATTTGGTCCACATGCAAGTGTGTTCGTGTTCTGACCCTCTCCCGCATCATTTCTCGCAAAATTTATGAACATTATACAAGTCGGATGACGCAACACACACGGTTCACTCAAACTAACCATGTGCCACGCCGGTGCCCCTATTACGCACACATCCACACAGTACATTGGGCTCCATGAGGCTCCCCCTCTCAAAAATATCTGCCCGCCTCGAGGGTTTTTCTGTTTCATAACACACGGTTGTTATCTCCGGATCACGTGCGATGTTTCTTGTTCCCAATCCCGCCTCCATCCCTAGAAAATATCTGCCCGCCTCGAGGGTTTTTCTGTTTCATAACACCCGGTTGTTATCTCCGGACCGTGTGCGATGCACCATCATCAAAATTTTCAATAGCCCCGTCATTTCACTCCCGCGTAGTAAAATTTCCAGTACCCGCGTCATTTCCTCAAACACCC